>NC_091951.1:303202977-303515477 GCF_031021105.1 Erythrolamprus reginae | reverse complement strand
GTTAGGGTTAGGGTTAGGGTTAGGGTTAGGGTTAGGGTTAGGGTTAGGGTTAGGGTTAGGGTTAGGTCAAGTCGGGTTAGGGTTAGGGTTAGGGTTAGGGTTGGGGGTGTGGTTAGGGTTAGTGTTAGGGTTAGTGTTAGGGTTAGGGTTAGGGTTAGGGTTGTGGGTTGGGGTTGGGGGTGTGGTTAGGGTTAGGGTTAGGGTTAGGGTTAGGGTTAGGGTTGGGGGTGTGGTTAGGGTTAGGGTTAGGGTTAGGGTTAGGGTTAGGGTTCGGGTTAGGGTTAGGGTTCGGGTTAGGGTTAGGGTTAGGGTTAGGGTTAGGGTTAGGGTTAGGGTTAGGGTTAGGGTTAGGGTTAGGAAGTCAAGTTGGGTTCTGGTTCTGGTTCTGGTTCTGGTTCTGGTTCGGGTTCGGGTTCGGGTTAAGTCAAGTCGAGTTCTGGTTCTGGTTCTGGTTCTGGTTCTGGTTCTGGTTCTGGTTCTGGTTCTGGTTCTGGTTCTGGTTCTGGTTCTGGTTCTGGTTCTGGTTCTGGTTCTGGTTCTGGTTCTGGTTCTGGTTCTGGTTCTGGTTCTGGTTCTGGTTCTGGTTCTGGTTCTGGTTCTGGTTCTGGAGTCAAGTCGTGGTTCTGGTTCTGGTTCCGGTTCCGGTTCTGGTATCGGTTCCGGTTCCGGTTCCGGTTCCGGTTCCGGTTCCGGTTTGCGTTCGCGTTCGGGTTAAGTCTAATTGGGTTCGGGTTCGGGTTCGGGTTCGGGTTCGTATTCATATTCGTGTTCGTGTTCGTGTTCGTGTTCGTGTTCCTGTTCGTGTTCCTGTTCGGGTTCGCGTTCCCGTTCGCGTTCGCGTTATGTCAAGTCGGGTTAGGGTTAGGGTTAGGGTTAGGGTTAAGTCAAGTCGGGTTAGGGTTAGGGTTAGGGTTGGGGGTGTGGTTAGGGTTAGGGTTAGGGTTAGGGTTAGGGTTAGGGTTAGGGTTGGGGGTTGGGGGTGTGGTTAGGGTTAGGGTTAGGGTTAGGGTTGGGGGTGTGGTTAGGGTTAGGGTTAGGGTTAGGGTTAGGGTTAGGGTTAGGTTTAGGTTTAGGTTTAGGGTTAGGGTTAGGGTTAGGGTTAGGGTTAGGGTTAGGGTTAGGGTTAGGGTTAGGGTTAATTTAGGGTTAGGGTTAGGGTTAGGGTTAGGGTTAGGGTTAGGAAGTCAATTCTGGTTCTGGTTCTGGTTCTGGTACGGGTTCGGGTTCTGGTTCTGGTTCTGGTTCTGGTTCCGGTTCCGGTTCCGGTTCCGGTTTCGTGTTCGTGTTCGTATTCGTATTCGTATTCGTGTTCGTGTTCGGGTTCGGGTTCGAGTTAGGGTTTGGGTTTGGGTTTGGGTTTCCGTTAGGGTTCTGGTTCTGGTTCGGGTTCGGGTTAGGGTTAGGGGTAGGAAGTCAAGTCGGGTTCTGGTTCTGGTTCTGGTTCGGGTTAGGGTTCTGGTTAGGGTTCGCGTTAGCGTTAGCGTTAGCGTTAGCGTTAAGTCAAGTCGGGTTTGGGTTTGGGTTTGGGTTCGCGTTTGCGTTCACGTTCGGGTTAGGGTTAAGTCAAGTTGGGTTCGTGTTCGTGTTCGTGTTCTTGTTCGTGTTAGGGTTAAAGTTAGGGTTAGGGTTAGGGTTAGAGTTAGTTCTGTTCTGTTCTGTTTTTTATTTAGGGTTAGGGTTAGGGTTAGGGTTAGGGTTAGGGTTCGGGTTCGGGTTCGGGTTAATTTAATTTAAAATTTAATTTAATTTAAAATTTAATTTAATTTAATTTTTAATTTAATTTAATTTAATTTAATTTAATTTAATTTAATTTAATTTAATTTAATTTAATTTAATTTAATTTAATTTAATTTAATTTAATTTAATTTAATTTAATTTAATTTAATTTAATTTAATTTAATTTAATTTAATTTAATTTAATTTAATTTAATTTAATTTAATTTAATTTAATTTAATTTAATTTAATTTAATTTAATTTAATTTAATTTAATTTAATTTAATTTAATTTAATTTAATTTAATTTAATTTAATTTAATTTAATTTAATTTAATTTAATTATTTTATCTAATCTAATCTAATCTAATCTAATCTAATCTAATCTAATCTAATCTAATCTAATCTAATCTAATCTAATCTAATCTAATCTAATCTAATCTAATCTAATCTAATCTAATCTAATCTAATCTAATCTAATCTAATCTAATCTAATCTAATCTAATCTAATCTAATCTAATCTAATCTAATCTAATCTAATCTAATTTTGGGTTAGGGTTAGGGTTAGGTTTTTATTTTATTTTATTTTATTTATTTATTTTTTAATTTTATTTTAATTTTTTATTTAGGGTTAGGGTTAGGGTTTATTTTATTTTATTTTATTTTTTATTTTTATTTATTTTTTATTTTTTTATTTTTTTAGTTCCAGAGGCTCCAAGCTATTCAGAAATGGGCTTTTGGTGGTTGTTTCTTTCGAAGCAGGACTTTCCCCAAGGATATTAAATTTGAGCAGGCTCCAATGGAAGAATTTTTCAGGAAATCATTCCTAACCATATCTGTATAATGCAAATCATAAACAGTGCTTAGAATTTACCTGGAAATAATGCTATTGCCAGGGAAGTTATTTCATTAACCAAGAGAAATAATTTCCAAGATAACCATGTAGTCTGATTTTCCCAACTTCTATGGTATTGTTTTCATCAAAAGTTATTTAATTCCTTAATTTCCGAGTATTAAAACTCATAGTATAATTCTCTTACTAGCCTGCTAAAATCTAAGTCACATTTAACATTAAGCAGTTTGGTAAATTTCATTCTGTGGCATGTTTTATACCTATTGCGTACAGCTGTGTTCAGATGGTTAGGAACATTATTCATCCAGCCTACATGTTTGCTGAAGTTCCTAGTAAATAAATTTGATTGAATGTACTGGTATGTATATGAAACGGGAATGATGCACAGTTGAGTTCATCCTTTGTATAAATGACATGTTGACCTTTTAAAGAGTTTAGATATTTCAAAAATCTTCCTAAAGATATATATACTGAAAACCTGAGGCTAAACTTTTCTATCTATAAAGAGACAAGTTTTAATCTAAATAAAAGTGGAGTTAGGTAACATTGGTTATCTTTGGCTATAGCTTTCTAGGTAGTGCTGTTTTATTCAGAAGTAAATATAATTGTTCAATATTGCATATCCTTGAAGTAAGTGCATAGGATTAAGAAACAAATTCTTATATTTATATTTATTTTTTTATGTACTGTTTTTATCTTTCTGTATGAAAAAGCTTGTAAACAAGCCAAAAGCTAAGTGTCTAGGAAAACAAACAAACAAATGAAATAACTGAATGGAATCAATTTACCAAATTGGAATTATAGTAAGATGTATGAATTGAATCTGATGCTTGATTTTTTCCTCAATTGAGATGGAAAATTGAATTGAATCAATCCAGTTTGTTTTGCAAGGAAGGGAAATATTCTATCAATTTACCGCATTTTGGATTAAATTGATCATTTAGATTAGACCAGAGCTATGGTCTAATCTATTTATTTATGCATTATACTAAAATTTAATGATACAGGTTTGATTTTTGCTTTATATAATATTGTGCTAGGCAAGCCAAATCATAATGGCCTGTTTATTAAACTATGGTTAAACCTGGTTCACTAGTGTATGTGAATACAAAAATCGTATTCTAACAGCAAAATCTTTCACTTGAACTTTTGGGATGGAGAAAAATGCTTTGATAAATGCAATGTGTAATTATATTCGAACAGAATGATTCACTGTAACTCGAGCATTATATAATGGCACTACTTCTATTTATAGGGTCCTGGTCACAGTCTAAAAATTGTACTGTATCAGCTTAAATTAGGTATAATTCTTAAATCTCAAATTCAGTTTTATTTTTACATACTTTCTTTGGATACTCTGGGCCCAGGATAATCTGCACAGAAGACTATATCACAAATGTTGCAGACATTTCGTTATGTGTTTCAGAAGTACAGTAATCCATAAGTGCCATATTTACAATTTGCGGGGACCTGAATTTTGGGAGTTGGTTGGCGATTGGGTATTTCTTGGGAAGTATCCATTGATTAGTGATTGATTTTGTTGCTATTCTCATTTGATTGGTCCACTTTTTCAGTTTGTTGTGAACGTTTATATTTTGTGTTTGGTGATAAATCATGTCTGGTTTCATTGTTCCCTTGATGGCACCTTCACTGGCCATTCTTCGATTTACTTGATCCATTGTTTCTGCATATTACCAGTTAAAAAAATAGTAAAGCACCCAATGATTTACGCTTTAGTGCAAATCTTCCAGAATCTGAAGAAACACCTCTTACCTGAATATGTACCTGAGCCTGAGCTATTACCAATTTAAGAATTGTTTTTTCTCCTATTAAATTTTCATCAGCATGTAAGTGAAGGGCAGTATTAAATAAGAATAACAGAAAGGAACATGTTTAGCAAATATCTAAACATGCTGTTGGAAAGCAGGTTTACATACTACACTTGCTGAGGTTAATCATGGTTTGATTTACTTCCTGGTATCTCAATGAACCACAATCAAGCAGACTGTCTGGTTGCAAATTAGAAAATGTTGAGTCACATAATAAAATTACTATATAAGGAAGTAATACCACTTCAAAAATTGATTATTGTTTAAAATACTAAATAAGTTTAATGTATTTTTTTGAAATAACAGAAACACTCTTAATACAAACTTCTTAGAGGACAAGAAATGTTCATAACACAAAAATAACAATTACTGTTTAATAAAGCAGTACTTTTTTTTACACAGGTAACTTGTTAAAGGAGTGGTTAAAGTTTTTATTCCACTGACTTTTTTATTTCTTAAGTCATCACATACTATTTTTTAAATTACTGGTCTCCTGTACAGTATTTCTTTTTCAAAACAGAGATTTATATATATATATATATATATATATATATGTTTTTTCTTATGTCGGATGACCCTGGTATATTTCCAAGGAACGTCACAGCTCCTCTTTTTTAGCTGTGACGTTCCTTGGAAATATACCAGGGTCATCCGACATAAGAAAAAACATATACCCCTCCCTGGTACAAAGCTGGATGGATTCAGATCGGATGGGTCTAATTGCTAGCTCTCTGCTTTACAATGCAGAAGCTTCCCAGATCGAATCCCAGTAAAAGAATGGGTGTGGCCAGCTGATGAGGCCTAATAAGGCCGAAATAGATCTATCCTGGTCTCCCTTAATTTTAAAATTCCAGCTATAAACATTTAACATATATATATATATATATATATATATATATATATATATATATATATATATATATATATATATATATATATATATGTGTGTGTGTCTTTGGGATGCATCCAAATTTCTATGCTGTTTTTTTCTTAAATAATGGTAGATTAGATATCATAATGCCAACTATTTTTTTTTATATTCTAAAGGTACATTTTGGCCAAATAAGCCTACCTATAGGGCCCAGGACCCTTGGCAATAGGGCATTTAGTAAAATGTTGACTATATGAAAAAATATTAGCAGTACCTCATTGCCTTTTTGAAATTTTCTAGCAAGATCTGTGCAATATTGTTTTCATTTCCTTTGGGATTTGGAAAAAAGTACTTTAGATTTAGTGCAAGTGTTAAATTTGTTCAATGCCAAGATCTAAGCATCGTTTAAAGTTTTATATCAACTATTGCATAGACATCGAGGCAATTTAAACACAGTCAAATTAAGTAGTAATTTATTTTAACCAAGTTATGGATTGATTTGAAAAGTCTGACATGATTTACCCAATGGGTTCATGATCAGTCCTATTCCCTTACCTAATATAGCCTGTTACTTTAGTAATTTTTAAAAACCCCACTCAGGATGCAAGAACGGAATATATCCCTTCAATGAAAACTTATGTAATGGACTTTCTAAGCGATGGACCAAATTTCCACAGCAATTGACACAATTTGAGTTGTGATGTCTTACACAAAAGACAATTGTCATTTGCCTCATTTGTGAAGGACAGTCATCATCATGCACATTACATAAATCTGATTTTTGTGTTCAATAACATTCATGAACTCTGGACATTTCTTCTCTGCAAATAGTTCTTCAGAATAAAAGATATGTTTGATTTGTGAGATGGGAGTAAAAAAGATCAATTTCTCCATAGGATATCATTCCCAGAAGCTGGCTGAATCCAAACTTGATTTGATATTGTACATGTTTTCCCGCCGTTGTTTGGTGTAAACATTAGCTTCTCCTTTCTGCAGTCGTTGTCTAATGGCAGCTTTTTTTTGTTTATTTAGTTGCCGTTTTACTTTCTGTTTTACCACTTCCTGAAATAATAGTTTTAGCAAAACATTAGTTTTGTTTGCAAGGAAATAATATCAAAACATTACAATTCATCTTACACGTTTTCCTATTTCAACCAAAATAAAATTTATGGGTAGCACTCATGATTAATTTCACTTGATGTTTACAAAAATCTTTAATAAGGTAAGAAATACCAATGTACTTGAGAATAAGCAAGTCATGCAAAGAGGAAAGATGTGTTTTCAGATTGTCTGGAAGAATACTAGTCCCTCTTGTGGCTATGCCCAGAATGAATGCCCAGGAAGTACACAAATAGATTAGAAACTAGTTTCTGAGGCCTGATTCACTAAGTAGCATAAAATTTTTCTCTTTGTTCAATATTGAAAAAACAATTTAATGAGCACAGCTCATTATCATCAATTTAATGAGCACAGTACATAAAGTTTAGTTTGAAAATATTAAAAAATGAGAGCCTGGCATTAGCAACTATGTGGTGAAGTGCTAAGAATGTTTTATCTTCAGGTTGAAATTTCCACTTAGTTATGAAGTTCTCTGGAGCACCAAACATTTTATAGGCTTATAAGACAAAGAGGTGGCTCTCACTGATGTTGCTCTAAATTACCTCTCCAAAAGGAGATTGGGACATTATAAAAAAAAAAGTTAAAAACATACGATTAGCACTGATACAAAACATTAGGGATCTGTACAGAATGATCAATCAAAACAAATTTATATTTAAGGAAATTTGAAGCCTTTTTAATGGAGGTATCATCAAAAATAAATTTTATGTAAGATATCAGCATGATACAAAGATAGGGTTTTTTTTTACCACTGAGTCAAATCTATTTCAAGACAATTTTCAATACTCTGAAGGGAAGACAAAAAGAAGGAATCCCAGTAATCATAACCAAAGAAAAGAAGAAGGTTCTAGGGAATTATATTATAATCCTCCTCTCTCTTTTTCTCTCTACAATTTAATTTTTCCTGCAAAATAAGAACAGCTTTTCTCCAACTTGCTTTGCATTTCAGGATTCTTCAAGGAGGGGTCCTGAAGAATACAATGCTGAAAATACAATACTGTTCTTCTTTTACCGTAATTACTTTACCTTCAGTAATTTGTAAGGAATTTGAAATATTTAGAAGACAAAGACCTTATTGGGGTTTTTTTTGTCCATTTCTTTTGTTTGGGGAATTTCTGGATTCCAGGGAGACAATTTTTTTTGCCCTTTCGAACTTCACTCTGAAAATCTTTTTGAAAGAAGCGAGAGCTCTTTTGTTAAGTAGATTGCTTTCAGGCTTGTTGACCACGATATTGGGTGGGAAATGGTGTACACAACATTCATTTGGTCACCCACCCAAACAAAGGAGGGATTCAAATCTCCCCATCTGTGCTTGTTTGGAAAGCTGTGCTTGGGAATTTATTTAAGCATGGAAGGGGGCTAGTACTGGTCTTTCCCTATTTCTATGCACTACCAAAACCTCAAAACAGTGAAGATGCATGTACTGGAATGAACAAACAAGGATGCTGTATAATGTTGTTTAAAAAGAAAGTAAAGCATTAATTCTCAAAAATCCAGGCATGCTTTAGCTTTTCTTTGTATTCTCCATACAATACATAGCCACTTGAAGGCACTATAGCCATGATGGCCACCTTATAGCACGCAAGCTACATGTAGCCATATGGGTGGGCATGCGAGCCAGTCAGCTGATTTGGGGCCTTCTGAGCCCACTGTGAAACAGGCTGTTTCCAGCCTCTGGAGGGGGGTGGGGAAGGCCCGGTTTTTGCTATCCCCAAGCATCAGAGTCTTTCTGGGAGCCTGGGCAGGGCACAAACAGCCTTCCCCACTCCCGAGGCCCCACGGAGAGCAAAACGGCCTGTTTCAAGTTGGGAAATTAACACAAAATGTTTAAAACCCCAAACATTAAGAAAACAATTCATCCAAATTTAGCCAATATCACAGACATACAATCAGCCTGAGGAGAATGTTAAAGCTCAACGGCCTGCAAACATACCTAATTCTTGAAATGGTTCTTTATATGTTTTAGCCTCCAGTCTCCTAATCATCTTTGTTGCTTTTCTCTGTACTTTTTCTATAGTCCCAACATCCTTTTTGCATTGTGGTGATCAAAACTGAATGCAGTATTCCAAGTGTGGCCTTACCAAGGCCACACTTGGAATAAATCCAATTGGTTGGTAAATCCACAGTAACTGAATTTAAACATGCCTGGGATAAACATATATCCATTCTAAGAGAAAACACAGGAAATAGTATAAGGGCAGACTAGATGGACCATGAGGTCTTTTTCTGCCGTCAGTCTTCTATGTTTCTATAAAGTGGTGTTAACACTTCACGTGATTGTGATTCTATCCCTCTATCCAGCCTAGAACTGTATTGGGTTTTTTGCCAGCTACTGCACACTGCTGGCTCATATTTAAATGGTTGCCCACTAGGACTCCAAGATCCCTCTCCCTCTCAAGGTACCACAGATATTATACCTGTGGAGTTTAAAACCAATTTATTTAATGAGAATAGCTGGAAAAATATTGATCAATATAAGAACATTACATTTCTATTTCTTAGTAAAGACCTAATGCATGTGAAATTATACTGAACAAGTATTACTGTAGTCAGGCTTGGCAGTACACTATGAGGTGTGTGTTTGTGTGTGTGTGTGTAGATCCTGAGATCTATTATGTAAAAACTTACAGGAGGAATTGTTGATTGGCTTGTAGTACTCCGTACTGAAGTCATACTAGTGGTTCTTATCCTATGCTGATTGACATGAAACAGGCTCTCTTCATCCCTAAAATGAGAAATAGTTTTAAATCACCCGTTTTTAATCCAGGTTTTGCAAAGCAGCTTTTCCAATGCAAACAAACTCGAACAGTGACATTCACAAAGGTTGTTTCCAACAATCCCAATTTTGTTAATGGACATAATGCACTAAGGAATTCACACACAATACTTGCTGAAGGGGTGGAGATTGTTGTTTGGGTTTCTTAAAGTAATCTGATTTACTGAGTACAGGCAGTCCTCAACTTATGACCACAATTGAACCCAAAATGTTAAGTGAGTTTTGTCCCATGTTAGGTTACTTGCCATAGTTGTTAAGGGAATCACTGCAGTTGATAACGTTAGTAACTCTGTTATGTGAATCTGGCCTTCCCATTGATTTTGCTTACCAGGTCACAAAAGGAGATCACGTGACCCTGGGACATAGGAATGGTCATAAATATGAACCAGTTGCCATGCATCTGAATTTTGATCACATGATCATGGGGATGCTGCAAAGGTTATAATTGTGAAATACGGTCATAAGTCACATTTTTCAGTGCTGTTGTAACTTTGAACGGTCACTAAATGAACTGTTGTTAAATCGAGGACTACCTGTATAAAGGGTTATTATGTGCACCCTTTTAGCACCTAAGCCCAAAAGGTTTCACCATCACTGACTTAGCCTGATCTCTTGCAGCTACATAAGTACTTATCCTTTGTCTTGCTACCCACACCATCTATTCGTCTCCACTTCAAACATTATTTATATATGCTAGCCTACATTGAAGAACCCACTTCTCTATCTACGTAAGACAAACAAGCTGATTACTACTCAGTAAAGCTATTTGCTGTACACAGAACAAATCCTAATAACCTGAAACAAATAGTGAACATTGGATGGAATAAAGTAAGACAGGAAGCTTGTGTCCCATCTACAGTCTCCCTGCCTGCATTTTTGCCACCTTTGGAAATGTTCAAGCTGTCCATGTTTAGCAGCAAGAAATTCTGATAGAATTTTTTAAAACTTAAAAAAACAACAACAAAAAGAACATAAATAAATAAATAGGTATTCTAAGCCCAGCTGATTTATTTTGCGCTTAGCTCCTTTTTTCAAAAAAATATCCTCCACTTATCACATCTTTTGTTGTTCCCAGAAATAACAGTTCATGTCTAAGTAAAAGAACCCAAGTTCTTCCTTCACAAACTGATCCAATAAAAGATGCCATTTAAATTATCAATATATATTAATGGTAAATCTGCATTTTTAATATTTTTATGTTGGGGTCAATTAAGAAATAGCAATAAAATCTGGTGACTTTGTAGCCTGGCAAACAGTATATTAAATGTAAGGAAATTAAAGTGAAGCTTTATTTATTTAGGTATGTGTGCCAGCATTTGAAACAAACTCACCATTAAAAAACACTATCTGCAAACAATATACTATATGCTTAATACTTGAGGATATTGACAGAGAAGCTCACATTCTGGAAAGGCAAAACAAAGAAACAACACATAGAAAGCTTCAGAAATTCTCAACCTTTCCAATGCCATGACCCCTTAATACAGTTCCTCATGTTGTAGTGACCCCCAACCATAAGTCTAGCGCCAATTCTCCCAAGAGAGCTTTAAGCTGATTGGCAGGAAGGTCAAAGGGACATCCCCAACAATAAACGATTGGTTGGATTGTAAAAATATGTCCCAAGGCGCCAGAATAGAAGCTTTAGTTCCTAACACCATGGGAAATTTGTCTTAGGCGACTCCTGTGAAACAGTCATTCGACCCCCAAAGGGGTCCCGACCCCCAAGTTGAGAACCACTGTTAAATCCAAATGATTAGTATAGCTCTCTACCTGAAAGGTCTAAATTCCCTGTTTAATGTAGACAGATCAACCAGACCGGGGCATTCATATTCATATTCTTTGTCAGCAGTGTCTTCTCCATGAACCACTTCATCTTCCAACTGGGTAGATTTTTCAATGTTCTTCTTATCACCAGGAAAGTCAATGACAGAGCTTTCAGGGTCAGACTTCTCTTCAGTCATCACTTGCCCTTCAATCTGCTGCAAGGCACAGCTGAAATCCTGCAAATCTAAACTGTGTTCATCTTCTTCTGCACTGTCTTCCTCAGGGGTCTGCAACAAACCTCCTGAAGCTTCTTCAACCTCATGTATGAAGTTCCCATCAGACATTTGATCTACGCTGTTACATGAAGCAATCTCTCCTTCTGGCCCTTGCACCTCAGAAAAAGTCTCCGTTTTAAGATTCTCATCTACAGGGCAATCCAGGTAAAGTAATTCATCATCTTCCTGCATTTCTTTGGTGTAGCCACTGGCTGAAATTTCAACATCAAGAGAACACTCTTTCCTGGTAATTTTGAAATACAGAAAACAAAAATCATTCCTCAAGTAACACTCAAGTAATAATATCCCTCCCCCTCAACAAAAGACATTGCTTATTTATAACCTCTACTTAAGAACTTAATTCATTCTGTGACCAGGTTTTTAAATAGAAATGTTTGTAAGTAGAAGCAATTTTTCCCATAGGAATCAATGTAAAAGCAAATAATGCCTGCAATCCCCTTAGGAAAGAAATAAAAGCTCGGAATTTGGGTAGGAGGAAGAGGAGGAAGAAGAGGAAGAAGAGGAGGAGGACAGTCAATGCTGAAGGAAGAAAGTGAGGTCAGGGGAATGAAAAAAATCCAAAATTTTGACAGCTCTGTCCTACATGATTAATTAAAAAAATATTTGTATGTGAAGTACAATACATGATTTAAATCCTTAGCAGATACAATTTAATGTAATGGTTATAGCAAAAATCCTACAGGGCTGATCGAAAAGCTATCATTGCTTCTTTTGGGAGTCATGGTTCATACCGATAGTTAAATTTTAATATAACAAATATACCTATAAGTGAAATGTCAATGTATATTGTATACCCAGTACTATGGAAGACTTAAGAAGAATGAAATACATGTTTATGTATTAATATGCCATACAACTTACCTAACATCCTTAAAAGTTGGATGTAGTTCACTTTCATAATTGAACCGTTTCATGAAGAAATCACGGATACATTTCACATCTCTGTCAAAATACCTGAATTAAAGTATTATTAAAAAGATTCTCATTTATTTCTGTGCAACAATCTATAAGACGCTTCATGGCTTAATTAGAATAAAAGAATTAAAATATCATGGTACAAATTTTACAATAAGAACAATTAAAAACCAATAATCAAACTTAAGACTGAAAATACAAATTAAAGATGGCATTATTAAATTAGGAAAAAAGCTCTTGGAAACTATTCCAACATACATTCATATTAATCTTTAAAATATCAAATTACAAAAATAATTATTCAAACTTTCCTAGAATAAATTATTTTATATAGTGATTGATGCAGAAAGTCCTTTGGTTTTAGTTTACCATGATTCTGATTTACTGGTTTGTAAGATATCAGTTAAAATTTAGTCTTATGTGAACAAGCCATAATTATTCAGCAGAGTTGCAATAATGAAAGATTTTAGTTGAAATTTAAACCAAGGCAACTTTGTTGAGCCACGTAGACTATTTATATGAAGAAATTACTCACCATTCAGCATTTGGGTGAGAGGTTGATACCATCTGTGGGAAATCTATCATTGTAACCTGGTCTTTATTATCTAACATGAGATTGAATTCATTAAAATCACCATGGATCAAGCCATGGTTGGCAAGTTTTACAATTAATTCCATTAACTCGTTATATAAGGAGGCAGGGTCTTCAAGATGACGCACTTGACACCTACATAAAGTATTAGAAAGATAAAAGCTCCATTTAGCTATAGAGAAAAACAATATCAGATTAAACTGACTAGAATACAATTGGCCAAAGAGAAAAAAAGTCACTAGAACTGTTGTTCCTTTGTTAAGGAAAGCAGAAAAAATTATAAACGCAGGTGAAATATGCACTGTTTAATTTTCCTGCCATGTCAACTCAAGGGAGTTCACTCAGCTGCAATAAACCCTACAGTTTATACCAGCCACCCAGCTATAAACATTAAATGTGCAATTTTGTATATGTGTGTATTGTATTGTATATGTGTGTATATTTTGTATATGTGTGTATAGATAAATATTTTTTTAAAAAAATTTAAAAACAACATATTAGAAAAAAATACAATGTTTCTAAAATTTGCCCATTTATGCCAATACTATCTAGTTGGGAGACCTAGTAGTATAATTGTTTATATTAAATGAGAACCGCTCACATGTAATTGAACTGGCATGTTTTGGCTTATTCCTTCTGAAATGTGTCCTGAAAAGAAATTCTGTTTTTTTCTAATAGCAGTGACTGGCAGCTTATCAGTTTACCACATTGGAAGTAAAGGAAACTACTGTATTTTTCAGAGTATAAGACACACATTTTTACCCCCAAAGAGGGTGAAAACTTGGGTGCATCTTATACACCAAATGTAGCCCCGCACAGCCACCTCTACCCTTTGGCCACTTCCTCTCAGCAATTTACCTCCTTGCAGCAAGCAGAACAGAGCCTGTTAAAGCCAAGCAACTCATTATCAGCTTCCTGACCCTCAGCTGATTTGAGGCTGCAAACTGAAACTAGCTGCAAGAAGGCAAATTGCTGGGAGAGAGATGCAGAATTTTATTGTCTGCTGAAATGCATGCAAGGAGGTAAGTCAATAACTATAGATGTCTGTAGAATGTTCAAATTACAGTGGTACCTTGGTTCTCGACCACAATTCGTTCCAGAAGTGTGGTCGAGAACCGATTTGGTCGAGTACCGAATTAATTTATCCCATAGGAAATAATGGAAATGGATTCAATTGGTTCCCAGCCCCTGTTGACTCGCTGGGAACCAATTAAATCTATTTTTTAAATTTCCTATGGGATAAAAATCTAAGGAGCTCTATAGTCTAACCGCTCCAAGCTGTAGGAAGGGTGGGGGTGGCTGCAATACCGGCAGCTTCAGGGGGTTCCTTTACTCAGTGCTTCGTCTTGTTACCTGTAGGCAGCTGCACCAACTTTCTCCTTCTCGGCGGCAGCAGCGGCGGCTTCCCTTCGAGGAGCAGCAGCGCCGGGAACGTCACGTAATGAAGGAATGCCTCTGGAGCAGTGGCAACTGCTATGATGGCTCCGGCGGCTTCCCTTCATCACGTGACATTCCCAGTGCTGCTGCTCCTCGAAGGGAGCCATTTCTATGGGTCAGACACACATGCACAGAAATACAAAGCAAACAGTGTATATTATCTGTACTATTTGCTGTGAGGCAGAGGCAGAATTTCCCCCCCTTATTTTTTTCTCCCAGGTGCATATTTATACTTCGGTGCATCTTATTCTCCAAAAATATGGTAAATAGATCTGTGCCGGGCAAGCACTGAAACTTACAGTGGGTAGCCATTGACAAGTTCCATTACTACTGCATGTCTGTTGTAGTCATATGGTTTTGGAACAGGAAACTGTCTGTCATACAAAGCCTGGTCAAGGAGGAAATAACAACCAAAGAAATACATGCATACATGAGTAAATAAATTTCCTTTTGAAGAGCAAATAATAAATCATGCATACTGGTGGACAACCTAAAATTTTTGGATGCCAAATTACACCGTTAAAATTGAGTTTGGCTCAACTGTGAATGAACTAATAGAACAGTATATTTGGCAATACTTTTAGTATAAAATAGCCATACATCTTGTATATAGGCAGAGAGAAGCAAATCCAAATTTTTTAAATCAAACTAGTATGAAAAATGCAGGTTGGCTTGTTGTGGGAAGGATATTTTTCATGGTATTTTGATTAAAAGGTCAAGTATCAACATCAGTGGATGGGCTTAACTGCTAGCATGTACAGTATTTTTAAATGTGGTCTATCCATTAAACATAGTAAGTGCCAGCTATTACTGTTGTGATTCAGTCTGAGGCTCCTCAGGGAACGGCTGGAACTCTGCCGGCTCCATGCTCAGAGGGGGAGGACGAGGAACAGGAGGAGGAGGAGGACCAGGCAGACGGGGAAGAGGAATGCCAGGACGAAGAGGAGGGAGAACAGCCTGAGACCCCCGGGGGGGAGCTCTCCACAGCGAGTAGCCTGGAATCCTTAGATGAGAACGCACAAGCCATCATCGATATGAAGCAGAGAAGGGCCTCCCAACGAAGGGGACAATTAGCCAGGTATTTCCATCCCTAATAGGCAACAGCTGGGTTTGGGTGTGGTTCTCCTCAGAAAGGTTGAAAAGGCAGGCCCGCCCTTCCTGTATTGTGGAGAGTTATTTTTTGGGAGTTCTGTGAGCTTGCTTCAATCCTTGGCGTTTCTGATTCTGGTTTGTGGCCTCGAAGGCTGAAAACTTGGGGGAGGCGTGGGTTTTATTATCTACAGTGGGGTGTGTGCCAGCAAGAAGCCTGTTGTATTGTCTGGCCGTCGTGACTCTTCTGTGAAGCCTCATAGCATTCCAGTTTGTAAGAACAGTTTTTGTTCTCTGTGTTTGTTTTCAAAGATATAAAGTGACTTTGTTTTTTACCAGCGTGTCTGGCTGCTTTTTTCAGTTGGTGTTGAAGTCTGGAGGCACCCAGACAGAACAATTACTAGTTACAACATCCATAAAATAGTTTGTCTCATCCCTTTTCAAAGATGTCCACCACAATCCTGTGACAGCAAATATCTAAGTTGGGGTATTTTTTGCATGTCTAATTTTCCTGATTTGAATGATCTCAAGATCTATGGTTATATCATAGAAAAAAACTGTTTATTCCTATCCCCAAAGGTTATAAACCTAGTATTTTTTGTTTGTGTCTCTTATGGCATATGCTCCAATTTCTATCTTCTTTTGGTTCCATTCTCTGCATCTTTCTCTTCGTAGCATTCTTCATAGAAATGAAATGGCCAGAACACAATAAAGGATGTCCTGATTTAGTTTCTGTGAATGTTATGGAAATTCTAATCTGTCAGCCATATTTAATAACTGTTATTATAAAATTTAATTATTGCTCTACTGCCACATAGTAGTAAAATCTTCTTTTAAAATAGAATAGAATAAAAATAACCAAAAAGAAAATAATAGTAAAAGAAAAAAATAAGGGAAAAATAAAAACAATGCAACAACTTAAGAACATAAGAAGTACAATGCTGAATCGGGCCAAAGCCCATCGAGTCCAGCATTCTGTGTCACACAGTGGCCCACCAATTGTACATGGGGATCTTGAGCAGAAAGAGAAGGCAAGATCCTCCCTTTCCCTTGACCCCCAACAAATGGTACCCAAGGGAATCCTGCCTGCCTTTATTGGTAAATCTAGTTGTGAATCACAATCATGGATGAGCTAAATGAATTCAAAACATTACACTCGCAACTTACGAGATTTATCAGTAGTGTATTAGAAAAATATTTTAAAAAACCCTGGGCATTACAAATCAAAGCATCATTTTATAGAGTGAAAAGGAAATCCCAGGAAGACAACCGAGCCTTGGGTGTATCTTATTCTCAATTACAACTACCCTGGGTCATCAATCAGGAATATATAAGCAGTACCTTCATATAGGCAAATTCTTTCATTGCAGCAAGACGTGAGAGGTAGAGCCATGACATCTTGTGTCTGTGTTTGTGGTAATCACGTTTGTTTTTCAAGTTCCGAAAGGAGGTCCTCCCAAGCCTATGTAGTTTTAAGGCAAGTTGCTCTTCTTTTTCATTCGCAACAATGTAAATATCTTTAAAACAAAATTTCATTCATAGGTATGTATATTATCACTGAGCAGATAGTTTCAATAGTCAGCATTTTTGGGGGGAGGGAGGAGGTAGAATTTACAAACAAAGATATGGTAACTTTCCCAACTTCTTACCAATTAAATTAGTATTTAAAATACCTGATTCTTTTCCAACGCCCATTTGGTTCCCAACAGAACAGATCACGTCTCGGGATGTCAATGTTTTCAAGGCAAGGTAATCGTACCCTCCATTAGTTAATCGATATCCTTGGACAGCTGAAAAATTAAAATATAACAACAGTGGGCATATGTTAATAACTTAATATGTTTATCCTTCTGATGATATAATCCTGCAATTACATTGAACTATAATTCTTAACATTGCCAATCATCCTGTTGTTTCTGCTTGACAAATACAACCTGGAAGGAATGAAATGTTCAAGTTCTCAGCTATAAGACTGTCAATCTGTGGACACTCCCAAGACACATATTCTCTGTAAATGGGCTTACCCTGTAGTAATAATAATAATAATAATAATAATAATAATAATAATTTATTGGATTTGTATGCCGCCCCTCCCCATAGACTCGGGGCGGCTAACAACAATGATAAAAACAGCATGTGACAATCCAATAATAAAACAACTAAAAACCCTTATTATAAAACCAGAATATCTCCGGGACCGCCTCCTGCCGCACGAATCCCAGCGACCGGTTAGGTCCCACAGAGTTGGCCTTCTCCGGGTCCCGTCGACTAAACAATGTGATTTGGCGGGACCCAGGAGAAGAGCTTTCTCTGTGGCGGCCCCGACCCTCTGGAACCAGCTCCCCCCAGATATCAGAGTTGCCCCCACCCTCCTTGCCTTTTGCAAGCTCCTTAAAACCCACCTCTGTTGTCAGGCATGCGGGAATTGAAAATTTTTTCTCCCTTCCCCCTAGGCTTATAGAATTTATACATGGTATGTTTGTTGGTATGATTGGTCTCTTAAATTGGGGTTTTTTTAGATTACTTTTTAATAATCTTTTTAATAAGTCTTCGGAGAGGGGCGGCATACAAATCCAAATAATAAATAAATAAAATAAATAAATATTAGATTTGTTACATTGTTTTTTATTGTTGTTAGCCGCCCCGAGTCTTCGGAGAGGGGCGGCATACAAATCTAAATAAACTAAACTAAACTAAGCTAAACTAAACATACACACAGACTTACCATGCATAACTTGTAATGGCCTAGGGGGAAGGAATATCTCAACTCCCCCATGCCTGGCGGTATAAATGAGTCTTGAGTAGTTTACGAAAGACAGGGAGGGTGGGGTAGAACATGTAGAACATGATCCACCCAGAGTTTGATTTGACTCCTTTTGTACAGCTGTGAAAAGTTTGCTTCCCAAGAGACCTATGGATATTCTCCCTGATAGTTATTGTAATGAGTTGGCATGTGGTATATATTATGTCAGTTTCTTTTTCTTTTTATTAGTTTTATGGTAATATCTATTATTTCTAATTGGAATTTGTAAACTCCTTAGACTTACTTTAGCCCAGTGATGAAACATGATTGTAATATAAATTATTACTACATTAATACAAATTTTGAGCTTTATTGGTAGGTATACATGGGCACAGAAGAATAAAAACATTTGTACTTACTTTTACTTCGTTCATAAGCTGTAAGTCTGTGCTTTGTTAATTCTTTCAGAATTTTATTACAACCCCCGTGTTTAAGACTGGCAATAGAGGCAATCAGACTAGGAGGGACTATTTCATGATTCTTCATGCCCATTTCTACCTATAACAACAAAAAGAAAGAATAATAAATATAATGTATTATGATAAGCCTAATTTGATATCTTTCCTACTCTTTTAAACGTATTTTGTATGTACTAATGTATATTTTGAATGCATGTATTTCCCTTAACATTGATTATCTGATAAAATATAGATTGCTTAGTGTTGAAATGGCATTCTCAAGGTAAATGAATGATAGAACAAACTATTGGCAGGTCTTAAATCAAGTCCAGATTAATCCCAATTTTTCCAGAAGCATCTAATTCACACCAACCATTTAATATAATTGGAGAAAATGTCAAATTGGAGAAAAAGTCATAGACTGCACCATTCTCAGAAAGACTGGGTTAAAGTGTAATAGAATAGACTGGGCACACAAGTGTGTGTGTATATACACATGTAGGTATTGGCAAATTCGGGTCTTTTCCCGTGTAAGGTTGATAGACTCCTGGTGATGTTTCGATCATATCCCACTCATCATCTTCAGGCTGTTGTCTTCGGCTTTGTGCTCTGGCGAACAAAGCATGGTCTGAGCTGCCATCCCTCTATAAATACTGCTGGGTGCGGAGGCTGGCTCAGCTGCTGCAAGCGGGTTGGTTGGCTGTAGTGAAACATCCTGATTAGTTGGTGGGGTAACACCTTGAAACATCAAGGGGACCTCGTCGAAACATCACCAGGAGCCTATCAATTTTACACGGGAAATATGCCAAGACCTACATACCTATACCCGTGAAAATCTATGAAAACATATACAGTGAACCCTCGATCATCGCGAGGGTTCCGTTCCAGGACCCCACGCGATGATCGATTTTTAGCGAAGTAGCGGTGCGGAAGTGTTTTTGCTTCCACTGCCGCCCGCCCTTCGCCCGCCCCGTTGCTCGCGCCTGGGGTGCGCGCGCGCTTGGGGACTCCCTAGCTCCGCTTCCCAGCTGGGGAGCAGAGCTGGGATGTCCCCAAGCGCGCGCGCTTTCCCCAGCAACGCGCGCGCGGTGGGGACTCCCTAGATCCGCTTCCCAGCTGGGGAGCGGAGCTGGGATGTCCCCAAGCGCGCGCGCTTTCCCCAGCAACGCGCGCGCGGTGGGGACTCCCTAGATCCGCTTCCCAGCTGGGGAGCGGAGCTGGGATGTCCCCAAGCGCGCGCGCTTTCCCCAGCAACGCGCGCGCGGTGGGGACTCCCTAGATCCGCTTCCCAGCTGGGGAGCGGAGCTGGGATGTCCCCAAGCGCGCGCGCTTTCCCCAGCAACGCGCGCGCGGTGGGGACTCCCTAGATCCGCTTCCCAGCTGGGGAGCGGAGCTGGGATGTCCCCAAGCGCGCGCGCTTTCCCCAGCAACGCGCGCGCGGTGGGGACTCCCTAGATCCGCTTCCCAGCTGGGGAGCGGAGCTGGGGTGTCCCAGGGAAGCCTCTGGGGGAAGGGGGAAGACCCAGGGAAGCCTCTGCCCGGCGGGGAAACTCCACCATCTACGCATGCGTGGAAGGGCACGCATGCGCAGATGGTGGAGTTTACTTCCGGGTTGAAAACTCGCGAAATAGCCCTTTCGCGATACTTGAGGACGCGAAACTCGAGGGTTCACTGTATACATACACAGATATATTAATATACTGCTCAAAAAAATAAAGGGAACACTCAAATAACACATCCTACATCTGAATGAATGAAATATTCTCATTGGATATTTCATTTGCACAACTATTCCATTTGCACAACAGCATGTGGAATTGATTGCCAATCAGTGTTGCTTCCTAAGTGGACAGTTTGATTTCACAGAAGTTTGATTTACTTGGAGTTATGTTCTGTTGCTTCAGTGTTCCCTTTATTTTTTTTGAGCAATGTATATAGACAGGGTAAGTCAATATAACTTGGTAAACTCCCAATATTTGCTTTTCTTGCCATGTACATGTATATATCTGAACAAGACTGTTATTATACTGTGTCAAATAATATATGTGGGTATATGCATATTTATGTATTTATTCTGACATGGTTAGGTAGTGTATATTAAAGGTGATGACCCTTTGAGAGCTGTATGCAATGAATTTTCATTTTAATGTATGCAGATTAGTGTACAAAGTGACAGTAAAGTTATCCTATTCTATCGTTAGCTACTTTTTTAAAAAACTGGCAGCTCATCTGTAAACAGTTGTTAAAATCTCAAATGTTCCTGAACCCCCAACAATTGCAGTCAGCATGCCTAAAAGCGAAGCATTCTGGAAATTTAAGAACATCTGGAGCAGGGGTAGGCAAAGTTGGCTCTTCAATGACTTGTGGACTTCAATTCCCAGAATTCCTGAGCTCATCATGTTAGCTCAGGAATTGTGGGAGTTGAAGTCCACATGTCTTAGAAGAGCCAACTTTGCCTATCCCTGATCTGGAGATTCGCACGACCCCACTCCAGTCTCGGCACTTTTACCCGGAACCCTCCTAAATCTCTTGCATCAGGAGACACGTGGCCGTCCCGACCAATTCAGACCTCACATTTCCTCTGGATTACATAAATCAAATCCCGCCAACCCAGTCTTACCGCAGTGAGGACCCTAAAATGATCCCGGGAAAGGTACCGGAGTAAAACCACGTTCAGTTTCCCCATGGCGCCGTCCAGATAACTCGCCGGCAAGCCAAAGAGACAAGTGGCGTCTCAATCTCGCCCACGACGCCAAGCCTCACTTCGTTTATTTGGGATACGCATGCGCGCTCCCCTTCCTGTCCCTCTAATGCGCACGCGCCAAAGTTCACAGTCCACCGGCCTCCTCCTCCGCCTCCTCCTCTCCGCGTTGGGGACCTGTTTAGAGGACGGTTTTTTTCCCCTTTCGGATCCTGGCAGCTGTGTAAACGCGTCCGCGTGAAGTGTCACTCGGTGTTGGTTAACAAACCAATACAATTTTTGGGGCACCATGCGAAGAATGAGAATATGGATAGGGAAACGTTGACGCCCCTCTAGGAAATTTGGGGCTCGCTTGATTATTTGAGAGTTCTTGTCGTAGCCATCTGACAGGGCCCGTTGCCGGGGAAACGCGTCGCGCGAAGGGAGGAAGCCCCTGGAAAGAAGGCTCGCCCTCCGCGCGGCTCCCCTGAGCATCATGAACAGCCGAAGTGAGCGGCCGGTTCCTTTGCCTCGGACAGCAACCAAGGTAAAGGCTGCACGAGATGCTGACCTCCGCCTCTCCTTTCCCCGTTGCCTCCTGACGTTGGCGCCGAGATAATGCAGTGGATTCCGTTGGAGAGCCTTGCTTCTGTTGCTCTGCCATCCCCCCCTCCCTTTTCTGTCCCGCATCATCCACCAGCTCGTGTGAACTGCGCTCGGAAAGGGGGAAAAAAAGTTTAGATTTAGGGAAAACATGGAACCGAGTGGTGTTTTTCAGGACTTAAAAAAATAATCCCCGAAACCAGATGTTTTTAGTGGTTAACACTAGAGAAAAGAATGCATACCCACAACATGGTAATAGAATTCTTTATTGGCCAAGTGTGATTGCACACACAAGGAATTTGTCTTTGGTGCATATGTTCTCAGTGTACATAAAAGAAAAATATACATTTGTCAAGAATCAGGAGGTACAACACTTAATGATTGTGGTAGGGGTCAAATAAGCAACGAGGAAACAATATTAATAAAAACCTTAAGGATACAAGCAACAAGTTATAGTCATACAGTCATAAGTGGGAGGAAATGGGCGATAGGAATGATGAGAAAAAACTAGTAGTAATAGCAGTGCAGACTTAGTAAATGGTTTGACAGTGTTGAGGGACTTATTTGTTCAGCGGAGTGATGGCGTTTGGGAAAAAACTGTTCTTGTGTCTGGTTGTCTTGGTGTGCAGTGCTCTGTAGTGACCTTTTTGAGGGTAGGAGTTGAAACAGTTTATGTCCAGGATGCGAAGGGTCAGTAAATATTTTCACCACCCTCTTTTTGACTTGTGCAGTATACAGGTCCTCAATGGAAGGCAGGTTGGCAGCAATTGTTTTTTCTGCAGTTCTGATTATCCTCTGAAGTCTGTGTTGGTCCTGTTGGGTTGCAGCACCAAACCAGACAGTTATAGAGGTGCAGATGACAGACTCAATGATTCCTCTGTAGAACTGTATCAGTAGCTCCTTGGGCAGTTTGAGCTTCCTAATACTATTTTATCAGGAATATTATTTTTTATTATTAAAGACACTAATAGGTTAGTATCTTTAAAAATACAGAATGATAGACATAGAATGATATAAAGAAATAATAATGAAGTTAGGTTGGGATACCATCAGAGTAAAAGTGAGAAGAAAATTTTAGTCTGTTATTAAGATATGAGTTAAGGAGGAGAAGCACTCAAGAGAAGGTAAAAGGAGGAGGAAGAGGAAGTTGAAAGTG
Organism: Erythrolamprus reginae; assembly: GCF_031021105.1. Lineage (NCBI taxonomy): Eukaryota > Metazoa > Chordata > Lepidosauria > Squamata > Dipsadidae > Erythrolamprus > Erythrolamprus reginae. Next base: position 303,492,583 of record NC_091951.1, on the reverse strand, counting down.
AAGAGAGTAGAAGAGAGGAAAGAGAAGAAGCGGAAGAAAGTAGAAGAGAAATAGAAGATAGATGGATGGAGGGAAAGAAAAGGAGAAGAAAAGAAATAAGAAAGTAGGAAGAGGAGAGAAAGGTAGAGGTGGGGAGTGCAAAAGACTGAGACTGAAGAAATGGAATGGAAAATTGGTGCAAAACAGGAGATTGATTTAAAATGTATGTATACATATATCACTCTCAAGGTATGTGTATTTTGATGTATGGGTGGAGCTTTTGGGAGAATTTTTTTAAAAAATTCTTTAAAAAACCACCATTGACATCTGGAAAGATGCATTTGGGCTAAAGGAAATGGGCTGGTTCTGTTGGAGCCTTTCTTGCAAATGGCTGGAAAAATCGAAATAAGAATATAAGAAGAAAAGTTCTGGTCGATGCAGATATTTTTAATGCTTCTTGGCTATTTATGGACCTTTTTTTCCCTACCCCAAATGAGAATAGGTCCCCCCCCCCCCATTGGGTTCTTTCCAGATATTGGATGATGCTTCAGCTTCTATGATTCCCATATGCAGTTTTCAAGTTATGCTTTTGGGGGATTTATGACAGTTCTTCAGGCATCTGAACCCCATCAGATTAAACGTATTAAGGTGAAAAGATGTTCCAGATACATTAAAGTGCCTTTCAGGTCTGGGTTTTCTCCACAGAGGTGTGTGAGAAGTAAATGTCATAGACATGTGTGTAAGTATTTACATCCATTTCATGTATTCATAGTTATGTTTATATTAACCGTATTTTTCGAGTATAAGATGCACCTTTCCCCCCTAAAAAGAGGGTGAAAATGTCAGTGTGTCTAATACACTGAATACAGTCCTTTTGGCTGTCCTGAAGCCCTGCCCTCCGTGTCCCATTTTTGCAAAAAATGGGCCTGTTTTTTGCAAAAAGGGGGTGAACAGAGGGTTAGGGGAGCCTGCAGAGAGCTCCTGGGGACTGGGGGACGGCAAAAATGGTCCGCTTTTGGAAAAAGGCAGGCAAAAAACAGTCCATTTTTCACAAAATTGGCATTTTTTCCATCCCCCAACACCCAGGAGCTCCCTTTGCCCATCAAATTTTTGTGAAAAAACATTTGAAAAACTGCCCGTTTTTCACAAAACAGGGATATTTTTGCCTTCTAATTATCTCAGCAGTCTCCGAACACCGAACGCGGAAGTTCGGGTTTGGCGTTCGGCTTCGTGAAGCTGCTGGGAAGCCACACGGCTGTTTTAAAAGGTGACAGCCGGCCTGGGGGGCTTCCCAGCAACCTCCCGAACCCCGAACTTTTGCCGAACTTCTGGGTTCGGGGTTCGGGAGGTTGCTGGGAAGCCCCCCAGCCCGGCTGTCACCTTTTAAAACAGCCGCGCGGCTTCCCAGCAGTCTCCGAACGCCGAACGCGGAAGTTCGGATTTGGCGTTTGGCTTTGGGAAGCTGCTGGGAAGCCGCCCGGCTGTTTTAAAAGGTGACAGCCGGGCTGGGGGGCTTCCCAGCAACATCCCGAACCCCGAACCCGGAAGTTGGGCAAAAGTTCGGGGTTCGGGAGGTTGCTGGGAAGCCCCCAGCCTGGCTGTGACCTTTTAAAACAGCCGGGCGGTTTCCCAGCAGCTTCCCGAAGCCGAACGCCAAACCCGAACTTCCGCGTTCGGCGTTCAGAGACTGCTGGGAAGCCCCGCCACCCGGCTGTCACCTTTTAAAACAGCCTGGGGGCTTCTCGGCGGCCTCCTGAACGCCGAACCTGGAAGTTCGGGTTTGGCGTTCGGCGTTCGGGAGGTCGCTGAGAAGCCCCAGGCTGTTTTAAAAGGTGACAGCCGGGCGGCAGCGTTTTTTTGCGGGTTTTTTTTTTTTTGGTTGCACGGATTAATTGACTTTACATTGTTTCCTATGGGAAACAATGTTTCGTCTTACGAACCTTTCGTCTTACGAACCTCCCCCTGGAACCAATTAGGTTCGTAAGACGAGGTATGATTGTACTAATACCATTCTATAAAGCTTTAGTTAGACCACACCTAGTGTCCTGCATCCAGTTTTGATCACCACACTATAAAAAAGATGTTGAGACTCTAGAAAAAGTGCAGAAGACAGCAACCAGGATGATCAGGAGACTTGAAACTAAAACATATAAAGAACGGTTACAGGAATTGGGCATGGCTGGTTTAGTGAAGAGAAAGGACCAGGGGAGACATGATAGCAGATATTCCAATATCTGTAGGGCTGTCCTAGAGAAGAGGTGGTCAACCTATTTTCCAAAGCACCTGAAGACCAGACAAGATATAATGGATGGAAACCGATCAAGGAGAGATTGAACCTGGAAATAAGGAGGAACTTTCTGACACTGAGAATGACCAACCACTGGAATGGCTTGCCTTTGGAAGTTGTGGGAGCTTCAACACTTGAGACTTTCAAGAAGAGTTTGGACTGCCATTTGTTGGGGACTGGTGTAGGGTCTCCTGCTTGATGACGAGATGGATTAGAAGACCTATAAGGTCCCTTTGAACTCTGTTAGTCTGTTAATCTGTTCAAATGAGTTCCATCTAGTATATAGAATTCTGGTAAATTAAACCAAAGTCATTTGTTTTTAAAATATGTTTTATGTATTCTGATTGTATATTCCCCAAGTCTTACCTTGCTGGCATCTTCCCTCCCTCCCTCTTTCCCTCCCTCCCTCCCTCTTTCTTTCTTTCTTTCTTTCTCTCTCTCTCTCTTTCCCTCCCTCCCTCTCTCTCTCTTTCAGTTTACAGAGTCTTCGGAGAGGGGCGGCATACAAATTTAATAAATTGAATTGAATTGAATTGAATTACTTACTTACCGGTACTCATTTATTTAATGTGTCACCCATCTTAACCTGTTGCATTCAAATATTATCCATTCAGTGATGTTCATGTGTAGAGTTTATATTTATGTTGCTTCAAATAAGTTGACAATAAAATAACATGGCTATTTTATCTAACAGTGTTATTCTTTCCTGAAAGCAATCTCTGCCCTTTTATGATTAAATAAGGTTTGTGGCATTATATATATTGATGGGTCCTTGATATTTTATCAGCTTTCTAAATGTGCTTCCAAAAGTCAAAATTCTACATAAATGCAAAATGTTTTATCTAAAATAATTACTTTGTCATAGGTTTTCTTTTCTTATATTTTGTAGAAGAAAATAAATACAGTACAGTTATATTTGAAAAAGAATTTTAATTCAGTTGACCTCTACTATTGAAGGAGACTGATGTTTGTAAAAAATAACACACACAATGCTTGGTGTTACCTTCATTTTTAGGAAAGAATTGGTCATTTTACAATCTTCCCAGCATCAATAAAATATTTTTATGCCTCTAGAGGGCAGCATATTACTTTTCTATAAAACATAATAAATCAACAAAATTGATCTGGGATTTTGTAAGAAATAATTTTTAAAAATACTGCAAGTTCAAATACTTTACTATGCTTTTAAAAAATATCAAATAAGGTTACTACTTGGAAAAATGCTTTAACTGACTAATTAAATTTACACTAAAGTGTACTTTGCTTTGTACTTTGCTGTGTATGTTCACATAAAATTATTGTTGTGAGTTTCATATGATTATTGGAGCACTCCTGCCTTTGTCTTTTTGATGGACATTGAATACTGGATTTGAAGCTTGGGCATTTACAGCCTGGTGCAAGCAAGTACAGTATCCACTTGTGATGAAACCTTTCAGGCTTAATATATCTATTTTTACAGGTTCTCTTTACTATTGGAATGGTAAAAGGTGAAAGATTTTCACAATCTGAAGAGACACCAGAGTAAAAAATAATCCTTGTAATAACATAAGAAAAAGCAAAGATTTGAATATTCTTCTATTTAACAATTGTTTTTCTTGCTCATTGTCAAGTTATGTATACCGGTAGTTTACTCTTTAGGCCCTTGTTTTGGTTATTTCAGCAATGCATTTTTGTTCTCAAAGTACACAGATGCTTTGGATATTGCTTGACCTATTCTGTGCAGAAAGCTAAGGCCTTGTTATTGATTTTTTTTTGCAATGCATCTGTGAGACTTCTTGCTAAAACCAGTGGCATCTGTGTTCATTTTTATAAATGTTCAGCAGATTAAAAAAATCTCAGCATAAAACCACTCATTTATATTTTGTAAATTATACTAATAGAGATCTTTATAAAATTTGAACTTAGTTCCAAAGAAAAATGAAATTGTAGACTTGATACCATATCTAACAAAATTCATTTCCTGCTAAAATTTATTTTAAAGACTGAAACCTTTAAAAAGCCCTGTAGCTTTTGGATATGGGACAAACTGGTTTGACATTATGTTTTTGAAAATGTGCCTACATTAGAATAATATTACATACATCTTTGTTTGTTTACCATTGTTTGCTTACCAAAAATCATTGCAACAGCTCCTGATGCAACCGTTTTTAAAATTAAAATTGAGTTATATAAAACAATTGCAACTTGATAGTGAAAATGTGAAACATATTAGGATTTTTACTTTTCTCCATGGTTAAACAGAGCTTCACTTCTTGACTTAAGAAATATCAAATTACATTTTATTTTTTGCATTGGTGAAAGGAATATTTTTATTTTGGTATAAAGTAACAAATTTGAAAGGTTGTATTTCTTGATTTTTGTTTTTGAGGAATTCAGGTAGACAACTACTAATTTAGAACAAAATTTTAAATAAATATAGGCAGTTGTTAAATTATAAACACAATAAATTAGAATTGAGTCATATAAAGGAATTGCAAATTGATAGTAAAAATGTGAGGTGTTTTGGGATTTTTGATTTTTATCCATAATTAACTAGAGCTTCATTTCTTGACTTAATAAATATCAAATGACACTTTATTTTGTGCCTTGAGAAATCATTACAAAGGCACAAAATGGAATATGTCTTGATGCAACTAGAAATAAATAAAAGTTTCCCCAGAGCAAAATCTATCTCCACATTATGTTTATTCACTACTAAACACATTTTAACCATTGGTCAGCTAAGTAAGGTGTAATCATGGTATTTCAGGAAAAAAAATACTTCTGGGGTATATTATGGGCTATGATATGCATTTAGAATAATGGACATATATATGTTAATGAGCTGTGGTGGCACAGTGGTTAGAATACAGTACTACAGGCTAATTTTGTCCACAGCCAGGAATTTGATCCTGACTAGCTTGATTCAGCCTTCCATCCTTCCAAGGCTGGTAAATGAGAACCCAGATTGTCAAGGGCAATATGGTGACATCTGTAAACTGTTCAGAGAATACTGTAAAGCACTGTGGAATAGTATATAAATCTAACTACTATTGCTATTGCTAAGTGCTTAATTGATGTAGTGGGGTAACAAACAATCTTCACATATTTCTTAAAGGTCTTAAAGATCTTATAAGGAGAAATAATAAAACAGTTATAAGCAGTATAATTTGAGGCACAAGATTAATTTGAAGTCTGGAGAATTAAATTATGAAAACATTAATGGTTGTGTTAGCCCATCTTGCCTGCTTTTTAAATTGCCTTCCCCCTCCCGTTAATGTCTGCTTGTTTAAATTCATTTTTTTCTTGTACTATAGGTTGGAAAGCCCAAGTCGAAGGACCCTGCGAGCAATCATCTGCCTCTGTGTTCGGTATATCATGCTAATTGGCTACTTAGAGAAGAAGAGCACAACAATGAACATTACATCCTCTATAAGAACCTGAATGACTACAAGGTTAAAAAAAATGTATTTAATTGTGTACAGAGTTTAAAAGGATTGCAATAAGACTTACTATTCAAGCAAGTTACTGTGCTATTTTTATATTGAACACAGGAACTGTCATCTTTATTTTTCACGCTTGGAATTTTTTACTTCTAAATATATTATTTTAGCACTACAGAATTTGAGATAATTATAAAATACTCACACCATTGCAATTATTCAGAAATCTACATGATTACACAAGTAATAGTCAGTATTGGGTTCCTACCGGAACCGGGAAGGGGGGGGGAACGGGACACCGCACCGGTAGCAGATGAGGCGGGTAGGCACATGCGTCGGAGCAAGATTTGGCTTCTGCACATGCACAGGAAGCAAAAGCTCACGAGGACGCATGCACATGAGAGATTTTGGCAATTTTCGGCAATTTTTTGCTTATGTGCAAAAGCAAAAAAAATTTGCCAAAATTTCACACGCACGCGTGTCTTTTCACAATATTTGCTTCCTGCGCATTCACAAAAGCAAAATCTTGCCCTGATGCACATGTGTGCACCGATCACCCGGAGCTGTGCGCGCATCAGAACCGGTAGCAGTGGTAAGTTGGAATCCCTTCCTGGTAATAGTTGTTATTTTTAAAATAACTCTGCTCTCTGAAGATTCTGAATTTATTTAAAAAAATTAACATTGAAAAATCAGCTATTTATTTCTTATCATCTTTTTAATACTTTGAAATATCAGTTGATGCATTACAAGAGAAATATAACATTGCAATAAATTAATTATAAATTTTAAAAATGGGAGAGCCAGTTTGGTCTAGTGATAAAGGCATCAGGTTCCAGTTCTAGTCCCACTCAAGCACAAAGCCAGCTGGATGACCTTGCGCTAACTACTTTCTCTCAACCCTGCGAAGGAGGCAAGGCAAACAATTTCTTAAAAGTCTTGCCAGGCAATCTCTAAGAACTGGATACAATTAAAAAAAAGAACAGGAGAAAAATAGTAAAAATTCTAGCTAAAAATTCTTATAAACATGGAAAACTTAAAAAAAAATAAATTAACAAGGCTTTTAAAATAAGAGTCATTCCCTCAGTTTAGAAGATTTGACAGAATTTTAGATTAAAAAACACCCAAACAGCATATTTATTCCTGTCGTGTAATTCCTGCAAAGAATGATGGATGATCTGCTCCTTGTACTTGTGACCTCCTAAATAAACTTGTCTGTCTTATCTTTCGTTTAAATTTATATCAGTCCATTATCAGAGTAGCATTGGCGTAGCTATGGCTTGATGATTTTATAGAATAATAGATTTGCATGTCATCAGTATAGCTTGATGCTCTCCCTCTGATTTCCTGTAAATATTAAAAAGTACTAAATAAAGAATTGGAGACATGGAATAGGTGCTGTTTCATGCAGTTGCATTATCTAAGCAAACACTTTCTGAACCTATCTGAAAAGCTGGAATTGAACAGAGCAAAAAAAAAGTATAGAAATTATGTTAGCAAAAGATGCTGAAAGGACAAGGAAATTATAAACAGATTGTTTATAACTAGCCAATCTTAACTCTCTAGGTCACTTTGAAGTTAAATTTGAATTGTTCATGATAATCTATTTCATTTCAGATAGTGAGCACTTTTCAATCATTTCATCCAACTATGGGAATTTTGACATTTGTCTACTTGCCTGAGGTCTAAGAATTGCCTCTGTCAAAAGAGGAGGCATCCTATAATTTCTGACGGAATATTTTATGATATTAACTAAGGTTTCTCTAATAAGTATCTTGCTAGGAATTGCAAATTATATTTAACAAGCATCAAGAAGACAAATGACTTCATATGTGTATTCATGTTTTTGAGTATTTCTTTTTGATGAAATGTGCTTGCTTATGATTGTACTTCAAGATGATGTTATAATCGAGAGTGCCTAGATTTATGAAACATTAGACCTGAGTAGAAAAATTAAAAGTTTTATAAATTGAATTATGTTTTCATCAGTTTTAATTTATTTTTCTTTGGGGGTTTTTTAGAAACTGCAAGAAGAAAATATAAAAATAAAGAATGAATTGGAAGACTTAAGGTACTGCTACATATTGGCTATATATTAATCAAAACTGATTTGATATATTGAAAAATCTAGATGTTGAAATTAGGTAGAAGATACTGAGAAATCAACAGAATGCCATTGTAAGGTTGCCTAGATTGAACTAGGGATTGTTTACCCAAGATAAAAAGACTGATAAGAATCTTTACTACACATTACAATAAAGCAGATTAAAGAATATTGGGATGTTCTCTATCAACATGGGAATGCAGTTCATTCTTAACAATCATTGCAATTCAGTCTGATGTAGTTTTTTACCTACTTTTCCCCTAGCTAAACAAACATCTAGCAATTCTCAAAACTGATAATTAAATAGCAATTAATTGTTGGTGTAATTGGCATTTCTGCTTGGAGAATGTCTAACACTCAGTGTACTGTATATCGTACAGAACTCAGTTCTTCAGTTCTAGGGCAAAGCTGATAAAATCTCCTTGAACCTTCAGACTTATCTTCCATACCATAGCCCATGTCTTCCCTAGAAAGGCAGGAAGTTTACATCCACTAGGAAATGATAAGATACTAGCAGGCTTTTTGAAAAAGTTTAGGTTCCACAAGACAGTAACTTATTCTTAGTACAATAAAACATAGACAATTTTCAGGGGAAAAAAAGTAGAAGGATTTTTGAAAGATCACTTTAAAGGACACCCAATAATAAATATGTACTATAATACAGTTTTTGGATCATTAATGGATGCTTTTTGCATTACTTTTAACACATGAAAATTGATCCAAAATGTAATTATAGAACTAAAGTACTAAAGGTCAGTACAGCCTTAATGAGCATTGAAATTATTTAAAGAAAGATGTTTTATATTTTAGAAGCCAATATGAACAACTTATAGAAGAAGGAAAGAACAAATGTTTTGATGAAAGACGGGTCAGTTTTTTAAAGGCTCAAGCACTACAGCTGGAAAGGCAGGTAATACTATAGTATACCTTTGTGAAATGCCTGCATTTAATTTTAGATAAAAGATTTGAACCCTACCAATGTTTAGGAATCTAAAAAGCACTTTTCTGAAATTGTGTTTTGAATTATCTAAATAGAGATATTATAATCTCAGCATATTCTAATCATGGAATGACTGTTTAAAGAATTTTAAACTTGGAACAAAAGGTACATTTTAAGAGTATCCTGATCTTGGAGCAAAACTTAATTTTATATTCCACCTCTTCTAAGTGCTGCTGCTGAGCTTTTTAATAGCTCATCCTCAGCATTTCTTCCACCTAACCATTACAATAGCAGGGTTGTGCTGGGTCATTGCTGTTATAAGTTTACATTAGAGTGAGGTTCTGGGTGTTGAGGGAAGCAAAGCAATGAAATACATGATAAAGCAACTATATGAAAATCATATGGATCTATGCATGGATAGTATAGACGGTTTAGAAATAAGAAATATAAGTAAATAAATAAATGTGTTAAGCTGTGCTTTATGCAGAGGAGTGTTTGTATGTACTACAGGTGCCAATACTGCCAGGCCCTCCCCACTCCTTGAGGTACTTCCTCATAGTTATTTAACAACTTACACGGTTGCTTAACTATTGCAATGGGGAGAGCTAGAATTGAAGTCGTTTGAGCAAAGTAGTTATGTGGGCACCTTGCTAAATGACTTCAATGTCTTACAACCAAAAGCTTTGTTAAAGCTATTGAGATTGTATAAATGCAAAAAACTATTACAGTAACTCAGGATTGATCTTTGCTGTATGTGTACTTTGTATGCACTAGTGCCCTGTGATTCTGCCACGTTTCAGCATGTATTTAAAAATGCCCACAGTGCCAGCAACAGCCACCCTAGCTGAGAAATTGGGAGAAGTAAAGTCTGGACATGTGGAAAGATCTAGAGCCAAAGATAGCAATAACAATAGCCATTAGACTTATATATTACTTCATAGTGCTTTATAGTCCTCTCTAAGCAGTTTACGGAGTCAGCATATGGAATAGAACAGAACAGAATAGAATAGAAGTTCTTTATTGGCCAAGTGAGATTGGATATACAAGGAATTTGTCTTTGGTGCATATTGCACCCAATATTCTATCTGGGTCCTAATTTTACCGACCTCAGAAGGATGGAAAGCTGAATCAACCTTGAGTTGTTCAGAATTGAACTCCTGAATTGAGCAGTGAGTTAGCTCTTCAGCCCTGCATTCTAACTACTGCGCCATCACAGATAGTTTTTATTCTTGAGATTGTATGACGGATGCAGTGCTGCCCATTTAAACCTCGTGTTTTTCTTCTATTCACAGATGTCATGAGGGAATGTTCTTTTCAGTTTCTTACAGAAAAGAAAAGTTTACTCAGAGATAAGAAAGCAGAAATGCTTTTAGAGATGATTCTCTTTATGTTTTTTTTTAAATTTCCCTTTCAGGTGGTGCTGCTTACAGAAGGATTAAATTCCCGAGCTGTTCTTATGTTGGAGTTAAACACATCTTTAGAAGCTCTCATTGTCAAGGTTAGGTAAGCAGTGGAAAGGCACTACAGTACAGTATATATCACCACTATTTAGAATGAAGTAGATATGAAAGTGCTTGTTACAGGCTTATGTATATTGAACATTAAAAGAAGGGGGCAGGCCTCTTTTAAAGAAGTAGACATGCATGTTTATCTTAGTAGGTCGAAAACAAACACAGTAGGCAACATATTATAGAGGTTCATACATTTTATGTTATGTCCTAAAACAGAAAGGACAAATGGAATCCATTCATCATTTATTTAGTGTTTTGCTGATATGTGTTCTTCCTTCTCGCAGGTGTCAGGTTACCAGATCAGGGCCGAGCAATAAATCATAGATTCACTAACATTACACAACTAAACTTGATCCCTAGCTTGACTTGGCTAAACACTTTCAGACATGGCTCGGCTAGATTGGAATTTTTAGTGCAAACAAGAATGAAGCCATGTACAAGAACTGATTATTCACTGCTAATGTACAGTTGTATAAAGACCTTCCTAAATAATTTTACAGATATTACCCATAGTAAGTAATTAAATTAAGCATAGATTTACAAGAAACAAAATATAATGCTAATGACCATGCAATTAGTTCCATGCAGGGTGGTTTTAGACACTGATTCCATGTGTAAAATTTGTGTTTTGTGTTGGGAATCAAAAGCTTAGTTAACTTTTTCTTCTAACACTCTCCTCATCTTGGTTGCTTCCCTAACCTGCTACCATGTAGGTTCTTCCTAAAATAAAACACTCAGAAATGGATACAAAGTATGATTTGATGAACACAGGATAAAGGAAGGATTTTTCTTGACCTTGACAGTTTATTGCTGCTGCTGAAGCCTGAGATTGCACTTGCTTTTTTGCAGTTTGTGGTTCATCGTCATCTGTTTAACCCTTTGTTCATTGTTACCCTTTTAGTAGGTTATTATACAATAATTATCCCTTTATCTAAGAAGAAATGGAATCCAGCCCTTAGAATGTTTCCATCAGAGGTGTTTATCTGTCATTTACCACCTTATGTGGGGGATTAAATTCACTGGTTGGATTCATAAACTAATAGTTAACTAATTGTTTAATCTAATAAACACTAACTATGGCTCAGGCAGTATATGAACCATTATGATTCAGGAAATATTTATGGAGCTTTACATATTTGGTTTGTAGAAGCATAATATTGTAGAGTTAGGAAAAACATTTCTCTGTTCTGTTTGGGATATATACACACAGCTATTAAACAAAATGCATAACATGTTGATTATTAAAAAGAATAATAATAATATGCAATAGTTTATCTGATTGACTGTGGGTGCAGAACATATACTAACACTCCAGAAGGGAATGGAGATGTTTAAAAAGGGCATTACTTGGTAATCAAAAGAAATCAGTAGGTTTAGGTGAGAGAAGATAGTTCATAAGATAACTGCCAATGTTGCCTTGGCTACATTAGAAACTGTTTCAAGAAAGTTAATGGAAAAGAGAAAGGAAAAGAGAAAGAAGAATTCAATTTTAGCTGTGATGTGATACAGTGAATGACTTTATAAAAAAAAAAAAAATATTCAGAGCCCTGCCTGCTTGTTTAGTAAATTTCATTTATTTTCAAACTCATTTTGGTTTGGTGTGAGTTTTGAGAAAAATAGTGATCTTCCTGGGACATAGTAATTTATTTTGAGTTGACAGGTATAGATCATTGTTTGTGGAAATGTGTTTGTGGACTGAAGTTTGATAAGTTCTTATTTTCTGAAATGCATTTACCATTGGACCAGGATAATTTTCATTGAGCTGTAGAATGAAAATTAGTAACGCCAATCTATTGTGTAGACATTCTTTCCAAAGCTCTTGGGTTCGATGGTTAAACTCTTCAGACATTGAAGTCTATTGTTGCTATTGTAGGCTCTGTCAGGATCACCAGTTCAAGAAGCAGACGTTGCAGAATTCCAGGAATGTTTCTTTATTGTTGTAGGATATAATAACAGAACTGAAAGCTTATTCAAATTTCTTTCTGTTTCATCTCAATGTCAAACAAAATCAAGATGGGGTTCTTTTCTCACACTTCCTTCCATTATTAATGTATAATCTCTTGTTCAAGTTCTTCTCCAGCTCTAGTTAGTATATTTTGCACTATGTGGTTGGAAAACATGCCTATTATTTAAAAGGAATACATTGATTCCTAATTATTACAGTGAATCAAAGGGAAGTTTAAATTGTGTGTTTCCAAATATGTTTTCATAATCTGTATTTGTGTTGGTTTTACTCTGGCAACATATACATATAACTTTCAATTGTTTTTAATCAGGGGTGACATCCAGTAGGTTCTGACAGATTCCGTAGAACCGGTAACAGAAATTTTAAGAAGTTCAGACAACCAGCAAATGCCACTTCTGGCTGGCCCCAGAATTGAGGGGAGGGGGATGGAGACCCCAGGAGTGGGGATTTTGCAGTATTCTTTCCCTGGAGATGGCTGGGAATGGAGGTTTTGTGGTATCCATGGAGTGGGATAGGGATGGAGATTTTCACCGCCATGCCCATAAAGCCACGTTCAGCAAGCCACACCACACCACACCCACCAAGCTACACCCACAGAACCGGTAGTAAATTTTTTTGAATTTCACCACTTTTTTTAATGAATAACTTCATTTTTGCAAAGTCAGCTTTATAATAAAGACATGATTATATTTGATGTCTGAAATTTTAGAAGTGAAGTAGAGATTTATGCTATCTAACTATGAAAAATATGCATGGAAATTAATTACCATATTTTTCAGAGTATAAGACACACTGGAATATAAGAAACACCCTAATTTTGCGGAAGGAAAGCAAGGAAAAAAATCTGCCTCTGTCTCCCAGCAATTTACCTCCCAGCAACCAGCAACCAACAGAGATGATATACACTGTTTGCTGTGTATTTCTGTGCATGTGTGTCTGACTCATAGAAATAGCAAAGAATTTGCTGGCAGTATATTAATGTCAGCAAGTTTTCTTAAATGTAGTCACACTAACTCCTCCCAATTATTTAAATAGATCAACTCCAAACATGACTAACTCAGGGTTTAGCTCAGCTGCCTTATCCTAATACTAAACAGGACCACTGCTACATTTCAGGTTATAGTTTTACAGGTTCTGTTAAAATTGATGTGGCTTTCTGGAAGTATAGTTATTCTCTACCATTTAAAATAAGATACAATAGCACTGGCTCTCTTCAGTTCAAACATTTATTTTAAAAAGCTTCTTCACTTTGTTGTCTAAAACAATAATAAAGCAGTCTTTAAAAAATAAGTCTAGTAATTTGAACATTCCATAGACATTTATAGTTAGTGACTTATCTGCTTGCAGCAAACAACAAACAGCAAGTTTCAGCGCAGTCTGATTAGCACAAGAAAATAAAATTCTGCCTTGCCTATCCCTGCCACCAATTTTTTTCTGGGCAGCTTTAGTTTCAGTTTCATTTTAGCACGTAGGCTTGCCTGCAGCTTCAATCAATCAGATGAGCATCAGGAGGCCTATAAGTGGCTTGTGCTAATCAGGCTCTGGGCTGCTTGCTTCAAGGAGGTAAATTGCTAGGAGACAGAGACCAAAGGATGGGGGTGGCTGGATCTACATTTGGTGTATAAGATGCACAGAATGTAGGGTTTTCACCCTCTTTTTGGGGTGGTGCTAAAAAGATGCTTATTATACTCTAAAAATATGTTAAGCTGTCATTAAGAGTTCTAATGCAATACAAATATTTATAGTTCTTTCCTTAGCACAGAAGGAACTGCATCGAAAGTAATCATTCCACATCCAGAACTTCTTCAAATAGTTGATATGTGCCAGGCGATGAGGTACAAATTGCAGAGACATCAACAGGTAAGTTTTGATAGCATGAGGGATCTATCTATAGGAATAATTCTTTTCAGTTAATGGACCAGGGGCATCTGTTAGGTTCATCAAAAAAGTCAAGATGATGGTTGAGGTTGGGTAATCAAAGTCTTACCCCCTTTTTATACACCGTGTTTTTCAGAGTATAAGAGGCACTGGAGTATAAGACACACCTAGATTTTAGAGGAGGAAAACAAGGAAAAAAGTATTCTGAACCAAATGGTGTAGTAATATATCATTTCATAAAATAACAGTGTAGCAGAATACTTTTTTCAACCATGTACACTTTTTTCAAATTTCAAACTTGACAGCTTTAACACTTGTAGACTTCAATTCCCAGAATTCCTTCTCTAGTGATGCTAGCTCAGGAATGAGAGTTGAAGTCCACAAGTCTTAAACTTGCCAAGTTTGAAGAGCCTTGCACCCCTAACTCTAACCCAGGGGTCTTCAAACTTGACAGCTTTAAGACTAGTGGACTTCAACTCCCAAAATTCTTCCTTTAGTCATGCTAAATGGGGTAATTAAAAGGCAAAACCGGCCCATTTTAATGAATAATGGGCCCTTTTCACCCATTTTTGCAAAAATATGGGGTAGGCAAAGGGTCTGGGAAGCCTGCATAGAGCTCCTGGGTGTTGAGGTATGGCAAAAATACCTCTGATTTTGTGAAAAACAGGCCATTGTTCACAAAAATTGGGGCATTTTTGCCTTCCCCAAGTCCTCAGGTGCTCTCTCCAGACTTCACAGACTCTTTGCCCATTTTTGCAAAAAACAGGCCCATTTTTCTCAAAAATGGAGCATGGGGGTGGAGCTGCTGGAAAGCAAAAATTGCTGTATTTGGTGTATAAGATACACCAATATTTCCACCCTCTTTTAGGGGGAACACAGTGTGTCTTATTTATTTGTTTGTTTTGTTTGTTTGTTTATTGCTCAAAAAATACAGTATATGCAGCACATTGCATGGATGTAAAAAGAAGTCAGGTCTTTACCTGTGCAGTCAAGCTGCCATTTGACTTCACCCCGCTGATGAAAAGTTTACGGATAAGACAACTAGAAGAATACACTGAAAAATTATATATTTTACTGTTGCTTTTTCAAAAGTTTTAAATGTTCAGAGTGTGTAAGAATTCAGATTTTATTCATGCTGGAAGAAATTTCCTATTACTGTATCATATAAGCTATGGCATCAAGCTGTCATAGTAACAGTTTGTCTATGGTTAATTGCCCTATCCAGCTGGGGGTCCTGTAGGATTTCCTGCTTAAGCAGGGGTTGGACTCGATGACCTGTAAGGTCCCTTTCAACTCTAATAATAAATAAAAATAAATCCAGTATATATAATAGCCAATTTATATTAAGTCAAAGGCAGCTTCCAGTTCACGTATCATTGTTTTTTTCTTTAAAATTATCTTCTAAGAAAACCTATTTGTTTTCCTCCTAGTTCCCAAATGTACCCCCCCCCCCCAAATTTCAGCATGCTGACCCACCGCTAATTTTAGCTTGCTATTTTACCCCCTTGTTTGGGGTGTTGTTGTTGTTTTTAAAAGCAAAGTCTTTTTTGTCCCAGATTTTCTTATTAATCTTATTAATTCTGGTACTTCAGCTTCGTAGCAGCCATCTTTGCTGCCATAGCTCTGCACTATCAGCTAGAGTCTTGCCAACTCGGGAGGGGAGATGCGGTTCACCTCTACCCTCCTGGCAGTCCCCCTTTGCTTCACCCCCTCTAAGGAAGGGGTGCGGCTTAGGTTTGAATTTGGACCCTCAGGCGGGGAATGGTTGTAGCTGGCCAAGGTCCTGACTTCTGATCTTTCCAAAGGAAGAATCAAAAGTCTGATTTTTAACAAATATCTTAAACGAGCACCAATAAATATAACCATAGGCTTAATACAGACTGAGACCAGGAATCCAATAAACAAGCAACAAATTCAGAGGATTAATATTGGATATTAATCTTGCCACAACATACAGCATTGTTAGGTTATGTGCAGCAGTGCTCAAAATCTGTGAGATGATAACTTTGTGCTTGTGCATGGAAATCAACATTCTAAACTAGACTTGTGGACACCTATCTAATAGTCTCTCAAATACAGTATAGAGAACTGTTCCATTATAGCCTTACATAGCTCTCATGCTGTAATTTTGTGTATTTTTGAGCCTTTGGTAGTGAAGATGTGTGTGAAGTCTTTATGTAAGATTTAAAAAATACTAAATTCAGTATATGTGATGCATCAGAAAGCAGTCAATCTAACAATAAAACTCATTTGTTAGACAGAATCAAACAATAGAAAGCAATGATCCAAGATAACATTCCATAAAGGGCAAATGTATTATGTCACCTTTCCCAGTTGAATTTGCATCTTAATATTTGCAAGTGTATCCAAGGAATTCCAGAATATGCTCTATTTTATTTAGTTTTTGAGAAAACCAATTCTTGCACATAAAAGGGGGAAAACAGTTTGCGGTAAAAGGAAAACATGATTTCCTGAACTAGTGCTAATATTCTCTTTATTAAAAAGCTAATAATGAAGCAGAAAATTCTAGGAAACAATTTAGGTCTGCTTCAGATTGATTACTTTGAAATGGGTGTAATTAGAAGTTAATAAGAAATTAGATAAGTGGAAGTGGTTAATTGGTAAACCTCTGTTAGAATAATTGCTTTTGGTGTTTTGATTAAAGTAGATGCAAATTTAACTTTAATATTTTTAAATTAACGAAGTAAAGCATTTTGATAATTAAAAGAAAGAACTTTTCTTAGAGCCTGTACATATTTATAAACTTAAAATTTATATTTTTAATTTAATTTAATTTAATTCAGCCAGCCTAAATCATTCAGCATACATACTTGTTTTAAAATATCCCACTATGGTATGTGTTTCTTTCAGATTTCTGATCTGTCAAAACTTGCATTGCCTTGGACACCTGGAGGGAATCTTGTTGCCCAACCAATAACCCTTTTGGATGTTTGTTATGGAAAAATAGAAAATTTAAATCTTAGATATGTGGTAAGGCTTTAATAATACGAAAATCATTATTTTTAGTTGCTTCCTAGTTTTTGCATTATATAAATGTCATTTTATTCTTTTCAACCCAATAAAATGTTGGAAAGAAACACTGTGAAGAGGCTCAGGACTCTATCCATCTGTCTGCCTATCAGCAGAATAACTCTGGAAATAGCATGGACTTGGCAGAAGCAGAAATTGACAAAAGAAGGACCAGTGTTGAAATAATCGTCCAGGAAGCTGTGGCAGAAAAGATTTTAGAATTTTTCTTTATCAAAAGAAAAGTTGAGTGAGTGACTGAATGAGTCAGTCAGTCAGTCAGTCTCTGCCTGTCCTAATTCTATCCTATCTATCCTATTCTATCCTATCCATCATCTGTCCATCTGTCCATCCATCCATCTGTCCAGCTATCCAGCCATCTAGCCAGCCATTCCAATCTAATATAGTTTCCCTTCTCACAAATATATCATTCTGTGGAGCCTAAAACAAATCTAAACAAATTAGTGGAATGCTGCTAACTTCTCCATTCACCTTTCCTCCTGGTCACTTGATCTCAAGTGAAGTACTGTATATGTAATTCACTGCACCAACACAGATGCAACATGCAGATAGAGAAACATCCACAAACATGCAGATTCAATATACGCTGCTCAAAAAAATAAAGGGAACACTCAACGAACACATCCTAGATGTGAATGAATGAAATATTCTCATTGAATACTTTGTTCTGTACAAAGTTGAATGTGCACAGCAGCATGTGAAATTGTTAGTCAATCAGTTGTTGCTTCCTAAGTGGACAGTTTGATTTCACAGAAGTTTGATTTACTTGGAGTTATATTGCGTTGTTTAAGTGTTCCCTTTTGTTTTTTTAAGCAGTGTATATGCAGCAATCTCATTAGATTTACTTGCATATAAACCAAAGGAACCTGTTTGTATCTTTCCATGTGAGAACTTCATGTGTGTATATACACAAACATGCACACAGATATATACATACGCATGGCCTTATTAGAACCTATAGTCATACAGAGAAACGTATACACATACCCTAAGGAGAGTGAATAAAGCAGACCATTTTTTGTTACATTTTATAGAAATACAGTACATGCATACTAATAGTCAGCAATGATAAAGAGCCTGGAGTGAAATCCTGAAGCCATGCTTGTATATTTCCTTACCCATTTATTATTTATTGTATATTCAAATATTTATGCCAATTAGTATTAATAACGTTTTTTCTTTTTACTTATGAGTTGTAGATGTCCACATTCTTAATTAATTAAAATTGAATCAAAAAGGGTTTTTTTTACATCAAAGCATTATAGTGTAATGGCAAAATTATGTACCTGATAGAATTATTTGGATTAGATCTCCCAAGAAATGACTTAGGCAAGCATTTTTTTAATAAGGAGTCATATAAACCGTATGTAATTAAAACAAAAAGAAATATATATTTTCTTTAACGGACTCTGGATTATGCATTGGTGCCAACACATTTGTTCTACATAAATATTCTAGCATATGCATTGTAGGGTAGGTATTTTTTTCATAGCTTATTTCTTTCACCTAGCTCAAGAGTCCGCAAGTATCATAAAGAATTAATTTGTGCTCTGCCTTAGTGTAGAGAAAATGCTAATGCAGCTGGAGATTTGATCTGAATTACAACTCTGTAGCAGTAGTTTAGGGATCAAATTTAAATGCACTATGAGTTCTTGTGCGAGAGATAGTCATTTGTGACTAAGACAAGCAATGATGCATTGTTTTCCAAACTCTGGTTTTGTTAATTATCCACAAAATGCCAGTTCTTGATTTTGGAGTGGTAAGTGCGGGAAACAAAAGTAGTCCTTGATAACTGACATGTAAAAAGAAAAAGTGCATTTCAACCTCAGTAATGTATCGAAGGTGTCACTTTAAGAAGCTGGACTGAAGCAAATTGGCAATGACAGCTCCTGATTTCTACTGATCTCACTTGAAAAACATAAGGAAAGGTGTCTCTGCAAAGAAGCTTCCTTGTTGATTTATTCATGAAATGAACTTCATCATATGGAGCACCTGCTGAGAAGAGCTTGCATTGCATATTAACATATGTGCATCAAGCTTTCTTGTTAAGCCCCACTTCCACAATGCCATTTGCTGTGACAGTCCTAATACTCCATGTTAGGGGCAATGACAAATAGAAGGCTTACATTGGTGAACATTTCACATTTTTAATTAGCTTTGGGAAAAGGTCACCTTGTAGAAATATGAACATAGTGACATTCATTCTTTTAGTACATGTTTGTAATTTTAACATTTTTTCCCAACTCATAGTCTATTCTTAAAATTTATGGAGCTCCCATACTAACTAAAGCAACCTATATAATAATACATTTGTATTTAGCAATACAATCAATTAATTTAAATGAGATTTTTCTATTACAATATATCCAAAATGAGGGGATTATTGCTTTATCTCCCAGTTTTTAATTTTGTTATTAGGATGCATAGCTATAATTTATAGTTGCTTTTGTTATTAACAAGTAATTCAGCTTCCAATATATGGGGAATCTTATGTGGTCTTAAACCTTCTTTGTAAGTGTGGGCTTTGTGTCTGAAATCTATTACTCTTTTTCTTTACAAAGCAAAATCATAGACTGTTTGAAAAGTAGAATTCAATATATCATATTTACTGTGTATTTATACATAAATATGGTATATTTAATGTTACTTTTCAAGCAGTTAATGATTTTGCTTTGTGAAAAAAAAAACACCATATCATAGAATTAAATATATCATATGGTATATGGTGAGAGATGCGGTGGCTCAGTGGCTAATACACCGAGCTTGTTGATTGAAAGGTCTGCAGTTCAGCGGTTTGAATTTCTAGTGCCACATAATAGGGTGAGCGCCCACTATTTGTTCTGCCCCAGTTACAGTCTACAAAGAATGCAGCACACACAAATTCTGTTCTAACCTTTGTTTACTAGATTAAAGACTACTAATGAACTTTCTTAATAATGACCTGGAATTAGGCTGTTTGCAAGTATGTATTTTTTTATATTTATTGATTTATTGATTTTTTGATTTGATTTGATTTGTATGCCACTCCTCTCTGAGGACTCGGGGAGGATCACAACACATCAAAGCAATAAACAATATACATATCTAAAAAATCCAATTAATATAGCTAAAAAACTTTAAAAACTCTAATAACATTTAAAATCATTCATTCCCATTCACACAGCAAGACATACTACACTCATTGGCCAGGAGGGCTAGGGTCTAATGGTCCCAAGCCTGGTGGCACAGATAGGTCTTTAAACTTTTATGGAAGGCGAGGAGGGTGGGGGCAGTGCGAATCTCTGGGCGGAGCTGATATTATTGTTATTATTGATTTTTATTATTAGATTTTAACTGTTTTTACTATTGTTGTATTTATTCCGATTGTTAGTCGCTCAGAGTCTATTTGGAGTGAGCGACATATAAATACAATAAATAAATAAATAAATAAATAAATAAATAAATAATAAATAATTGTTAAACAGAAATACAAGGTAGAACAGTCTTTTTCGAATACCTGCTATTAATTTAAGTTCATTAACAGCCAGCATGAGTCCATGAAATAATAAATCAAGAATGAATGAACATCCTAGAAGATAACACCAAGCTTACTGTGGTTGGCAAAATGCCCAGGAGCAATTTGCAGGAAGAATGCCAAGAGAACAAGAGCTGAGCAGATGTTTCTGAATTCAAGACATAAAGGCATATGAACCAATGTTGTTTCCTGGAAATTGACTCCTTCATCGCCATCCGTTAAATAGACTAGGGAAGTGGCCAATTAGTCCCAAGCCTGCTCCCAAGGAGACCTCCTCCTGAGAAACCATTCCTGACTTTTGGCAGCTCCGCATACCCGTGCATTAAGAAGAGGCTCCTCCTCTTCTTACTGGTCACTGACGGGAGGTTCTGAAGGTTCTGAAGGCCCTGGCTAAATATCTGATTCTGGCACCTAGTCCTCTTCAGCCTCCTCACTGTCCAACTTGGGTGCCAGCTGCAAATAGAACTTTTCAGCAACAAGTTATTAGGCAAACAGAAAGGGCTCTTTATTGGGAAATCATATTCTGAGGTGATCCTGTTAGTTATCCATTGTTCTTCATCTGTTGTTTGCTCAGACCAAACCCCCAATAATAAAATGAACTATGTTGAAATTATTTGAAAAAATTCTTTTAATTATCAAGCAATGTGAATAATTTGAAATATAGTGCAAAAAAGGAATATTTCTGTAGTTACAGAAATACATTTTAGACAGCATTTTAATATTTATTCAATATTTACCCAATATTTATATTCTATTTTATCCAATATCTGCAAAATACCAACATTTTAAACCTGATAAAGAATTTCCATTAGAAGAGGAAATTATATTTATTCATTTCCCGCTTGCCTTGCAATTCATTATACTTGACTATTTTCATAAAGGCTGAGGAACCTTTTAGAACTAATTGAAAATACCTTTTGGATTAGAGAACAGAAGAAATAGACAAAAATAACCTTCTCTTCATTTGTGCCAATAGGAATAGGCTTTCCGCAAACATAATCTCTATTGTTATTTCTGCACAAAGAAATGAAAGTCTTCGGTATCTTTAACTAAAGCTCCAGAATAAAATTGTTTGGATCAAATCTTAATTCAGTTTGCCTTCCCCGTTATATATAGTTGCATTATTTTCTGTTTTGAATGTTAGAATTGATCAATTGTCTCATTTTTAAGTGTGCATGGACATTTGTATGTGTTTGTGTGTATGTGATTTAATTTCCTTTTGTTACCTTCTGCTGTCCTTTCTGTGTGTGTCAATATACAATATGCACATGTATTGATAATTTTTTGTCTTTATATTGGAATCCACATGTTTTCCATTGGCAGTTTTCTATACGCAATGAACAGTATCAACTGTAGGCAGCATAATTATGATTAGCAGATGGGAACATCAGTGATTAAAATGCATTTTTCAAAACTGCATAAAAATTAGGAAACTCATTCACATGGTGGTTTTTAAGCAAGAAAAATGCATGGGTAGCACTTCCCCCTTCCCCATTGTTTGTTTTTTAAATAGATACAGTACTTGCTGTCTATATCTTCAGAATGGATGCTAGTCTATTTCTTTGTTTTTGGTTTAGCAGCACTTTCCTTACACTTCTGTGCCTTTGTCTCAAATCTAATCTCTTTATGTTGATTACTTCAAATGAGCTCTTACAGTGTCTTTTTCATTTTCGCTTGATGAAAACATGCTGTTCAGTACATTGCAAGTAACAGCTGGCTAAAAGTTTAAACAGAAAAAGAACATAGGATTCTGTGGTAGGTAAAAGATAAACATTCACATGTTTATACTTTTCTAATACTTTGTTTAGAAGTTTGCAATTTTTAATCTCTCCCTCCCTTTTACTATCCTTGCTCTAAGCCTTTCTTTCGGAAAAACAATCAGAGCCTGTTTGGAGGGTGGCTTTGATCTCTGTTTTCTTATTTATTTTAAGAAGCTAGAAGTCTGGCAATTTGTTGTGTTTTTGACTTTGTCAGATCATACCCTCCTCAACACATGTTCTCCACAGATGGCTTGAAAAGGGAGAGGAGAAATCACAGCAAAATGCCTGAAGTTTCACGGTTCACCAAGTTCCCAAGATAGATTTTTAAAAAAATATATAAATGACAGTGTATTTGCTGTTGTGCTTGCAGGTGCTCAGTTAGGCAAGTGGCCTTTCACCCAGCATAATTAACTTCTTTTTATTTCCTCAGATGTTTATCATATTTGTCTTGTTTTGTTTTGTTTTCCTAGAGTGCTCTTGAAGGAAAACTGAGCAAGTTGTGGAGACACCTGATTGCCATGAGGCAAAATCTGAGTTTCTTGCTTGCCCCGGGACAAATGTCTTCTGAAACAGCTCATCAGATTCTACCAACTGTTGTTTATGCTCGGCTGATAAATCAAGTAGTTCAGTGTCATCAGGCTGTGGAGGAATGTTGTGGTGATTTGCTCACTTTGACACTTCTGGTACCTTCAGCTCCTTGGGTGAGTATAAGATGTGGTATACAGTATTGAAAAGTGGCATTTTAAGTACTACTCCAAATACTACTGAAATACTCAAAAAACTTTCAGAATCAGGCTTTAGTCTTATTATATTCTCCAGTGTTATTTGACCTGAGACAAAAGATGTTATTTTCTCAGAGACAGAGAGAAAATGTGGCATAAATTACTTACATAAATTACTTGTCATTAGCTAAAATGCTATGTGTCATAGGTACTTAGTGTTGTGGTTAGCTCTGGCCCAGCTCCTGCCCCAAGGAATATGGAGGTGGATGTGGGGGAGACATCCACAGGCCACAGGCCTGTTTTGCTCCCAGTAGAATCTGCCAACGAAGTCTCCTCTGACCAAGGAAGCGTGAGCGACAGGGAAGAGGGGAGTTTGGCAGACAGCCCAGGAGAAGATCAGTCATCTGTATCATCCCTGGATTCTGAACAAGAATCAATGACACATCCACGCATGCGTAGAGTGATGCATAAGAGACAACAACTGAAGGATTATTACAAGAGAAAATGAGGCCACCTGTGTTTGGGTGGGGCTGCTGTAATTAGTGCTACAGATAAAAGTGCAGCCTGGTGTTTTAGCCTCATGGCAGTTTATCTGATTCATTGTTTTGTCAAGATCGTGGTTTTTGCTGTTCAGGATTGTGTGTGTGGACTCTCTGGACTTTAGAATTGGACTCAATTTCCCAGTTATTGGGTGAGCAATTGGACTGCATTTAACCTGTGCCTTGTGTGTACCAGAAAACCCTTTGACATTTAAAAAGGGAGCTGTTTCTGTTTTTCTGTTTATACAAACTTTTTGGTTTTCCTTTTATTGTGTGATGTGTGTCTTCCTGGACTAATTACCCTGTAATTATGGGTGGTTGAGACATGCCAGCAGAACACTTAGTATGCTTCATGACTTAAATAATGTTTGTTTCACATGACATCATTACAAATTATGATGCATGCAATGTGATTTGCCACTCTTGGGATCCCTTGCCCACTTCATAGTCTTTTTCGCCTTCCTTTCCTTCTCTCAAATGTAGCATTCCATACCAAATTTCTTTTTAAGCATGAAATAGAATTTCAGAGTTTGCTACCTAAGCTCCTCTCTTATGAAATATGAGCAAGCTATAAGCAATGGCACAATATTTTCTTTCCATATTAGAGAATGAAAGATTGGGTAGCATTGGAGCATGGAGGACCTTTGCTGTAACTTCTCTGGTTTTGCTAGTCTTGCAGGGAAGAAATAGGTTAGATTCCGACTCCACGAAATGGAGTGATTTGATATCAAGAATAAAAGTAGACTTTAAAATAACTTTAAAAATGGGCTCACCTTTTAGAGATGTAGTCCTTTGTAAGGACTTTGAAAGTGGAAAGATAATTAGACAGTATCTTGAAAAAAACATTATACAGTGATACCTTGTCTTACAAACTTAATTGGTTCCGGGACAAGGTTCTTAAGGTGAAAAGTTTGTAAGACGAAACAATGTTTTCCATAGGAATCAATGGAAAAGCGAGTAATGCATGCAAGCCCAAAATTCACCCCTTTTGCCAGCCGAAGCGCCCGTTTTAGCACTGCTGGGATTCCCCTGAGGCTCCCCTACATGGGAAACCCCGCCTCCGGACTTCCATTGCCAGCGAAGTGCCTGTTTTTGCGCTGCTGGGATTCTCCTGCTGGGATTTCCCTGCAGCATCACAAAAATACGGAAGTCCAGAGGTGGGGTTTCCCATAGAGGAGAGCCTCAGGGGAATCCCAGCAGCACAAAAACGGGCGCTTCGCTGGCAACGGAAGTCCGGAGGCGGAGCATCCCAGCGGCAGCGGTGGGTTTGTAAGGTGAAAATAGTTTGTAAGAAGAGGCAAAAAAATCTTAAACCCCGGGTTTGTATCTCGAAAAGTTTGTATGACGAGGCGTTTGTAAGATGAGGTATCACTGTACTTGAAATGCCTTGGACTATAACTAAAACGTGTTACCTCTTTTTTCATTTGAGAACAATGTGCTCCTCTCTTCATCTTTTTATATCAAAACATATATGGGTATTCATTTATTTCACTTTCTGCCACTGAAGTATCATCAATAATTTCTTCTAGATCTTGTTCTTTGGTTTTTCTTATGAAATCTGAGGACATACCCAATAAATACTTTTTAACTGAATATGTATCAATATCTTCAGATTTTCAGTACATTGGAAGCTTGGTGGAATAGAAATAAGCATAATTTTCTGAGTAGTGGCATGCTATAAAACATCTTTTCTAATTTTATTAAGCAGCATTTTAAAGAAAATGAATTAATTTGAATAAATAAAATCCCCACTGTTCTGGCAACATTTTTAGAAACAGATTTTCTAACATAGTGCAAATTTTGCAATGGTCTTGACATTTTCAGACACCAGTACACTTATAAACTGTTAAAGCGTGTTCAACATCTGCTCCTCTAGAAAAAAGGACTATTAGTAAAATGTGTAAGTTGAATCTTTCTGCAAGATGCAATTTTAGTGTTTTATCTTAGTGTACAAACAATATAAATAAATATCTCCTCAAAAAGATTAGAAAACTTTCAAAATGTTCCATTAGATTCTTATGGCATTGAGATAAATTAGTGTAAATATGTTGCTTTTCTTTCAAGACAGTAAATTTAACTCTTTATGCAGATTAAAATCTTTAATTAGTCATAGTAAACTTAGATGTCTCTCAAATGAATAGCGTTCAGGAAAACTATGGTAACCTACTTTGAAATATTCCTAATGATTTTCATTTATCCTTGAGTTTTTAGCAGATTCATGAAAGTTTTATAGCCAAACTTTAATTGAAAAATGCTGCCAACATAGAATTAAAATGGCTCACTTTCTTATTTCATTTGTTTTTATTAGATAATTCGGGATGCAAGCCAACCATTGTTAATTTTGTGGTTAACTTATATATTGAATATAAAGAATTTTAATTCTCAAATAATATTAGTTAAAATTGTATTGCATTACTTTCTTTAAGAAATAAAATATTTTTCAATAAATATAATTTTGCAGTAATAAACTTTCTAACATATATAAAATAATATAAATTAAGAAAAGGAAAAGGACTTAATCTTGTAATTGGTTTTTGAGGAATAAACATTTGTAGGATTTATATAGACATTGCTTTGCTGCAATATATTATAATCTTATATTTTTGGTATTTTTATCAGTACTAAAATTTATTTTAACAAAATCTTTGTTGAGTAAGAATTTTGAAAACAGTTTTGCTTGAATTAGCTTATTTGGCAGAAATGTATTAATTAATAATTAAAATAGACGTAGATCTAATTATCTCTAATTTGACTTTTGAATGTAACAACAACCCTATATGAGCACACAAGCACCTAAATTCTCTAGAGGGTTAGGGACAGTTATTTATGGTGTTAGTAAGCAAGGACATTTAGTGCCTGAGGTTAGTGAGAGATTGGTAAGTGGGTGACTGTGATGAATTATTTAAGAGTCTTTTATGTTTTCTTCCCATGGAGATGGAAAGGAAAAAGCCTTGATGAAGTCTCATGAATAAACCTACATTCTCTAGAGTATCAGAATCAAAGGCAAAGGAATCAGGAATTGACATTTGATGCTTTCTGGTCCTGGGTTGATTGGCAATATAACAAGATTCATTGGATTCTCCATTAAGTGTACCATTTTAGCTAAATTATATCATAAAATGACTTGATTTGCATCTACTCAGATACACAATCAAGCATGTATTTATAAAACAATTTGTTACATTGCTGTGGTACTAGAATGTAGCAGATGTTAAATTTTGTTCCTTTTATAAAAATTTCTTACATGCAAATCAAGGAACAGTCAGAAATATGAAAATAGGAAATATAATCTGCATGTAAGGAGCAGTTTTAAATACTGTCAATTCTTTTGGAACAGAAAAATAGGGATCCCAAATTCTTTCATTTTGTTGTGTTGTACAGATCGAGCCATTTCTCTTTAGTGTTCTT
Organism: Erythrolamprus reginae; assembly: GCF_031021105.1. Lineage (NCBI taxonomy): Eukaryota > Metazoa > Chordata > Lepidosauria > Squamata > Dipsadidae > Erythrolamprus > Erythrolamprus reginae. The sequence goes on along the minus strand of NC_091951.1, from coordinate 303,465,508 downwards.
TCCGGTATACTGTACTTTGGTTGCTTTAATCTTTTTTTCATTACTCCTAGGGTTAATTATAAGATTTGTTGGAAATTCTTCTTTAGCTGGGAATTAGATCATGAAATCTGTGATAGGACTATAGTGTCTAGACAAAACCACAGGAGTATTTATTCTACAATCTCAGCAGAGCCAATAGACCTGCCATTTAAAAGTGCTAGAATTTCATAAATATTTAGAAAGGGTGTATAAATGTCACCATCCTCTTTATGTATCTATGAAACATAATAATAGCTATGATGACTTAGTTTAAGGTTCAGGAACTCTGACTATTCTATAAATTAATTCATTTTGACTTCTAAAAAGGATTCTGAAAATAATTGAAATAGAGTTTTCAAGGATATTTCAAACTTAAAAGAGTTAAGAGTTATTTTGGGATTCAATTCAGGAAAGACTACTATATGTAATATAAACATAGTTTGGAAAGAAAACAGCAGTGGGCATTTTGCGTTAGCTGAAAATATTTTTATTCACCGAGTTTTGCAGTCATCTATATTCACACATGTACATCTCCTATTTCATTATTTTCCCCTGCCCACCGAAAAGGATGGTGACTTCCCAGAATTAGACATAGTGTAGACATAGTGTAGAGGCCTACTGTAGATGAAAGAAAAATTGTACACGGTACCTTCAACAATGGCAAATCCATGCTTGTTGCTAAGACATGGATGTGTAACATGTTGTCAGTTGATGCTCTTAGGAACTGGAGTCTTAATACAGCGAATGGAAATTGAGTGTGGCAGTAAATATTAGCAGATCCCTCCAGCTGCAATTTTGCTCTATTATAATAGAAGAAATGTTTTTTTAAGAGCCAGAAAGTAATATATTATATGCAATCTCTAAAACAGTATTTCAGTTTCAACAGTATTATATAAATGTTATATAAAATATTTGTATTAATAACCCTACACTTTGGAAGTGATTGGTCATTATGTGGATATGTTGTAAATTGCCCAAAGTTATTCTGTGATAAGATGGGTGGCTAATAAATTTTACAAATAATAATGACTATAATAAGGTTCTTTTGTTACTAACAGCTTTATTCATAAATAGGCCAGTAAGTGTCTATTTTATCCAAATATATCAAAATATAAGGCAATTATCAATGTTGAAACTTTTAAACAGGATAGATATAACAATACAATATAATCAATTATTACAGGGCATAAGCACCAACATCAGAAAGAATCCAACATAAACAAAATTGAAATTAAGGTTTCTTTAAACAAATGAATGTAATTACTTCAGTTTAAAAAACTAATGAATCTTAAATTTGCTGGTTATACTTATATTTGTGTAAATCTAAACTCACTGAATTTTATCTCATCTCTAATCTAAGAAGTATCTAAGTCATCGATAAAGATATAGAAAACTACCAGGACCAAAACCTGTGACATTCCTGTTCAATAACTCATTCCATTTTAGTGAGAAACTATTACGGTAATCAGCATTCTTTAAATACTTTTTAAACTACTTTGGGCCCACCTAATAACGTGTGTTACCCAGTTCATATTTAACTAATGTACTCAGAATAATAAGGGGCTTTGCAAAAACAACACCACATTCCTGTGAACTGCTAAGGAAGTTATCCTTACAAAACTGAAATTAGATTAGCATTACATTGCACAAATCCTTTTAGATTTCTAGCAAATATTGTATTTTTTCAAGGTTTTTTAAAAAATTAGTTCTTTGTTGTTTCTGAATTCTTCTTTTCTCCTTTTTGCAAACAGGGATATTTGCCGTCCTCTAGACGTCTGGACATACTAAATCATTTTCCAAGAGTATTCAAAAATAATGAATAGCCATGCTATCAAGTAAATTCCTTCAGTACCCTAGGTTGTAATTCATCTGGTTCTGAAATTTGGAGTTATCGAAAGCCAATATATATATATATAGGTGTTTTCTAACAGTGTCTCTTTCAAGTTCAAACTATCGTCTTTTTTCAGCCAGTAGCATCTGCAGGAACTTGCTGGTTTCATCAGAATGATGAAAGCAAAGTCACACTGCAAGGTCAGCCCCTTTTGGGTGAGCATGGAAGGTCACAACACATAGAGAGGGAGTGGGACTTGCATAGTGATGCTATGCTATCATCCTGGTTCTTTCCTCCCAATCTTACCCAAATATGGCTGTGTGCAATTTACTTCTCACAATTGCCCAGGTTAATGCATTCATGATTGCTAAGAGTTGAATTGCTCTGCCTTTTCTTTGCCTTTGGGCAATTTCCTGTTATTTTTATCTAGTAGCTATATATGGTTCCTTTTTTCTCCTTATTTTGAATATAGGTATACGATTTTATTTTTTATTTTGGTTACCCTTCATTAACTTTAACTTGTTTTGATCTACAAATGTGCTACCTACATGTATGATAACTTATTAATCTCTACTCTTTTTTGGTGTGTGTCTCTATGTACACACACACATTGATTTAAAGATTCTTACAAAGGTCCTTGTGCAGATATATTGGCTTTTACATTTCTGTCATATCAGGAATTATTTTATACTGTGCTTTTAATTTCCCCTATATTTGGAAATTTCGCCATTTTGAGCTTTTCTTACTTCAGCTTCTTCTACCAAAACGTACCACTCACCATCACTGGGCATTGAAATTTGTTTCCTGAAATTATTTATGTTTCAAACTTTGTCCTTTTTAACCTAATTTACTTAAATTGGCATTTAAGCCAGTTAAAGTTGGCTTCAGTTGGACCTGCATATAACTGCTGTAATTATATCAGCATGCATTTTACATTTGTCTTTTTAAAATCAATCATTACATGAACACTTTTCCTATTTGTTATGAACCATTCAGGAATAGTTGATTTCCTATGTATTTTTAATTGTATTTATAAGTTGTCCTATCCAGTTAAAAAATGCCAAAGAAAATGGTAATGGAAGACCATTTTGAGTAAGAAATAATTCCATGGTTTCTGCTTTATTAATTTAAACTAGAGTCCTCATTGGAAAAGATGCTCATGATTAGATTGTGTAATATTAGATATTTGTAAATAAAGATAAATAATCAAACTAGAATAATTATGAATATAAAATCCAGACTTATTAGAAGAAGCAGATTCCCAAGGGATAAGATATGGAAATAAAAGATAGTTGCTAAACTTACAGATCAGAATACAGGATATTACATGGTTTCTTTTTCTAATGTGAATGCTGTTTTCTTTAGTCTGTAGATGGCAGTAATTTGTTACAATAGCGGTACGCTAAGGCTTTCCAATTTAAGCAGTGATTTTAATGCCTTGGTAAAACATATACATTAAAATGTGTTGTAGAAACCATTGTAATTAGAGCTCAATATAATTCAGTAGGTTGACTTGAATATAGAAAACCTAGGTTTTTGTTAATATATTGTATTTTAGGCAGCAAGAAGCAGGCTGTTATTTATCCAGTCCCCAAGCTTTATCTTTTAAAAATAATGCTAATATTGACTTTTGGAAAGTAAAATATTTCAGTGAGCTCTGAATGTTAAAGCTTGGTTTATAGGAAAAGACTTGGTTTATGGGAGAACTGAGCCTCCTACCCTCCTTAAACACAGTTGTATTATAGTGAATTCTTGATTTTATTTATTGTGTTGAAGAGAAATGCATATATTTATATTGTTTTATAAAATTATATAATATTTATATATATATTGTAGAAACTACTTTATTTTTATTTTAAATTATATTGCCAAAGTGTAGTTATTGGGATACCAATATACTCGCTGATAAACCCAACGATGGAGAATCTGACCCTGGAGGTTTTAACCAAAATACTGTGAAAAATACCACTCCTTATATTGTACAATATTATTGTATAACTTGTGCATAAGCTGAATTTAATTCTTGACTTGTCCATGAGTATATGTATTATTTCTTGAGGTTAGTAGTAAAAACCCTGCAGACCATGTTCAGAATCTAAGTACCTGGCAACCTGCTTCCTATTACAGCATCCATTTCTTGAGGTTAGCAGCATCCCAGAAATGTTCTGGCAAAGTTCTTGATGTTGCTATGATCAGCTAGGGTGACTTTATGGTGTGAATGTGTGGTGTGGTGTGAGAGGGAGGTAAGTAAGTAAGTGAGGGGTAGAGTGTGTCAACCTGAGAGGGAAGTAAAGGGCATGAGGGAAGTAAAAGAAGATAAAGAAAAGGCATAAACACTGATATTGAGTCAGGTACAGGTAAATATTATAGGGATCTGATGGTGGGCTCTAGTTGGGTTCTCACTATTTGAGAGTGCTCATGACATCCAGCTCTCATGACATTCACCTTTTTTATTAGGTTACCAGCTCCTCAACATCTGTCCTGGCATTAAAACTAAAATCTAGATAGATCCAGAATGATCTTCTTATACTGTCCTCCCTGCTGTTCAGTGTGCCTTCCGTCCCCTGTCCAATTGTCTCTCCTATATTTTATATATCTTTTCTCCCATTCATATATCCTTCCTCTACTCTTTATTGATGTATTCTATTCTCATATCTCTTCTTCTATCCCTTCCCTGATATTTACTACTACACGTTTTTATTCTCCTTAACTTTCAATTTGTATTGGACAAAATAAATAAAATGAATGAATGAATGAATAAATAAATAAATAAATCTCTGCCCTTCCTACTGGATACTATTGCCTGCCTGATTCTGGTGACCCCATGGTTGTTTCGGGAATTTCAACTTGTTGCCACATAGAGTTGAATCCTGGGAAAGTCAGCATTTCACAACCACCATGGAGCTGAAAGACTGATTGTACTAGTGGTTGGACTTTAGGTCTGGGTTGTTGTTGTTGCTGTTTTTCTCAAAACAGTTGCAGTGTGATCTGGTAGTAGAGGATTTTATCATCCGCCTGTTGTCATGGTCTAATAACTTGATTGTTTTTTGGGAGGCAGGGAGATAGGCCTCCCCCTCCATGCGACTTATGGACCCTGCTCGGTTCCAGAAGGATTTTAAGGTTATCCTTGAGAATCTTTATCATAATCTGGAATGAGTAGACGTAAAAGCTTCAGACTGCATGGCTTCCATTGGACCTTTTCCTCTGTGCTCATCATGATCTAGGGTTTCCCATGTAGGTGTGTGTGTGTGTGTGTGTGTGTACTGGGCAAAGCACTCCTTTTAGTAGTTTCCCAAATGTTTTTCAGGACGTTTTAGAAAATTCCCTGAGCCAGGAGTTCACTGTGGAGAATGTGCTTGCAACACTTCCAGCATTTCCTAAGGGTGCCCCTCAGCAGCGGGCCAAGAGAGCAGTAGATGCCTTTGTAAAAGCTCAGAATTATTCCAGGCAAATGTCAATGCAGCAGGTGAGTAGATGTCAGCTTTTTATACTGAAAAGAAAAAAATGAATTTTTGTTGTACTTTGCAATCACTGGGTATATTTTTCTCCCTACAGTCAGTCCTCAGCTTAAGATCAAATTTATGATGAGCCTTCCCAGGCCTACTTATGATCCAAATTTGAAATTCCAATGGCTGCCTGTCCCCTGTCTTGTGATTGCATTTGGTCACTAGACAACTGATCCACATTCACTGCTATTGGCAGCATCCTGCAGCCACATAACTACAAATTTTATATATATTTCTTTTGATTTCCAGCAAAAAACAGTCATTGTAGACAATTGATTCATTTAACGGTTGCTGCAAAAGTTGTAAAGGTGTGTGTAAAAGTGGCAGTCTACTTAACAACTGGCATGATTTACAACTATAATTCCACGCGCAATCGTTGTTATAAATCAAGAACTACCTATAATGCTTGAAAATATTCTGTTTCTTTAATAAAGTATCTATGGCCTCCCCACTATTCTAAGGTTTGTCTGATGAGTTGCACATCATAACATAGGTAAGATAAAACAACTTGCAATAAAATGTATAATAATTCACACATTAATACAACAGTGACCATAACACAAGGATGGACAATCACCAAATATTATGAGGCGTCTCTGATTGCTGACATGGAAATGCATGAGTAAGAAAGTAGACCTTCCTCAGTACCAAAAAGACAGTAATATTCAAATGTTATTGTGAATTGTGATCTCCCATAATGCTCATTTTTTAATTCTAGGACTGCTGTTGAAAGCTCATCCCTAACAGAATATCATTTATCTGTAAATGTATATTTTTCAGTGATCAAGAAACAATTTGAATGGAACCTAGATATTGTATGAAAAACAGTAACAATATAACAACACTCAATAAATTAAATCTTGAACTTTGGCACCACAGTTAGGTCAAGGACTTTCAATTCAGTTTATTTTATTAATTTATTTAGATTTATAAGCTGCCCCTCTTCTGACAGACTCAGGACAAAAAGTTATGCTTGTAGTCACCTTTTTCCTTTTAGAAGGAGAACCAAAACCCATCACTGTAGCCCATGCAATAAATAACATAAAGTCCCAAAGTCAGGTCTTGATATCCTTAATGGAAGGAATCTTGGGGAGGACTGAGAAAAAATGTTACAAAAAGCTTGAAATGTGCCAGTAATGTTAGAAAAGTCATTGCCTGTCCTGTAATAACATAGATAAAATAAAGTAGAAGGTTTCCTCTCCTGATTCAGCAGCTCTTTTGTATCCTTAAAAGGTAACTTTGAAGTAACAGAAATGTGATGCTGCTACTTTGAATATACACAGTTGGATATGTTTACATGAAATCATGCTATAATTTTAGTTACACAAATGCCTATCTATCTAGGCACTTCTAGTTGTTCATTATTACCTATTGCTATAATTTAAATAACGTCTAATGTTAAATTGTTTATTTGAAGCTGAGACACAAAAAATAAAGTTTGGACTTATATATTAAAATACCATTAGCTAGCCTCTAGAGTACCTTATAATTACAATAATAATGTCTTTAATTATCCATTAATAGATAAGAATTGAGACAATCTGTTTAATGTAGAGCTAACTGGATTAATATATATACAGTATATATATATGGGGAAAAGTTGATAGCTGCTAGCACTGTTCTAAAGCTATTTACGTGAGAAGTTGAAAAGTACTAATAAGTTAGGGAAAGCATTGCAGAGCAGTACTTTTCAGGGGGTTTTTCAGTGCTTTTATCTTCAGTTGTTATAGGTGTACTTTTCGTCTGTGTAACTGGGTACCGGTTGTCTTCAACTTAAAACAGTTTGTTTAGTTACAATGGTCCTGAAAAAAGTAAGCTTTTTTTCCACACTTATGACTGCAGCAGCATTGCCATGGTTGCATGATTTACATTCAAATTCCTGATAACTGGTTCATATTTATGACGGTTGCAGTGTTCCAGGGGTCATGCGATCATATTTTACAATTCTTTGACAAGCAAAGCCAACAGAAAAGCCTAATTCACTTAACAGCTGTGTTACTAATTTAACAACGGCAGTGATTCACTTAACAACAGTGGCAAGAAAAGTCGTAAAACTCACTTGACAAATTTCTCACTTAGCAACATACATTCTGGGCTCACTTGTGGTCATAAGTTGAGGACTACCTATATCTTGTGTGTGTGTATCTTGTGTGTGTATGTTTCTGCATATATAATTCAGAGGACAACTTTACATAATTTCTCTCTAACATTCTTTTAGGTTAGATTAGAAACAGTTTAAAAAAGTAAAATACATTGATTTATTTGTTTATTTTTTATGTGAAAATCTAGCATGCAAGGTGCAGACTACTTCTAGCAAGACAGACACTGTCAGGATAGTATCTTTGGGATCGAGTTCACTGGAGTTTTCTAATAAAAAAACCAATCTGCTCTTCGTTCAATTGTTTTGTCTTGGAACCATTTTATCTTTTGTCTGGGAAATACATTAGATCACTAAAATAATCTGACTGCTAGCTCAATGAGATGGCCAATAACCCTGAAGTCAAAATTGTCTCAGACTCATTTCATAATATTTATTTTTCCATAGACTATTGGATTCTCCCTGCGGGCAAAGAAGAGAATATTTAATGACTTTCTGCAAAGAACGTGTCTCTATTTTTCTCTTCTGTGATACCTTGATGATATAGTACTGTGTATTAGTAGCAAGTTGTATTCAAATTTAAACTTAAATTCCCGGTGTGTTTATATTATTCTACTGCCTGCATTTAATTCCATCTCAAGGATTTCATTAATCTTGTATAGTGAAAAGTATTTTCAACAGAAATGGAATAAAGATCAGTCTACCAAAAAAATAAAAATAAAAATCACCCAATAAATTGTACTTTACAAAGTATAATTTATTTTGTTGTAACATTCAACTCTCTCTCGTCAGTTATACAAATTGAAGCAGGAAAGGAAAATATTGCTCCTTAGAATACAAATGACTCTTGCCATATAAGTCTTTTCTTGTGACCTTGTAAAGCAAGCTATTAAAAAGTGTAATTTTAAAAGATTTAGGGAAATGTTGCATGGAATTCTTTTTGAAGCTTCTTGTCAAATATTCAGACTTCCTTCTTTATATATTGTTTGGGCAATATTGTCATGTTTATGGATTAAAGGTATTGGGTAAAGACAAATACTACCAGCTAGCACCTCAGAGGTTTGGTTAGTAACTGTTATCTGCTAATTCATATAGTGAAGTTGAATTTTCGTTCACGGAGCTTGTGGGTTGGTTCCTGAATGTTCCCGAGTTTAGGGGATGTCAGTATCAGTGTTCTTCTGTTTATAAGGGCTTCATGTGTTTGTGTGTCAAGTAATGTTTTTGTGATAGGTCAACTGTGAGTCATCAGTGGTCTTGTGATGGGTTCTTGTGATAAAGAGATTACATCAGATAAGGGTCACAACACAGAAATCATTGGCCATGCTACCACCCGCCATGGGATTGGGTGGCATAGAAGTCAAAATGAATAAATAAATAAATAAATGTTCATGAGCTCATCAAAGCTAGAAATATGGTATAAATGGCAGAGGAAAAGTGGAATAAGGGTATCCAGGCTATCAACGTTATATGTATTGAATATAGGGGATGATGTTAATTTAAGTAGAATCATTAAAGTATTAAATAGTAAAGGGATAACGAGAATTGAACAATTATATGAGAAAGATGGAAGAGTCAGCAGAACTCGATTGGAATGGTGGATTGGTAAACAGAAATGGTTGCAGATTAATGCAATAAGTACATATTTAAATAAAAGTGAGAATAAAGAAGCTTTCTTACGAGAAGAAAATTGCTTAGAAAAAATAATAAGAGAAAAGATAAATGAGAGCAAAGCACAAGCCGGCAATATATACAGAATGCTATTGCAGATGGAAGAGGAAGTAACAAAAAGTTTGACAAGATGCTGGCAAGACGATTTACTAATAGATGAAGGGGAAATGAAAGAAATAATAGAAAATATATATAAGATTAAAAATACGAGAGTTAGAGAGATGAGAAGGAAAATTTTACATAAATGGTACTATACACCAGTACAAATTGCACACTTCCAGGGAAAAGAGAAGGGTAAATGTTGGTATGGGTGCCAGGAAAAGGGAATTTTTATACATATGCTCTGGGAGTGTGCAGAAATTCAGAAATTTTGGAATGTAGTGCAGAACGAAATTAACAAAATGTTAAACATTAACTGGATAATTACAAAAGAAATAGCAATTTTAATTAAATATAGGGAATTAGGAGAATTCAAGGAAATCAAAGCCGCAGCATTGGAAAGTGCCCAAGCGGTAATGGTATTAGGTTGGAAAGATTCTACAAAATGGACATTAAAAAATTGGTACTGGTACATGGTGGACCACATACATTTTGAAATTATGGAAATAAGATTAAACAATTTTGATGAGAATAAATTGGAGAAGTTGATGGTGCGATGGAATAAGGTAAAAGATTATATGTTAAGTAGAATCTGTGATGTAAATACAAAAAATAAATTGCAATCACTCTTTTAGTAATACTTGACACAAGATAGAGCCAAGGAGTAACAGATAAATAATTAAATCTTTTTTGAATCCTCTTATATGGGTGGCGGGGGTGATGGGGTGTGTGTTATTGTTAGGTGATGGGCACATGCACTGTGCACTGTTATATGTTTGTTTTATGTAATTTTTTTTAAAAATCAATAAAACTTTATTTAAAAAAAAATGAGCTCATCAAAGCTTGTCACTTCACAGGCAATTCCATCAATAAACACATTGACCTACAACCAGCTTACAAACTCCTCAGAATCTAAATCAACTGCACAGACAACCAAAGGCAGCGCCGACCCTCCACCAACCCACACAACCTCACACACCAGCAGTTCACCTGCCAATGACCCTGATCCTGATGTAATCTTCTTATCATAAGACCAATTGCAAGATTCACTAATGACTCACAAGTGACTCATCCCAAGACCCTCACTTGACACACCACCCTTGTTCTTGTAAACAAGAACACTGACATCCACTAAATTCCACTGAAGATGTTTGTTTGTTTGTTTGTTTATTTATTTATTTAATTTATTAGATTTGTATGCTGCCCCTCTCCGAAGACTTGGAGCAGCTCAACAGCAAAGCACAGTACAAATCCAATGATTAAAAACAATTTAAAAACCCTTAATTAAAAGCACTTATACACCCCAAACAAACCATACATAAAACGAGATGGCCAAGGGGAATCAATTCCCCCATGCCTGGTGGCAGAGGTGGGTTTTTAAGAGTTTGCGAAAGGCAAGGAGGGTGGGGGCAGTCCTGATCTCCGGGGGGAGTTGATTCCAGAGGGTTGGGGCTGCCACAGAGAAGGCTCTTCCCCTGGGTCCCGCCAGACGATATTGTTACCTAGCCTAGTAGTGAAATGTTAAAAAATCAACCCACAAGTTTAGAGAATTAACCTGCAACCTCATCCTACATCCGAGCTACAGCTATTTGCTGTTATTGCAAATTCATATAGTAGCCATCTATACCATTTCTTAAACAACATTAATAAGATAGCGCTGTCTACTTTCCTGATTTGATTTTCCTGATTTTTAGTAAGAAATTTAAAAGGACATAGTTATATCTTCATTTTTTCAAGAATGGTATCTTTCAGAATTTTTTCTTCAATTGACAGAGAGCACAAACAATTGACCCCTGCATAATCTACAATATAGCTTTCTTCATACAAATACAATTTTAATCAAGTTGAAAGTATAGTTAAGTTAAGGAATTGGGTCTGTAATATAACAAAAAACAACTAAGCTTAGAAAGAGATTTTTTTGGGTTGGGTGGGGTGTACTTTTAAGTTCATCTAATTTTGAGGTATCCCAAATCTGGATATGGGAAATTTGATACATTTAAAATTGTGATTTGGTTATATTTAGGATGCTAGTAATATGTTTGAATGAGATCTTTAGTAACAATTGTAAAAGTGTTCCATAATACTATAACACTTAATTACAAAAATATGATCTACAACAGAAAAAATAGCAGGTTAGCCTACACTCTACAGGTCACTCTACAGTCTACACTGTAATGCATTTTATAGAAAGAAATTGCATATTTTATAGAACTAATGGTTGTTGCATGTAGCTGTTGGTTTGTGTAATAATATATATGTAATTATATATATTCTTTTTGCTGTTTTTGAGAGTGATTTCTAATTTCAATCATATTTGTTGCTCTTTTTTAGATACTTGCCTTGCAAGCTGAACTAAATTTCCACAGAAATTTATATAATCTTCAGGTTAAATATATTGAAGCTGTATTTGATGGGATAAAGCATGCATACCATGCATTTCAAGATAATGTTGCTGTGGTTCTTTGTTCCCCACTGCAAGGTAAATGAATCCAGATCTGGGAATAGCAGGATCAATCACATACAGGTTTTAAGTACTAATGTATACTGAGAATGCATTTAAACATCAATCACCTGAAAACAATTCAAATGTATTAACACATATGTCCATTCTGTATGATATTTTTGAGAAAAATCTCTAGGAAATTGTCACTTTCCATCTCTTAATGCAGATGTGTTTGCTTCTTACACAAAACTTAAAACTGGAGCCTCAGAGGATGCTTTGCGAGACTTTCTCACTGCTTTTAAAAACAATTCTGAACAAATCCAATATGCTATCGAAACTTTGACTCCATCAGCAAGTCAGCAACGGGAAGGTGAGAACTTGTACTGCATTTTGTTGTGGTTTTCTGTAGTGAAAAATGATTAATAAGAAAGCAGTCTATAAACATCCTCATCACTCTTCTTGATCACATTTCAAATTGTTACACTGGTTTACACTTATGCTTATGGTAGGATTTTCCACATGGGGTTGACTTGAATGGCTTTCATGGAACTAAGAGGGGGGGAATCTATAAATATTTGCAAGATAATACAAAACAAGGGGGCTTTGGACTCCCTGATCTGGAAATGTATTAGCAAACTGCTATATTACAATGGATAATGGACTAGATACAATTTAGCAATAAAAGAATACTAACACTGAAGGAACATGATCTATAGGTTGGATGGCATGGGTCCGTATGGGACAAAAAACATAAAATACACTTCTATTTCCAAAATCATAAAGATAATCTTTATACAAAATATGAGATAAAATAAAATATCAATATTACAAAGAAATTCTGATGGTTCTCCAGTATGGAAGCCATTATTTACACAATAGACAAACACAAAATGATTAGATATGCGGAAATCTTGGATACACAAGGAAACTTAAAGGATATTGAAACCCTGAATCAACAAGGACCTAAAATTGACTGGTGGCCGTATTATAAGATTAGATCTAGATTAAAGGAAGATGAAAGGAAATTTGGAATAGCAAACGAGAAATCAGAATTAGATAAAATCTTATTGGGATCTGGTGAAAAAATGATAAATAAAATTATAAATATTTACTAAATTACAAAATGGAGGAAGAAATTAAGGGTAATATGATTAGTTGGGCCAAGAATTTTGAATGTAACATAAATTTGGATCAATGGGAAAAAATTTGGAGTAAAAATTATAAATTAACCAAAGCAGCTTCATATAAGGAAAACCTTTACTATAGATAGCATCTACCACTAGCAGGTTTGGCTGAAATGTATCAAAATATGAATATCAAATGTTGGAAATGCCAATACAAAAAATGGATCATACTATCACATGGGTTGGATCTGACCAATAATCAAAACATTTTGGAAAAATACATATCTGGCTCGAAGAAATAACGGAACAAAAAATTAACATTAAACCTGAAGTATTCTTAATAGGGATATTGGATCAAAACATAGAAAATAAATATTGGTATATTATATTGTATATTCTGACAGTGATGAGAATATGCCTGGCACAAAATTGGAAACATTATTATTATTATTATTATTATTATTATTATTATTATTATTATTATTATTATTTAGATTTGTATGCCGCCCCTCTCCGCAGACTCCAAACATGGAGATGTCTGTCCCATAACATAATTATTTAAAAAATTGTAGAATGTGCAGAATCAGATAAATTTACAATAGAACTAAACCAAAAAGAGGACTCAGAATATTTTGAAGTTTGGAATTTATTGTACAATTGGTTGGAAAGGAAGAATAAAAAGAAAAAAGATGATGTATACATATATATATTGATGTTCAGTTAAAGAATGACCATAGGATTTCATAAGTTTGGATATAATGGATACATATATTTGAGAAAGGAAATTTAGATGCATATATTAAAAACTGTAAAGGAAATACAGTTTATATAAACTATATATAAATGAAAACTTAACATTAAGACAATTTACCATAAAAGTACCAAGGAGTTTTATATTTATATTTGTAAATATATTGTTCATTTTGTTTAATGTTTGTTTGTCCTTTTAAAATGTTTTTTAATGTTTATACTCAATTAAAAAAAATTTAAAAGGGGGGGAATCCCCCCTCCCCTCATAAGAGAGTCAAGGGAAAAAGCCACTTCTCCAAAATAGACTAGAAAATATCCATCTTCTCAAGTGCTCAATTCTTTATTAATGGGAAAAAACCCTCGAAGGAAACAAAATTCTCCCAAGATCCTTGCATCAGAATTAGTGTCACAATTAATTACAAGGATAGTCAAGAGATGCAGTGTAGCATTTAATATTAGTCTATCTTTAGTAAGGTTAACCATATACAGTGTTCCTTAAGGTAAATTTGACCCCAACCTAATAGTTACTTGATACATGGAAACGCGGCCAATGCTTTCTAATATTTGGTTCATAAGCATGCTTTCCTTTTGGAGAATGAATCATATGCATGTGTTAAGTGGAATTTATTTTCTCTCTCTCTTTTTTAAAATAAAGTTTATTAAATTAACAAAGGGTAAATGGGGGGGGGGAGGGGAAGGGGGGGTACATAGATTCAAAATGGGTAAGGGTATTTATTACATGATAATATATTTCAAAATATATGTAACAAAAATTCAATATTCACATTTGTATCTTATTACAATCAATAATTCATTTATCTATCTTATCATGTTAATTAAAACCCATAAAGATAATAAATGTTAGTAAGAATAGTGGAAGACGTATTTGTAGAAAGGTAAGTAGAAAAATAAGATTAGAATTATATAAAATATTTAGCTAAAGAAAAGTATAGGGAGTAAGAAAAAAAAGTTAAATAAATGGGGGAGGGTAAAGGGGAAATCTGCGTAAATAGCAGAAGTTATCAGGAGATACGACAAGGTATATTGATAAATTATTGGGTGTATCAGTAATATATCAGTAATGAAAAGAAAAGAGTGAATAAAAAAAATGCTTTCATGTTGGAGAATGAATCATATGCATGTGTTAAGTGGAATTTATTTTCTCATATGAATAGTATAATGAAAACAGAAAGCACGTCTATGATTAAAGATGAAGTCTATAATACATTGGCACAATAGATGCCTCCAAACAAATAATATTTTGACCATATCCTCTTGCTTAGAAAAGGAATTAGTCACAACTGCCAAAGTGAAAGAGTGGTTCAGTCTGAGATTTAGGCACATGTAACAATCAGCATTGTCTAAAGCAGTGATGGCGAATCATTTTTGGCTTGTGTGCTAAAAGGGTGCGTGCGTGCTAGCGCGCGCATACCCACATCCATGCCTCCCTATGCATACACACAACCCCCACACTGTCCCCATGAGCATGCACACAAATCCTCCCCTGCTCACACACACACCCCACTCCCCCCCCGGGCATGTGTACAGACCTCACTGAAGCCTCCAGACACCTGAAGCCTGAAGATGGTGAAAAATGGCCAAATGGGCCAACTGGAAATTCATTTCTAAATTTCCAATTGGGCTGTTTGTTGCCATCCTCAGGGTTCAGGAGGCTTTCCTGAAGCCTAGGGAGAATGAAAACAGCCAAAAAGGCCGAAAATCAGCTGGCCAGCATATACATGCATGCGCGCTGGAGCTAACATAGGGTCTCAGATATTGCTCCATGTGCCACCTGTGACACACATGCCATAGATTTATCATCACTTGTCTAAACCATATTTGGATGAATCATGATGATACCAACTTCTTGGCCCAAGTGAAGTGATATAGTTAAGACAATGCACTAGAGAAGTTGAAACCAAGAACTAACATAGTTAATTCTCTCATTTAAAACTCCTTTAAGTTTAGGACTTTTAACTTTTGCAGGTAAAAGAGGTTTTTTCAAAGGCATAAACCTAATAACAATGCAGGAATTGAGCCAAGAAATTCGGCCTATGGCAAAATCCCAAAGACTGTATCTAAAATCTGTTACGAATAGTTCTCAATTTACAACAATTTGTTTAGTGATTGCTTGAAGTTACAATGGCACTGAAAAAAGTGACATGACTATTTTTCACACAACCATTGTAGCACTCTCACATTCATAGAAACATAGAAGACTGACGGCAGAAAAAGACCTCATGATCCATCTAGTCTGCCCTTATACTATTTCCTGTATATGTGTAAAATACTAGGATCACATGATGTTAAGTAGACAGACAAAGATAGGTAGATGAATATCTGCTGAAATGGTACTGTCAGAGAAATATTGTCAGGAATGAAACATACATAGCAGTGATGGTGAACCTTTTTTTGCTCAAGTGCCAAAAGGGTGTCTTTCGCAAGTTACTCAAGACCCACCTGTATTGCCAGGAATGGGGAACTAAGACATCTTCCCCAGGCTTTTTAGAAACATAGAAACATAGAAGACTGATGGCAGAAAAAGACCTCATGGTCCATCTAGTCTGCCCTTATACTATTTCCTGTATTTTATCTTACAATGGATATATGTTTATCCCAGGCATGTTTAAATTCAGTTACTGTGGATTTACCAACCACGTCTGCTGGAAGTTTGTTCCAAGGATCTACTACTCTTTCAGTGAAATAATATTTTCTCACGTTGCTTTTGATCTTTCCCCCAACTAACTTCAGATTGTGTCCCCTTGTTCTTGTGTTCACTTTCCTATTAAAAACACTTCCCTCCTGAACCTTATTTAACCGTTTAACATATTTAAATGTTTCGATCATGTCCCCCCTTTTCCTTCTGTCCTCCAGACTATACAGATTGAGTTCATTAAGTCTTTCCTGATACGTTTTATGCTTAAAACCTTCCACCATTCTTGTAGCCCGTCATGTGATCAGAATTCAGATGCTTGGCAACTCATGCTTTTATGAGGGTCCTGAGATCATGTGATTAACTTTTGTGAGCATCTGACAGGCAAAGTCAGATTAACATTACAACAATGTTACTAACTTAACAACTGCAGTGATTCACTTAAACAACTACGGCAAGAAAAGTAATAAAATGGGGCAAAACTCACTTAACAACGGTTAGCAACAGAAATTTTGGGCTCAATTGTGATCATATGTATAAGGCATATTCAGTATATTAACCTACTGATGACTCTACTAACATCTCTAAGCAGTTGCCGAATATGTTTCTAGCTTTAATTGAAAATGAAGGATAACTATAATACATTTATTTGCTTTAACAAAACAAAAGAATTATGTAGCATTGTAGCAGTTGGCATCTACGGAGAGGGGCGGCATACAAATCTAATAAATAAATAAAAGAAATCTGTTTTTTCTGCATTGAGTGTAAACCAATAAACTGGAAAATAGTTATTACTAAAGCTATTTAAAACTATGTATGTATTCAAGCAGCTTGAGAGCAACTGCTGATTTAAACCATGGTGCTACAGTGTAACCCTCTGCCTTCTTTTAAAAGGTGATGAAGCCCTGTCAAAATTTGGGAGAGAGTTTTTCCTATCTTTAGAACTGTCACTCAAAGCCTGTGGAGAACAACGGGATAAAGCAGCCAACGAAATGGGAATCTTACAGATGGAACTGGATCAGGCTTTAGAAAAGCTTCGGAATTTAAGGGAACAAAAGATGAAAAAATCATTGACCATTCAGCATTTTCCTAATTGTGAAGACATTTCAACCACAAGTTGCTTGAATGTAATTTCCCAAAAGTGTGAAACTCATTTCCCATCTAATTTTCTTCCAACCAGACTTAACCCTTTGCTAAAACAAGCTTCTGTTGCAGAGAAAGAACCTACCAATTTGCTCCCCAAACAGAGATTGGGCAATTCTGATGATACAGTTATTCAGCAGAAGGGAAAGAGCCTCCATAGGAGCAAAAGTATGAAGGCCACTGAAAGGGCAGCATGGCAAGATTAGGTCCTTTTGCATTTGTTACGGTTTGTACCGGGAAGCCCCACGGTACAAAAATGATTGAGTGGGAGTCAATGGTCTTCTCAGTGCCACTTCAATGGTTATATAAAACTGTTTGGGAAAGGAAAACATTTGATATGTTAAAGCAATTCACACATTAATGTCAAAAGACATAGCAGTGTGCTCAAAGATCACATATCTCTGAAGATATGTAAAAGCATTAAGTTAAATCTGTGAAATGTGAATGACCCAGACAGCTTCCTTGAAGTTGAAGGCCAGAGCCAATATTTATGGAACGTAGTAATATATAATGTGTGTGTGTATGTGAATATGGGAGAGATATACGCATACACACAAATATACATGCATGCATGTATTCATCCATTCACACACACATACACACACACACTTTTCATATACAATTCCATCTGTCAATTTTTCAAGAACCTCCAGAACTGTATATTAAAACAGCCACTGAATTATTCAGTGTTAAGATTTGTTAGATATAATGTATGTATATGTAGGAAGATACAAACGTCGTCACTTGGAAGGGAAATGAATACCCACAATAAAAGGCTTTTTTTCTGTTTAGTCTAAGAGTCCTGTCCCACACTTCATTCTTTTACTCACATTCTTATTAAATGAAGTAGATGGAAGATTTTGTTAAGTGACATTCAAAGGCTGAGTAGTCTGCAATCATAGGAGATAGCTATGCCCATGGACAAATAAGTGCTACAGATAATAATATTTTCAACTGGATCCACTGCTTTTCTGTAGAAGGCATGTTCCTTTACTATTGTCTTTTTATGAAATTAAAATTTTGCATTTTATTATAAATCAAAAAACATTTCTTCATATGGTTCTAATGGGCTAGAGAAATATAGTCACTCTCTTTGGCATATTCTCTCTTAAATCATGCTTGAAAGCAACATTAATCAAGATGCTTAATGCGAGGCCCAAATAAAATCTTCAAGATATTCTAACAATTTTAACTAATATATGGAGATTTTTAAAAATAATCAAAACATTATAACTTTGAAAGATTAGGGATAACGATCAGATACTTTGTGATTTTATTTTGATAGCCATAAATGAATAGTAGTGATTTTGTAGATGATAAATAGATGA
Organism: Erythrolamprus reginae; assembly: GCF_031021105.1. Taxonomy (NCBI): domain Eukaryota; kingdom Metazoa; phylum Chordata; class Lepidosauria; order Squamata; family Dipsadidae; genus Erythrolamprus; species Erythrolamprus reginae. The sequence goes on along the minus strand of NC_091951.1, from coordinate 303,446,847 downwards.
AGATATTTCTTCATTTATTGTACACCAACTTGAGCTAATATAATTAGATATGTGCACATAGCTTGCACATAAATAAAAGGAATTAGATGGATTTATTTTTAATTGGATTCAGTGGAATGTTAAAAACATTTATTTGTTCAAACAATAACCTAGAGCTACAATGGCGCACCTATGGCACATGTGCCACAGGTGGTACATGGAGCCATACTTACTGTCACACAAGCCATTGCATGCTTGCTATCTGATTTTTGGATCATGCGGAGGCTCTGGGAGGGCATTTTTGGACTCCAGAGAGCCTCTGAGGGGTGCGGGAGGCCATTTTTTGCCTTCTTCAGGCTCCAAGGAAGCCTTTGGAGCCTGGGAAGTCTCTTTTTTATCCCAAACATACCTGGATATTTTACTATTACTCACATGGTTTGGTTTCTATGTCCTTTGAATAATGATTTTGGCAACCAATCACATGGAGGATACTATTAGTATAACAGAAGTAAAGTAGAAAAGTGTAGATTGATTTATTGGCGTTTAATCTTTTGATGAGTTGCTGCAAAAGAGGTTGCATTTTAATTTGCAAACTAGAGCCTGGACATTCAAGAATCCAGGCTTTAAGTTCCACATATAGAAGGATTGCTTTAGATTTTTCATCTAATTTAAAGGTAAACATGTGCATCCAACAATCCAGCTTGTGGCTAAGACCCCTCTTCAGGCTATATACAACATTAAATCCAGCTTCCTGCTAGATACATTTTTAAAAGAAGAGAATAAAAGGAAACAGGTGTAATTGCTAAATATGTCTGATGACTCTTATGGACCATCCCAGGATATGATAGCATGATCAGGCTTTCATTTTTGACCTGATGCTTGCGGGCAAAATTACATTTCATTAACTGATGGACTTTTGGGAAAGTGAACAGTTTCCAGAAAGAACATGATTGTTCCGGATTTATTCAGTACTGGCTTTGTTCAAAGCTGAGCCAAAGATGGAATATGTTTCTAATAGTTTGTATGTTTGGGAAAATCCTTCATGGGAGAAACAGTTTGACAAGAAGGATGGAAAAAACAGACCAATTTGGTCACGGCTCCCATGTTCAATACTATCAAAACCATTGAATAGTCCTGTGTCCATTGTACTGTCAACCTATATCGATTTCATTCTAAACACAACTGTAAATAATCATTGTTCTAAAAGATTACTTGGAGCTGGCAAGAAGTAATGTAAAATAGAGGAGAATAATACTTTCTAGGGATAAACTAAGACAAAATCCCTACCAATCCATGAATAGAAAATCAGAACCAACTCCCTCCAGAGATTAGAACTGCCCCCACCCTCCTTGCCTTTCGTAAACAACTTAAAACCCACCTCTGCCGCCAGGCATGGGGGAATTGCGATCCTCTTTCCCCCTAGGCCTTTACAATTCTATGCATGGTATGTATGTATGTATGTTTGGTTTTTATATTAATGGATTTTTAATCATTTATAATACCAAATTACTATTGTACACTGTTTTATTGTCGCTGTTAGCCGCCCCGAGTCTCTGGAGAGGGGCGGCATACAAATCTAATCAATCAATCAATCAATCAATCAATCAATAAATTTGGTTTCTCAAGGCAGCAATATTAAATCAAATTTCTATCACAATATGGCTAATATGCCTAATCTAAATACTTTAGCTAGAAAATGCAAATGCAAAATGTTCTATTTCCCAAACTTGATCTTCCAAAGGGCTTTGCTTGAAAAGTACCAGCTGAACAGATTACCTGCTCCTTTTTAATATGATTCTTGGCCTTGCTACTACACAGACTTACAATTGGAATTCATTTGATTTTTATATTACTATTACAAAGATCGTTTTTTTCTTCTTCATGGCTTACTAAGAGGAGAACTGAGACCTACTGCCAACAGTCCTTACTTCATGCTTTACAAGTCTTTATAATCCTGCTGGTTTTCTGTGAATAATATATAAGCCTCATCTATTCTGGGTTTTCAGGACCTCAGCCACCTACTATTCCTCTGCTCCACATTTAATTGGATTGTACTTGTGTCCTGTCCCGTCCCCCTGCCCCAATCTTTAGATTACCTTTAGATTTAGTTTACGACAAATATTTATTTGGAAATTATTGACTTTAACTAGTACAAATTAAAACCAAAGCCTCTATAATTTCATTAGATATTTTAATCAGGAAACTCTCTTAAAAAGAAAAAAGAAAAGGGTTGATGCTACTTCCTCTGTCATTACAGTCATTTCAATAAAAGATTACAAATCATTAGGATTTAATTAATTTGTATATTGGAAACATGTGTCTGGATACCAACTTAATTTAGAGCAATGTTAACATAATTAATTTTCAAAGGATTCAAACTGTTTTCTTTGAAAATCATCCACACTCCACAGCATCCATTTTTAATAATAAAAACTGCTTTGCTTTTGAATTTGTTTCCTTTGAACTTACTCCAGAAAAATGATATTCAGTCCCAGTCATTCTAATTGTATGATACAGGTTTATGGAAAGGTAGTACAATTAATTACATGTTAATGCCATATTATGATAATAGCAAAAATCTGTTTTGTGAAGGAACACTATTAGTTACACTGCATTTTGCATGGACAGATATAATTTTGAAATCAGGTAGTTTTAATGCAGCTTTTATAAGCTATCTGCTTTTTTCAGACTCTTCTAAATTTATTTATAGGCAGCGGTGGACTACGAGCCAGAACGCTAAATTATGCTCGCTGCGGCAGCTCATAAGTTCTTGCAGGGCCAGTGCGATTTTGCTGCTGTACCTGTGGAGGTAGCAAAATCGCGCACGAAGCCGCAGGTAAAACCTCACCGAAACACAGGTGCAATTTTGCTACCTCCACAGGTACAGCTGCAAAATCGCACTGGCCCTGCAAGAAATTACGAGCCGCGGCAGCGAGCACAATTTAGCGTTCCGGCTCATAGCCCACCGCTGTTTACAGGCCTTTGTAGCAGATCTCTGTGTAGTGTGTGTGTTTGTGCATGTGTGTTTTCATTTTTGCAAAACACAATATAGGTATAACTTCAACATATTTGATTTGTGAGCAGATGTACAGTGTCTGTTTTAATTAGCACCTTGGATAAGCTAGCCTCTTCTAATTTGCTTATCTCAATTAGCTAATTATTTTCCACTATTGTGTTAATATATACTGGACACTTAACAATGAACTTGATTCTCAGTAATATGTAACCTTTGTTGTGTCTGTGTGTCAGTATGTCTGTGTGTGCCATTGAGTCAAACTGGCAACTGCCTGGACTAAGTCCCTGAAGTTTTCTTGGCAACATTTTTCAAAAGTGGTTGGTCATTGCCTCCTTCCTAGGACTGAGAGTAACTGGCTTGGCCTAAGGAAGAATTAGATCTCCCAGTCTCAAGTCTGATTCATTAACTACTTAAGCAACCTTCCTTTGCTGATGCGTAGACTTACTATTTTATTCTAAAATATACAGGCTTATTTCCCCCAAAGGCATTTAAGTAAAGTGGATGGGGGAGAGAAAGAGAGACAAAGGGAGGGCTTTAAAGGTGGGCTTTAAAAGATGACCAACAAAGGCAGGCCCTTGTGGGTGGGTGGCCATAGTGAGCCTCTTCTGCTGCTCTCCACATGCACTGCAGAAGAGGTGGAAGGGGGGCCTCTTATTGAAGAACCTAGAACAATTTAATAAAGCTTTATTGGTTACTTTTATTCTGGTGTTTCTTGTCCATTCTTCTGGTATCTGAACTTGCAGCTTCTATAGGTGGCAATACCAGTTAGCTGTTAGAACATAAGAACATAAGAAGAGCCATGCTGAATCTGGACAAAGCCCACCGAATCCAGCATTCTGTGTCACACAGTGGCCCACCAATTGTACATGGGGATCTTGAGCAGAAAGAGAAGGCAAAACCTTCTCTTTCCCTTGATCCCCAACAAATGGTACTCAAGGGAATCCTGCCTGCCTCATCCAACATAGAGGCAGCACATTGACATCCATTTCAATAACCACTGATACACTTGGCATCCATGAATCTGTCTAATCCTGCCTTGAAGCTATCAAGGCTGACAGCTGTCGCGACCTCTTCTGGAAGTAAATTCCATAAACCAACGACTCTCTGGGGGAAGAAATATTTCTCTTTATTTGTCCTCACTTTCTTACCTATGAGTTTTAGGGTGTGCCCCCTCGTCCTAGTATTGTGTATGAGAGAAAAGAATTTTTCTCTATCCACCTTTTCTGTCCCATGCATAATGATGCATGGGACAGAAAAGGTGGATAGAGAAAAATTCTTTTCTCTACACTTCGATCAAGTCACCCCTTAAATGCCTTCTTTCAAGGCTGAAGAGACCAAGGCATTGCAACCTGGTTTCATAAGGGAGGTGATCCATTTCCTTGATCATACTTGTTGCCCTTTTTTGCACCTTTTCCAGTTCCATTATATCCTTCTTGAGGTGCGGTAACCAGAACTGTACTCCAAGTATGGTCTCACCATCGATTTGTACAGAGGCAATACAACTAAGAACTATATTTCCCAGTCAAGCAGTGAGATTTTATGAATTGAAGTGCTGCTTGGTATATTTCTCTTGACTTCCAGCAACGTAAAGCTGCTTTCTGACTTTGGTGCCTTCCAGCAGTAAGAACATGAAATGATGTTGCCTTATATATTACAACCTTTTCCTCTCTTTGGGAAATTATAAAAACCCTGCAGTGCTTCAGCCTGATCGAAACAGTAAAATATTAATTAATCAGAAGTCAGAGAGAGCCGAAAGGGTCTAGATTCTTTTACCTCTTATTAGATCCTTAGCTTTGGGGTCACATTTAGAATTTCGGGTATATGTTCTGGTCATTCCTGTAAAATGGCTAGCAGTGAGTTATTTGTTCATTTATAAAAGAGGTATGAGAGAGGCTGACACAAAATAGTTAAACAGCACTGATTTACCAACCTTCAACCTGTTCACCCTAGTCTGAATTTTTGATTTTAGAAACTCTAAAAAATACAATTTTGTTAAAACTTGAAAGATAAGAAAATGGGTATTGGGATCGTTTGATGTCATTGCAATCTTTCATATCCCAGCAGTTGATCAGGCTCCACAGAGTTGGCCTTCTCCAGGTCCCGGACAACGCCATCTGGTAGGGCCTAGGGGAAGAGACTTCTCTGTGGCAGTCCTGGCCCTTTGGAACGAACTTCCTCCAGAGGTTTGTACTGCCCTCACTCTCTGCCTTCCACAAGGTCTTAAAAACTCATCTCTGCCAACAGACTTGGGGCCATTGAGCCCTAACATCTAGCTTCGGCCAATGATTAAATATATGGTGCATGATGGAATGAAGGTGATTGATTAATTTTAAGTATTGGGATTTTTAGAGTGTATTTTAATTTAGATTTCTTACATGTTTTGTATTCATCTTTGTTTATTTATTTATTTATTAGATTTGTATGCCACCCCTTTCCGTAGACTCAGGGCGGCTCACAACACAATAAAACAGTTCATGACAAATCTAATAATTTACAATTTAAAATATTAAAAAAAACCCATTATTTAAGCAAACATACATACAAGCATACCATACATCAATTGAATTGAATAGGTCCGGGGGAGATGTCTTAGTTCCCCCATGCCTGACGACAAAGGTGGGTTTTAAGGAGTTTACGAAAGGCAAGGAGGGTAGGGGCAGTTCTAATCTCTGGGGGGGAGCTGGTTCCAGAGAGTTGGGGCCGCCACAGAGAAGGCTCTTCCCCTGGGGCCCACCAACCGGCATTGTTTAGTTGACGGGACCCAGAGAAGGCCCACTCTGTGGGACCTAATCGGTCGCTGGGATTCGTGCGGCAGAAGGCGGTCTCGGAGATACATTGTTGTGAACCGCCCTGAGTCTAAGGAGAAATCGAATGAATAAATGAATGAATGAATATGATACCTCCAAACATTTTCAACTACAATGTTTATTATCTCCAGGCAGAGTGACTATATTGACTGTGGTAGCTGGGAAGGTGGGAATTGAAGTTAAAGAATGTTATTTTGGGAAAAGTGAATTCTGAATATTAAGCATTATTTCCACCCCTCCAATTCTGTACCTCTTTTTTTTGTACTCAGAGGTTATAATAATGGAGCATACCATCTTTCTCATGAGCATTTGTGACCTCATTTAAAGTCCTCTCTGAGCTGAACTCAACTTCTGATGACTTTGGGGCTACTTTAATTATTTTTCCCCCAGATGGGGTTGTGGTTTGCTGTTTTGTTTTGTTTTTCAGGTGTGTGACTTGATTCAGAAAACCTTAAGATTGAATAGGAAGCAAATCAGACAAGGCACCCTATTCAGAGAAGTTTCATTTTGCTAATAATATTTTTTTTAAAAAAAACTTACTGTGCTGACCAACAGACAGGATACAGCATGATGCTGCATCATTGATCAAGAATTCTCTTATTAGTTCCCTGTATTACAGGTAGTCTACATATGACCACAATTGAGCCCAAAATTTATGTTGCTAGGTGAAAAATTTGTTAAGGGAAATTTGTTAAGGGAATTTTGTGAATTTTGTGAATTTCCCAACTTTTCTTGCCACATTTGCTAAGTGAATTGCAAAATGGGATCACATCACCCTGGGACACTGCAACTGTCATAAATATGAGTGAGTTGTCAAGCATCCAAACGTAAATCATAGTGAGGTGGGTTCCTTCCAGATCAGACCAGATCGCTTAAACCTTTAGTGACCTGCTGGTGACATGGCGATGGGTTCAAGGATCCGGTTCAATCACTGCTGGTCCGTGTGTACTGCCATCCTTTTGGGGGGAATTTTGTGTGGATTTTTTTACTGTTTTGAAGGCTTTTAGTAATAATAATAATAATAATAATAATAATAATAATAATAATAATAATAATAATATATTAGATTTGTATGCCGCCCCTCTCCAAGGACTCGGAGTGGCTCACAACAATAAAACATCATATACAAATCCAATGTTAAAACAGTCTTTAAAAAAACCCTATTAAAAACAGTCATACAGCCCAAACACACCATCCATAAAATATCTTTCCTGTTTTGCTGATTGTAAAGGGGCCCTCATGCCCGCCTCTGGTTTTAAACTGACCTTTATCCCTTCGTCCGAAGCACAGATAATCAGCTCCTCAGCTGTGTTTCAGGAGGATTCCAGCTAGTGAGCATGTACAGAAGCCAAATTGCACAAAGGAACGTGTGTGCACAAACAGAGCATGCATGCACAAAATGTCGCAATGTAAACCAGTGGTGAAGGTAAGTGGAACCTACCCCTGGACCCTGGGGATGCTGTGAAGGTCATAAATATTAAAAATGATCATAAGTCACTTTTTTCAGTGCCGTTTTAAGTTTAAACGGTCACTAAGCAAACGGTTGTAAGTTGAGGAATACCCGTATTTCATAAATTGTTCTAGTAACAAAAAATCTATATGTTGATTTAAAAGAAAGAAGGAGCCAAGGAACCAATTACCCCAGAGACTTGTTATTATTGCTTCAATACCTATGCATTTCCTTTTTTTTCTTTTTTTTTACAATTCCTCATATTTTCCCTACTGGATGGTTAGTTGCTTGAAATGCTAAGTGTTGCATAGGTGCATCATCTTAACTTTGGGAAGATTTCATTATCTTTAAATAATTATCAACAGTGCTAGAAGATGATACTGGACTTTTTGTTATGTTTGAATTTTATCATCATCTATATGAGCAGAGTTAAAGGAATTTTATAGTATAAAATTATAAATAAGATTATATAGAGACAAACTTTAGTCACAAATTAAAATTTCATTCCTGTAGTCATTCTTGTTTTGCCATTAACTTCACTGAGGTAAGATCAATTACAATTACAAAATATAAATTGGGTGCAAATACGCATGTACTTAATTTCATGCTGATAAAATTAAGCAAGGCTTTTAATACAGCCTCAAATTATTTGCTAATGCTTAGTAATATGTTTGACTATTTGACCTATTACTGAAATGATTTAAATTATTAAAACCATTCTTCCCAATATATTTTCAATTTTGACAGAAACATTCTCTTGGTTCTACACATTGTATAAATTATTTGTTTATTGCCAAATAATGCAACTGTGCTATTATGGTATCGATTCCTCATTTATGTAGTACGATCTCAGTAATGCTTAAAACAGTGTTTCCCAACCTTTTTGGAGCCGCGGCACATTTTTCATATTTTCAAAATCCTGGGGAACATGGAGGGGGGGGGCGCTAAAAAAAGTTTGGACAAAAAAAATCTCTCTTCCTCCCTTTCGCTCTATTTCTCTCTCCCTCCCTCTTTCTCTCTCTTCCTTCCTTTCTCTCTCCATCCCTCTTTCTTTCTCTCTTCCTTCCTTCCTCTCTTTCTGTCTCCTCCTTCCTCTCTCATCTCTTTCCTTCCTCTCCCTCCCTTTCTCTCTTTCCTTTCTCTCCCTTTCTGTCTATCCTTTCTATCTCTCACCCCTTCTCCCTCTTTCATTCCCTTTCTCTCCCTCCCTTTCTCTCTCATTCCTTTCTCTCCCTCTTTCCTTCCTATCTCTCTTTCTTTTTCTCCCTCCTTCATATCTTCTTTCTCTCCCCCTTTCTCTCTCTTTCCTTTCTCTCCCTCCCTTTCTCTTCCTTTTTCTCTATCCTTTCTACTTCTTACTCTTTCTTTCTCTCCCTCCTTCATTCAATTTTATCTCCCTCCCTTTCTCTCTCTTTCCTTTCTCTCCCTCCCTCTCTCCCTTTTTCTCTATCCTTTCTACTTCTTACTCTTTCTTTCTCTCCTTCATTCAATTTTCTCTCCCCTCCTTCCTCCCTCTTTCCTTTCTCCCCCTCCCTTTCTCTTCCTTTTTCTCTATCCTTTCTGCTTCTTACTCTTTCTTTCTCTCCCTCCTTCATTCAATTTTCTCTCCCCCCTTCCTCCCTCTTTCCTTTCTCTCCCTCCCTTTCTCTTCCTTTTTCTCTATCCTTTCTACTTCTTACTCTTTCTTTCTCTCCCTCCTTCATTCAATTTTCTCTCCCACCTTCCTCCCTCTTTCCTTTCTCCCCCTCTTTCTCTTCCTTTATCTCTATCCTTTCTACTTCTTACTCTTTCTTTCTCTCCCTCCTTCATTCAATTTTCTCTCCCTCCCTTACTCTCTCTTTCCTTTCTCTCCCTCCCTTGTTCTCCCCTGGGGCTGCCTGTGCCTGCCCTGCACCACCCAACACGGACGGACAGCCCCCGGTCGTCGGTTCGTCGCCCCCCACCCCCCCACGGAGGGAGATCAGGCTGGCGAGGGCGGTAGATCTACGTCACCAGCCACTGGAGGGAGATCGGGCTGGCGGGGGCGGCGAATCCACCTCCCCAGCCGCGCGGAGGGAAATCCGGTAGGCGGGCGGGTGGCCGCGGCTCCCTGCGCGCCCCTGGAAAAGCCTACAGGGAACGGTGCCCGGGGCCGCTTTAGCCGCCCCCCCGCTCACCCCGCCATCTCCCCGCGACTGCCTGCGCCGCTGCAGCCGCGCCCCCCCCCGCTCCCACCGCCAGTGCCCTCCCGCCAGGCCCCAAAGGACACTTGCCGATGACGACAGGGAAGCTTCAGCTGGGCGGGCGCTGCCGTGCCGGTGTCTCCGACCTCCCGGTTCCTGCTCGATGCCGTGGTTTCTGGCGCTCTCCTGCTGGGTCCCAAAGAAGGAAGGCGGGAAAAAGGCGCGAAGAATGGAGCTCTCCTTCCTTCTTTGGGGCCCAGCAGGAGAGCGCCAGAAACCGCGGCATCGGGCAGGAGCGGAGAGGTCAGAGGCACCGCAGCGCCCCACCCAGGCGGCACACCTGGCCGTATCTCACGGCACACCAGTGTGCCGCGGCACACCGGTTGGGAAACGCTGGCTTAAAATACTGGCCTTATACAGCATTAAGTTGAAGCAAGTTTCTAAATTCTCATCTGATGTTCCCCTCTGTTAAAGAAACAAGTTTGTTTTAAATATTTCAGTTGATATTTCCTAGCTTGTCTTTTAGGTTCTACATTATATCAGCTTTTGGGTCGATATCACGGGTGGGCTACTACCTGGACGCAGTAGGGTAGCAAAAATGGAGCTCCACCCCAGAGCACCCAATTTGCACTGAAAGATGTTGAAAGAAAATGCAGTAAAAATTTTGGCAGGAGAATAACAGTACTAGTAATGTCCATTACTACCTGGAACTAAAACAAACAAATATTTTGTGTTGATATCATTTCCTCCCCAATAAATTAATATCACAGATGCTACCTGAATTTTAATTCCTAATCAATCTATTCAGGACTGTATGTTATTTTTATTTCACTTTACATTGTTTATTCCCTTCTCTCTAAGAATTTCAAGGCTGTGTAAGTGGCTCTTTCTCAGTGCCATTTATCCTCTTAATTATTCTGCAGAGCAGGTTAAGTCTGAGAACATCTCATGGTCAACTGGAGAAGTTTATTGCAGAGTAGTGAATCTATCTATATTCAGACCCCTGTTCTAATAACTCTAACCACAATATTGTACCAAGCATACACATAGTAGCCCGGAATAAGAAACATACACTTAGATGCTTTTTTCCCCTCTGGTATCTTAAGGACAATAGAATGGAAAATGACCTTGCTTTCAGCAATGAATTGCTCTGTTCCTTATTGAGAAAGTGTTGTTTTCCATTTTAGAAGTCAATGTCCTGCACTTCCTCAAAAGAACAGATGTTGGGAAGTAGCATATGTCTGGCTAAGACTTCATCGTCAGCTGTTTCATTGCCTATAATTACAGCATTAATAAATGAATCATTTCCTTTGGAAGACAAGTGCTGGGGGCTGATCACACCATTATGAGTACTAGAAGTTCTGGAAACATTCCAAAGTGCTGTCTGCTTTTGGAAATGAGAGCATTTTGGAAAGGAATAGCCAGGAGTGTGGCTTTATAAATAAACAAGCAGAGAAATAATAATTGGAAAGAAAATACATGATTGCATGCTGCCCAAAATAGATGCGTTAATCAATTAAGACAAAGTTCATAGTATATTAGTTCACGCATAAAGAGGAATCTTTTGAACAAAAGTGGAAGATATCTTAAAAACAATAGCTACAAGACCAGGAATTAATCATTAGTTGTAAAATAATATGCAGAAATATAGTCCTTATGCAAATTGTATCATACATTCAATAATAGATTATAAACAAGTTTTTAGTGCCATTTAGGGCACTGAAAATAAGTTGTGGATGCTTTCACAAAATGGTCACGTAGATGCAGAGGCCATATGTTAAATATCCGTTTAACAAAAAACAAATTGCAAGACTACTTCTGGGTAAGATGCAATGTTCCCTCTAATTTTTTTTGGGACTGGGCGGAATATAAATAAATAAGTAAGTAAGTAAGTAAGTAAGTAAGTAAGTAAGTAAGTAAGTAAGTAAGTAAGTAAGTAAAAAATTAAAGTAAGAAAAACCTTTGGAAAAGGGTGCGCGGGGGGCATTTTGGGGTGCGCGCATGCAGTTGCGCGCAGCTTATGGGGAACAGTGGTAAGATGTGGTAAGACTGGACAGAACAACAAATTTCAGTAGTAAATATTGGAAGGAAAGCTATTCACCATTTTAATTTTCCTAAAATGACTATTTCTTATAAGGGCCTGGTCAATTTGTAAATACAGGTAATGCTCAACTTATGACCACAATTGAGCCCCAAATTTATGTTGCTAAGTGAGACAATTGTTTGGTGAGTTTTTCCTCACTTTTTCACTTTTCTTGTCAGAGTTTAAGTGAATCTCTGTAGTTGTTAAGTTAGTAACACAGTTGTTAAGTGAATCTAATTTCCCCATTGACTTGGCTTGTCAGAAGGATGCAAAAGGTGATGAACCCAAAATTCTGCAATTATCATAAATGCTGTTCTGGTTTCTGGTAAAAATTTACTAATTACAAATAACTCTCATTAAATGCATCATTTCATGAATAAAGCAACTCCGTTTAGTTCTCTGCTCTCCTTTATTTCAACACATTCCAGACATCAATCGGTCCGTTATCTCTCTCTTAGCCACATTTCTCACATTCCTTTTCCTGCTTCACTTAGACAAGAATTATTTCCTAACTACCTAGCTATAAAAAAGACAGCAGCACTGACTAAATACAATACAAAATACTTTGGCTCCATATTTGACCTCCATATCTCTTTTCAGCAACGTTGAAACTCCACCATTCTTCTCCAGTAGCCCCCTGACGTGCCAATTACCTCACTACAATAATTAACCATTCCTCTCCTTAATATCTTCTTCCAGACCTTTGCTCTTTACGTTTCTGAATTCTTCTGAATTTAGGATTAACCCAGCGAGCATCTGATTCTCCCGCACTAGATCCTGAACTCATAGCCCCATCCTGTGGCTGGCCTCCCACCTGTTCTACTACCTGTAACCCCGGGCCCCCCACTACTTCATAAACACTATCTGAATCCGAGTCCTCAATATCTTCATCATCCTCCAACTGATCAGGAGTATGTACAACAAATATGAACCAGTTGCTAAGCATCCAAACATTGATTGTATGACCATGGGGATATTGCAATGATCGTAAGTGTGAAAATTGGCCGTCAGCAGTATTGGGCTGCCCCAGGTATGCCTGGGATCACAGATCCCGTAGCAGAAACGGCCATGCATGCACATTTGCACATTGCTGCTGTGGTGCACATGCACCCCCTGCGCACCCCCTGCGAGATTTTGCTTCTATGAATGCGCAGAAGCAAAGAAATCAGCGATTTTCACCGAAATCTTGTTTGAGGACACTTGCACAGGTGAGATTTTGGTGATTTTAGGCCTTTCTTTGCCTCTGCACATGCACAGAAGCAAAGATGATTGTTACCAAAATCTCATGTGTGTGAGCGTTCTTGCGTGAGATTTTTGCCGATTTTTGCCGATTTCTTTGCTTTTGCGCAAACGTGAAAACAAAATCTTGCGTGGGATGTGTGTGCCTGCTTCGGTCTCTGGAACTGATCCTGTAGGAAAAGGTAAGTGCGGCCTTCACTGGCCGTAAGTCACTTTTTCACTGCCGTTGCAATTTCAAACTGCCAACTAAACAAATGATTATCAGTCAAAGACTATCTGTAAAGACAATTTTCATGCTGTGTTTTTTAGTGATCATAGCAGGCATCCATAGTCTTTCTCTTTAGTTGGCTTAGACCAGGATGTCAAACTCAAGGCCTGGAGGCCAGATCTGGCCCGCGGTGTGCTTAAATCGAGCCCATTGGGCTGACCTGGAAATAGCAAAGAACCAGTCTGTGGTGCTCCTGGGCTAGCCAAAATGGGGTCAGAAACCCCCCCACCACCATTTTCAGCCTGGACAGCCTCCTGCAACCCTCTGCCAGCCAAAAGAGGGTGAATGAGGAAGGAGCTCATGAGGTCCCACTGTGCCCTGTTTTGACAGGCAGGAGGCTTCAGGAGGCTTTTAACCCCTCTCCCTTCCCCCCTCCGGGTTGCTCATGGAGCAATGGCCCTTGAAGAAATCCAGTTTGACTCTCCTGGCTTAGACTCAGCAGAAACTATATCAATTCTCTGAACAAGTAACAGGATAAGAATCTTTTTTGCATGCTAGAAAATGCTGCAAGAAGTTGAAAGCTTTCTGCTTAAAGGAGATTTCACTTTTATTTTATTTTATTTTATTTTATTTTATTTTATTTTATTTTATTTTATTTTATTTTATTTTATTTTATTTTATTTTATTTTATTTTATTTTATTTTATTTTATTTTATTTTATTTTATTTTATTTTATTTTATTTTATTTTATTTTATTTTATTTTATTTTATTTTATTTTATTTTATTTTATTTTATTTTATTTTATTTTATTTTATTTTATTTTATTTTATTTTATTTTATTTTATTTTATTTTATTTTATTTTATTTTTTATTTTATTTTATTTTATTTTATTTTACTTTACTTTACTTTACTTTATTTTATTTTATTTTATTTATTTGACTTGATTTTTTTAATGCCGCAATTCTCCTTAGATTCCATGCGGCTCACAACATGTTAGCAATAGCACTTTTTAACAGAGCCAGCATATTGCCCCCACAACCCGGGTCCTCATTTTACCCACCTCGGAAGGATGGAAGGCTGAGTCAACCTTGAGCCAGTGATGAGATTTGAACCGCTGAACTGCAGATCTACAGTCAGCTTCAGTGGCCTGTAGTACAGCACTCTTCCTGCTGCGCTACCCCGGCTCTGACAGCCATTGCACAAAAGGTCATAAAACCAAGAACAACTCACTTAACAACTGTTTTGCTTAGCAACAGAAATTCTAATCCCAATTGTCATCTTAAATTGAGAACTACCTGTAATCCAAATATTTTTTTGGTTACGTATTCTTGCATGAAACAAACCAAATTTATTCAATTCATAAATATGAGTCAAATTAGTACAGGTAGCTCTTGGGCTACAATAGTCAACACCATTAAGTGATGCACATAATCTCTCTCTCACTATTCTCTCTTCCCTCCCTTTCCTTCCCTCCCTCTCCTTCCCTCCCTCCCTCCCCCTCTCTCTGTCTCTCTCTGTGTCTGTCCCTCTCTGTCTCTGTCTCTCTCTCATATTTATATGGTATCCATCTTACAATACATGACTGAGCAAGATAAAATAAATGCATCACTTTAAGGTCATCCAGTCATTTGAGATGAAATGGAATTATGTTCTATTTCTTCCCTGTTGCTTTTCTTTGGAAACCTTCCTCCAACTGCTGTATGAGTAAACCAATTAGCAAAGCACCCGATACTTGTGCTGTGGTAATGGAAATGTACACCAGATGCAGCCACATCACTTTTTATGAATCTCTTTGCTGCCCTCTGGTGATGATTTGACTTTTGCATCCCAGATAGGAATGCCTAGCTAATTGGGATATAGGTAGTCCCTGACTTGTAGCCATCACCTGAAGTTTTGAAATGGCTTGAAGTTACAGTGACATTAAAAAAGTGACTTATAACACTTGCAGCACATGACCAAAATTTGGACCCTGTGCAACTGGCATGTACAATATTTATGAATGTTGCAGTGTCCCAGGGTTATGTGATCATCTTTTGTGACTTTCTGATAAGCAAAGTCAATGAAAAAGCCAGATTCCCTTAACAGCTGCATTATTTACTTGATGGCTGCAGTGATTCACTTTACTGTGGTAAGAAAGATCATAAAACGGAGCAAAATTCATTTAACAACTGTCTTGCTCAGCAACAGAAATTTTGGGCTCAATTGTGGATGTAATATGAGGACTACCTGTAGTTATAGACTGGGCATTCTTTGAAAAGATCTGTGACAATTCTTAAATTATGAAAACTGTTATGTCCAGAGGACAGTTAGGTCTTGTACCCGCCCCATATTCTTTGGGCGGGAAAATACTACAAGGGGATTGGTTGGCTCAGCCTGGCAGCCCGGCATATATATAGCTGCCAGGCACGGCCATGTTGTCTTTGGTTTTAGTTCTGTAACCGTTATTCATTGTTAATAAAGAACCGTTACTCACCACAAGAGTGCAGTCCTTCTTCCAGCAAGGATCTAACAAAAACCTCTTTTCTTATATTTGGATTAAGTATGTTTTATATATAACATAACTTACTTGATTGAAGATGTGAAATGATGGTTCATTTCAAATTTGAATCACTTCTAAACACTTCAAAGTTCCCAAGACAGAGAACAAGATTAAAAACAAGTATTTGTGTGTGTGTGTTATGCCAGGCTTCTTGTTAATAGTCCCAAGTGAGGGAGGAATGCAAAGTCAAACACACACATGCTGGCCAGAAGAAATAAAAGTAGTTTATCTGAAACAGTGTTAAAAGTACACATGTTTAAGCAGAGTCAAATTTCTCTCACCCAGATAACAGTCCTGGAATGCAGTCCAAAGCAGGAACAAAAGAGAACAATTAAGGCAGCTGTGATTTCTCACAATTCCCCCTTTTTTGAATCCACAAGAGTTAATTGTGAATTGTCCAAATAGTCAACAGAAATCCTGGAATAGTCCAAACCTTGGCAATCCTTCTCCAAATGAATAAACACCCACATGTGCACTCCCCAACATTCGTAATTTATCATCAAACCCATTAACCTAATTGCCTCAGCAACAGGGGTTCTCCCTTATCTCCGATGATACTTGCGTAGTTGGTCCCTTCTAGCCATGAGCCTGTGCAGTTGGGCATCTATCCACCGATCCTTCTCCGAGTCTGATGACTCACTAATGGGGTCTTTAACTAATGGACTGGCTGCACCCATCTCTCTATCTGATTCTATTTCCCCACCGTCTGAACTTGGCAATGAATCTTCACTATAAGAAGCTGCTGGCAATAAGACAAGTCTCTGTGACCCTGAGGATTCCCCTAAACCAATGTTCAAATTCCCTGTTGCAGGAGCTGGCCCAGAGCCAACCACAACAGTATGTGTGCATGGGGTACTGGGTTTAAAACTGTCTTTAAAAAAAAAGAGCTAGAAGCTCAAAAATCTTGAATTGTAATGAATGTCATAAAGTTTCAAGTTTCAAGTTTTATTGGATTTATATGCCGCCCCTCTACGAAAACTCAAAACATAAAGTTATGACAGCAGCAGAGAACTATTTAATTGCCTTTTAACGATTTAATTTAACTATTTAATAAGCTATTTAATTGTCAAGGACAATTTCCAGAGCCTTTCCTTCCAGTGGTATGAAACCTTATTTTAAGAAATGATCTTGTAAGGAGGTTGATCGCAGCAGAGATGGTTCTTATTATTGGTATTACAGATTCCTATTGATTAATAGACTTCTCCAGCACAACAATTTCTGAACCAAGCGGTAGTCACGGGTTACGGCATTACAACAACTGAAAGGATATTGGGAAATGAACTGTTCTGACAGCTGGATAATTTCAAATTTTATTTTTCATGATTGAAAAATCACAGCCTCTTGATTATTCCTGGACTCAGAATTTTGAACAACAAGGGAAGAAAATTGTTCACCGACATTGCACACTTGGGTGAGGCTACAGAGATGCTGCTTGAGCAGTGTTCTAGTCATCACAAACAGAGCAGGGCAGAGAATTGCCAGCTCCATATAAAAGCACTGAGGGAATGGGGGGATTTTTGAGGGGAGGGGGCAGACTTTAACCTTCCATCAAGACAATCTTTTTTAATGGTATTTCTCCTAGAAGTGCATCAGAGACACTGCATGGAAAGACTTATGAGGGAAAATATGAGAGAGAAACTTCATTATGAGAGGAAATAATTTTCTAACAATCACTTTGTCTCTGCAGTTCGGGTTTGGGTTCGGGAGAACGCCGAGAAGCCCCCCGGCTGTTTTAAAAGGTGACAGCAGGGCGGCGGTACCCAGCGGAGCGCCATTTTGCGATTTTTTTTCTTTTTGCACGCATTAATTGCTTTTACATTGTTTCCTATGGGAAACAATGTTTTGTCTTATGAACTTTTCGCCTTACGAACCTACTTCCAGAACCAATTAAGTTCATAAGACGAGGTATTACTGTAGTTCTAGGTCCATGCTTTTGCCTTCTTGGAAAGGGCCCAATTGACATTTCATCTGAAGCTGCTGGTTGTGGTGCTAAGCACAATCCCCACCTGTGGGTATAGCACAAATGGGAATTTTCTTTGGAGTCCTACAGAAAATTTTTAGAGGGTTAGCAATTTATTTCATGAAGGGACCCTCATCAGATTCCTGCATGTGAAAATACTTCAGGCAAATTCTTACCTGTGATGTCATGGCATTATATTTTATCTTTCTAAGGATTTTTTTTTAAGAGCTAAAGGTGACATTCCACTTCTTCCTCCCATTTCCCCCAGAAAAAATAGGTGTTAAAACTATTGGTAAGTTAAACTGACAGAGAGCGTCTGGGCCCAAATCACTCACTGAGGTTGTCTCTCTGCCAACAATTTCTGGGGATGGGATGTAAAAGCAAAAAAAGACAAGACGACGGCCTCACTCATTTGTACATGTGAATACATTGCAGCTGCATGGCTACTATTTTGCTTTGTTTTATTCCCCTGTGTTGCAGTCTGCTACCAGTCTCAAAACATAAGCACTACAATTGTAAGGATGTTGCTGAGGTCTTCAGGCGATTGGACATATATAAACCACAAAAATGGAAATATAGAGTGGCTCCTTTTCACCGGATAATAGCATAGGTTTACTATTATATTCATCTCTGACTGCTGTGATCTGGGCTTACCAAAGCTGTCACTCATGCAGCCTAAAGCAGCATTTCTAAATTGCACTCTGTTAGTAAGAGGTTTCAACAAGAACTTTAACAAGAATGAAAAAGTTGGTGAAGAGAACAAAGGAAACCTGAAGGTGGATGAAAGAAGAAGAAGAAAACAAGCCTGGCAGGATATGGTTTATTTTAAAATGAAAAATGCTGCAGTAGCAATTATTTCCTGTAATTTCTTATAAGGAATCAGGAATTTCAGTTCTCCTGTGAAAATCTGGGAGAGCTTGGATAAAATAAATAAATGATTTATAAGGCAAGACAACTTGTATGCACCTTGCACGTAGCCCAAATTAAATGTGTTCTCGGTGTTCATTTGAGTATAAAATACTGATGAATTTGCAGTTTCATTCATGTTCTGCACTGATGGATCCCTGTAGTTCAATCTAGCTAGGTTGTCTTTAGAAAAATAGGGTTTGAGTTCCCTTATTTAAAATATGTAAAATTCAATGGGATGAGGGAGAGGGAGGGAAAATAAGTTTTTGATCTTTAATTTTATCTTTCTTGTTTTATATATAGTTTTAAGGTAATGCCTAAAGTCTTCAAAATAGTATTGGAAGTGACTTTGAACATATTATGTAAAAAGGAAGTAAAAAAAGATTGCACTAGAATTAATTGGTTTTAGTTATAAAGATGGAATTTTTTTTTTTTAAAAAAAACAATGTTTAGAGTCTTAAAATAAATATAAAACAGTTTTCCTTTTAAGGTTAACAAATTTGTAAGAGTATAGGGATTTAGAAAGATTAATAATTGTAAATAGAAATATAAGTCATCTCCCACTATGGGGGAAAAAACAAAAATATATATTTGGTTCAGTCGGCAATATAAACTGTTGTAAATAGAAATGTTATTGATCTTATTTCTATTGGGACATTGCTTCTGGTTTTTAGGCTCGATATAGGGAAAAAAATGAAATTTAGAATTTAATTTGAAATTTTAATAATTGTGTATTTATAGAACCGGCTTTTAATAATTATAAAAATATAAAGATTTCCCCTGTCCAGTCGTGTCAAATTCTAGGGGGAAGTACAGTATTCATTTCTGTTTCATAGCTGAGAGAGTCATCATTGTCCGAAGACATTTCTATGATCATGTGGCCAGCATGAATATACACTGAGGGAGCACAAAGTGGTACCTATTTATATACTCTCATTTGAATGCTTTTGAACTGCTAGGTTGGCAAGAACTGGAGCAAGTAACAGAAGCTTATCCAGTCTCACAGCAATTGGGTTTTGATCCCCAGCTATCGGTTTTCCAACTGGCAACCTCAGCTTCTTTAACTGCTGAGCCCTTGCACCTCTTAATATTTATAGGTAATATAAAAAATTGAGATCATAATTGTGTTATGGTGGTAGTTTATTCTGTTGGAAAGAGTAATATTTTTTTTCTTTTTTTAATCCTGCATTTCCCCTCCCCTTTTAATTTTTTTTTATTTTCATTGTATTTTATGCTAGAATGAACCTTAAAATAACTTTTAAAAAAGGAAATATATAAAATTCAGTTCATAAGGGAATACATTTCTGAGAAGGGGTATATCTCCATGCTCCAGTCTTCAAGTTGTCTGCATTTTTAGTCTAGCTATGGAAGTCCTCTTATATAATCAGCCCATTTTCTGCTTTAACTGTTTCTACATTCATGCTGTCCACATGTGGTTCTCCTTGCTTTGCCCTTGGTATGTTCCGTAATTCATACAAGAATGCTGTGTAGAATTGCATCCAATCTACATGTAGCTGTGGGATTAGAATAGTTATTTATGTTAGCAATTCTTGCTAATCTAGTAATGAAAAAATGTCAGCAGAAGGAGACATTTGAATAGGAAAAAGTCACATTGTTAGCTTTACCCAGATGGATTGCAGAGAAGGATAGACTGCCTGAGCAGGTTATTTACTTATTTACTTACTTACTTACTTACTTACTTACTTACTTACTTACTTACTTACTTACTTACTTACTTACTTACTTACTTACTTACTTATCTACCTACCTACCTACCTACCTACCTACCTAGGGCGGCTTACAACAAGTTAGCAATAGCACTTTTTTAACAGAGCTAGGCTATTGCCCCCACAATCCAGGTCCTCATTTTACCCACCTCGGAAGGATGGAAGGCTGAGTCAACCTTGAGCCGGTGATGAGATTTGAACCGCTGACCTTCAGATCTACAAGTCAGCTTCAGTGGCTGCAGTACAGCACTCTACCTGCTGCGCCACCCCGGCTCATATAATGAATGGATGATACCAACACAGTTGCCAAGATGATATCTAATATTGCAATTAAATTGATTCAATATTATTTATAAAGCAGGACAATCACTCAACCAATTACTACTTGAGAAGTAGTAGTACAACTAATGTTACCTCTTGCCAGCACTGTTACTCGTGGAGGAGCAGCAATTTTCAAAACAATTTCCGTCCATTAATCTTTAAAGTGTGATATATTACTTTCTTCTTCCTCCTTTCAGTTAAGCAAGTGTTTGTTTTCACTAAGCTATGGGCATAATGGATTGCTGGCCTTATTGTGTGCTTTTTGAATAATTGAGCTTTGGAATGGAATATTGCAATTTTTCCCAATGTCAGCTGTTTGGTTTTTATGAGTTGCAAATTAGAAACATGAATGCCATTGTTCATCCATTCCACAGCCATAATATTGTTTCTATTTTATTTGAAAATTTAACATTTTGGGCAGTAGCTTACATTTCATATATTATGTATGCTTCACAAGATTTAGTTTGGAAAACTATTTAATTGAAGACCCACTTCAGAAACTGTTCATTCAACTTGTAGGCTGAATCTGAAATGAGATTCGGAAATGTGAAATTTAATGCTGTACAAGAAACAGTATCCCAATTTAAATGAAGTTGGACATGATTTCCAAGGAAGGTAATCTTTTCTCAGGCGAGAAGTCTGTCCAATCAAGGAGAATATTTGTAAGTCGGAATTGAAATGAGAGGATTGATTGATTGATTAATTGATCAAACATGTGCAAGATAGCAAGTAAAGATATACTGTACGTATAAACATAAACAAAGAAAGTAAATACAAATAGATGGGGACAGTAAGACCATTTTCTGTCCCATAGGTGTTCTGGTGCACTTATGCACACTCCCTTTATGTATCTCTTAGGAATGGGGCAAGGTTCACCATAAGGTTCACCATAGACAGTTTGAGGTAGAAGCTGTTGGGTTTGTGGCTGTAACAACACAGTCGGATAGAGAAGGGATGGGCAAAGTTGGCTCTTCTATGACTTGTGGACTCCCAGAATTCCTAAATCAATCATGCAAGCTCAGGAATTCTGGGAGTTGAGGTCCACATGTCATAGAAGAGCCAACTTTGCCTAGCCCTGGGGTAGAGCATTCTGGGCATTGACCACTCTATTACTGAAGTTGTATTTTCTGCAATCGAGTTTGAAGCTGTTTACATTGACTTTGTATTGATTGTTTGCCTATGTATTATTGTGGCTGAAGTTGAAGAAGTCATTGACAGATAAGACATTGTAGCAGACAATTTTGTGTACTATGCTTAGATCGGACAATAGGCCTGGCAGTTCTTGGTGCTCTCTGAGCTGGTTGCTTTCTTGCAGACATTTCATTATCCTAACTAAATAACACTACCAGAAATCAATCCAGTTTGACAAAGGCAACTTTTTGTGGTTTTCAGAGTTCCCCAGAATAGATGGCATCATCATGTTCATCTTGTTATTAATTTGTCATTCCATTCCATTCCACTGTCCTCCAGAAGGTGCCTCTGTATCTTGATTTCCATGTTATTTCCCATCTCCTCACATTTGCTGGCCTGAGTTTTCAGAGAAGGATGGCATACAAATCTAATAAATAAATAAATTTGGAAAAGAATTGTGAAACCAGATCCAGAAGAGGCCGGTGGTGGTCTTGCAGACTCAATGCAGAGAGGATCTCCACAGGCCAGGATGGGAGCCTCTCCTGGAATCGCAGATGAGCTGACCTCCTCACTCTTCGAGTACCAAGACTCAACTGAACTGCGCAGGTCAGAGAGAGAAACAAGAAAGCCCAGCCGATTGGAGGACTTCGTCATGTGTCTCTCTGAATGACATGCATCCGAACTAATAGGGGAGGAGTGTTAGATATTTGCCTGGGTGACCTACCCAGACAGGGTAAAAGTCAAAAGTTCAGATTTGTTTATTGCATGTTGATTGGTTGCCTTCTTTTGGTGCTTAAAATGTATCTTTGTAAAACTGCCCTGTTGCTGGACTAGATTGTATAAATAGGAGAACTGTCATTGTATAGAACTCTCAATACTCCATTGCTTCTTGACTGAATTGACTTCCTTGTCCTGTTAGTGAAATAAACCTTGCTTGATTCAACCTTGCTTTGAGAGTTATTACAGGTATAGGCACACGCATCATCATCATCATCATCATCATCATCATCATCATTATTATTATTATTTATTATTAGATTTGTATGCCGCCCCTCTCTGAAGACTCGGGGCGGCTCACAACAGTAATAAGAAACAGTGTAACAATGGGACAAATCTAATAATAAAAAATATATAAAACCCCCAACAATTAAAAACCATACAGCACATACATACCAAACATGAAATATAAAAAGCCTGGGGGAGATGTCTTAGTTCTCCCATGCCTGGCAATACAGGTGGGTCTTGAGTAACTTGCGAAAGACACCCTTTTGGCACTTGAGCAAAAAAAGGTTCACCATCACTGCTATGTATGTTTCATTCCTGACAATATTTCTCTGACAGTACCATTTCAGCAGATATTCATCTACCTATCTTTGTCTGTCTACTTAACTTCATGTGATCCTAGTAATTTACATATATTTTTTTTTCCTGCAGATAGATGCACTGAATCTACTGCTGCTTACAGGGAGCTGGCATTATCTGAGTAATGTTGATGTGTGCACTTTATGAGAATTTCAAATTTATATTGCCTGAATAGTGCACACTACAAGATTAAGATAATAGAATAGAATAGAATTTTATTGGCCAAGTGTGATTGGACACACAAGGAATTTGTCTTGGTGCATATGCTCTCAGCATACATGAAAGATAAAGATACATTTGTCAAGAATCATGTGGTACAACAGTTAATGATTGTCATAGGGGTCAAATAAGTAATGAAGAAACAATCAATACTAATAAAATTTTTAGGGTACAAGCAACAAGTTACAGTCATACAGTCCTAAGTGGGAGGAAAAGTATGATAGGAATGATGAGAAAAAAGTAGCAGAAATAGAAGTGCAGATTTAGTAAAAAGTCTGACAGTGTTGAAGGAATTATTTGTTTAGTAGAGTGATGGCGTTTCGGAAAAAACTGTTCTTGTGTGTGTCTAGTTGTCTTGGTGTGCAGTGCTCTGTAGTGACGTTTTGAGGGTAGGAGTTGAAACAGTTTGTGTCTAGGATGTGAGGGCTCAGTAAATATTTTCACCGCCCTCATGTTGACTCGTGCAGTATACAGATCCTCAATGGAAGGCAGGTTGGCAGCAATTGTTTTTTCTGCAGTTCTGATTATCCTCTGAAGTCTGTGTCGGTCTTGTTGGGTTGCAGAACCAAACCAGACAGTTATAGAGGTGCATATAACAGACTCAATGATTCCTCTGTAGAACTGTATCAACAGCTCTTTGGGCAGTTTGAGCTTCCTTAGCTGGTGCAGAAAGAACATTCTTTGTTGTGCTTTTTTGATGATGTTTTTGATGTTAGGTGACCATTTTAGGTCTTGAGATATGATAGAACGTAGAAATTTGAAGGTCTCTAGTGTTGATACTGTGTTGTCTAATATTGTGAGAGGTGGAAGGATGGAAGGGTTTTTCTTAAAGTCTACCACCATCTCCATGGTTTTGAGTGTGTTCAGTTCTAGGTTGTTCCGGTCACACCACAAGGATAGTTGTTCAACCTCTCTTCTGTATGCGGATTCATCATTGTCTCAAATGAGTCCGATCATTGTTGTATCATCTGCAAACTTCAGTAGTTTAACAGATGGATCATTTGAGATGCAGTCATATAGAGAGAAGAGAAGTGGTGAGAATATAGAATCTCGGGGGTCCCCTGTGATAATTGTACATATATCTGATGTGATTTTTCCTTACTTTACCTGCTGCTTCCTCTCTATTAGGAAGCCTGCAATCCACTTACAAGTGTGTTCAGGTACCGCTTTAAATAACTATTAAGGTGATATCATGTACTTTTTGGGTCCATAGAGGGACTGGTTCCCATTACTGAAGAGAAAAATCAACCCAAAAGCTAATGACAATTTGTAAATTTCAAACTCACAAATTGGTGTTTAAACAATAGTTGGAAAAGCTGACATCTGTTTGTGCTTACGCTGGAATCAGTTCCTGCATATGATTTTCTTGCAGATGGTTAGGCATATAAACACCATTTGAAATGGCACATTATGCAATAATTTGCATTTTAATTTTTATGGTAGCTTGACAAAGAACTCACTTGTCTCTATGCATCATATGAAATTAAGTTTTAATTATCTGTGAATAATTTACCATTTTCTTAAAAAAAAAAATCAAATCATAATAAATTCTAATTAGCGTTTACCAGAATTTTTCTTTCATTTCATATAAGAAAATCATCAGTGCAAAATTTGTGTGAAATTAGAATTAGTCCTTGAGTAGCTCATTTGTTTTATGTGCTATTCTTGGGAAGAAGGTAGATTTAAATTGAGAAGCAAAGAACATCAAGACTTCAGTCAGATAATTGAGAATTTAGCAAGGGTGTAATAAAAGAACATCTTCAATTACAGATACTGATTTGGAGATGGTGCTATCTTAGATAATGAGACAATGTGAACTCTGGAGCTACAAGAGTTTTATATCTAGATTGCTAATAAGTAATTTGGCTGATCACTTCCTGCTGTAGTGTTTTTTTCCATATAGCTATTCACATTCCTGTAGTTTCTACACTAAACTGAACTTCTGAGGGCATTTGAAAGAAATACCAGAAATAAGTGTTCTGCTACCGCAAACTACTTTGAAAAGTAGTTTCATAACTACTTCTGAGGCCTTCCAAAGCATTGCAATGGGAAGAAGAGGATGACAAAGATCTACTAAGGCAACAGGCTGGCAGAGTGCAGTGTTACAAGACTGGTGGAGTGCAGGTTGACAGGGTGGCTGGTGCTGTGGTTAGGATATAGCACTGGGGGTTTTTAGGAATGGGGCTTTGCATTGGAATGGCTGACTGCAGCATTGGACTTGAGCCAGGGCTCCTTGATGGAATTGGCAATGTTGACGATGGAGCAGAGGCCTAGGGTATTGTGGTACCTTCACTTTGCAATTACCTTACACATTACTATTTGCACCAACTGAGTTGGGTATGTATTCCAATTGAAGTCTGGGAGTTGAAGTTGAGGAGATCTATTCATCCTCTGAGGAGGCCTTTAACTCTCTGGTTTATTTGTTTTATTTTCTTGGTTTGCCACTGTTCTGTCTGGGTCACTCCAGAAGCCAATACCAACCCAAAAAGAGAAGCCAGACATACTGGTAAAAGGCATAGGCAGTTTATATAATTCAAGGAAAACACAGGTAACAGAAAATGTCCTTACAAACAGGCAAAACGCTGGAACTTCAATTATATACACAAAAGGAATAGTCCATGAAGCAATACCAGATTCTTGCTGCCAAGACGAAGCTGTAGATAGCAAACAGACGCCTCCCACGAGTCTTCCAGATTGCGAGGCCACAAGCCAAGATCAGAGACGCTGAGAATCAAAACAGGTCACCGCAACTCCAATTGATAACACTCCACATGGCTTCAAGGCCTTGCCTGCCTTTTAAACCCTGCTGATGAGGACCACACCCAAACCCAGCTGTTTCTAATTCAATGGTGAAAATATTTCTTTAACTGCTCCTTTCGTTTTTCTGAACGTCTCTGTCTCATGTCAATGACAGCCTGTGCGTCATCACCTAATGACTCCAAGCTACTGGCTGGGGAGAGGCCCCCCCCCCAGGGCTCTCATGCTGTTCTCCTTCATCCCATTCCTGACTCTCCTCTCCCCCGTCCGACTGTTCAGCCCCCTCCTCTGCGCTGTCATCCTCCTCCGGGCATGGAGCCAG
Organism: Erythrolamprus reginae; assembly: GCF_031021105.1. NCBI lineage: Eukaryota > Metazoa > Chordata > Lepidosauria > Squamata > Dipsadidae > Erythrolamprus > Erythrolamprus reginae. Next base: position 303,420,657 of record NC_091951.1, on the reverse strand, counting down.
CAGAGACACAGCTGGTCCCTGAGCAGCCTCAGGCTGAATCACAACAGCCTTAAGAGTCCCTATTGCGATGAGTTTTAAAATTCTTTATTATAAAAAAAAAGTGTACTCTTGAGGAAGAAAATATAATCCATTTGGCCAAGTGTTTAAGAGATAGTTTCATAAATATGACATTCAGTTTGCCAAAAACTGGCACTGATCTGTCAACCTCTAAGCCATTTAAAAACTCACAGTATTAAGCCCAAATGATTTGCCTTAACATATATTGGCCAAGGAGGAGTTATTTAATTGCAGAGCTTCTTGATACCCTTGACTATAATAGGCCTTGAAATCTCTAATTGGTTATCATATTATGGGCGTATCATGTTATTTTTAATATACATTCAAAGCATCAGTTATAATGGTTCCTCTGGAACTGCTTGGAGGCGCATAGTAAAAATGTTTATTGCACACAATGTTTTTTGCTCATTCTCCATGGGGAAGTTTTATGCTGGAAGTAGCTGCTGGTTTGATGGCAGACTCTACCTCTCACTTTATTCTCGGTTTTCCACCTGACCTTGTTTCATTTGGTAAACATATAGTTGTATGTCTCATTGAGTTTTTTCATTGTTTATTTTATTGCTCAATTAATGGTTGATATAAAGTTTGAATTGAATGATAAATATCCAACGGCTTAGATACTCATGCCTGCAGGGGGGGGAGAGAGAGAGAGAGAGAGAGAGAGAGAGAGAGAGAGAGAGAGAATGTATATGTGTGTATTCCCCACCTCCTACCTTTACTTTCCAAATAACTAGGGAGGGTCCCTCTGAAATGCTTTCCATACTCCTATTATTTCTGTGGATTGACATTTCTCTTATCTGACCATTGCCCTAAATGCAGCTCTTCTTCCTCCTTTCAAGGTGTTGTGGATGTGTATGTGGGGGAGACATCCACATGCCGCAGGCCTGTTTTGCTCCCAGTAGAATCTGCCGACGAAGTCTCCTCTGACCAAGGAAGCGTGAGTGACAAGGAAGAGTGGAGTTTGGCAGACAGTGCAGGAGGAGATCAGTCATCTGTATCATCCCTGGATTCTGATTCATGCATGCGTAGAGTGATGCATAGGAGACAACAACTGAAGGATTATTACAAGAGAAAATGAGGCCACCTGTGGTTGGGTGGGGCTGCTGTAATTAGTGCTACAGATAAAAGTGCAGCCTGGTGTTTTAGCCTCATGGCAGTTTATCTGATTCATTGTTTCATCAAGATTGTGGTTTTTGCTCTTCAGGATTGTGTGTGTGGACTCTCTGGACTTTAGAATTGGACTCAATTTCCCAGTTATTGGATGAGCAATTGGACTGCATTTAACCTGTACCTTGTGTGTACCAGAAAATCCCTTTGACATTTAAAAAGGGAGCTATTTCTGTTTTTCTGTTTATGCAAACTTTTGGGTTTTCCTTTTATCGCGTGGTGTGTGTCTTCCTGGACTAATTACCCTGTAATTACGGGCGGTTGAGACATGCCGGCAGAACACAAGGTTATTCCTTTAGATCATTTTTTGTTTTCATTGTTATTCTCTTAACAATGTTTTTGTTTTGTATCTTCTGTTACTACCTTCTCCTTCATTACCATTTCCCACTGCCATTTCATGGTCAGATCACCATGCTTGAGGTCTATATTAGTTGTAGGATGTGTAGTTTTAGCTAGTCTTTAATTAAATGATCTTACATATGGTGGCTAAAGTAGTTTGATTTTCAACCAAATAGTATATAAGCTGTCTTATATCTGCAAAGGGAATTTTGATTGAAGGACAGTTTCTACTGGAAGATAAGTAATACAAACTGCCTAGAGAACTCAATGACTACATTTTGAGTATGTTCAGGGGCAGGAAGAGAGTACGGTGCATAGTATGAGTGCAATCCACCTGATCTTCTTTCACCAAGGGTATTAAACCATGTAGAGAAATCCATTTGCAGAAACTTTGAATCTAAATTGGTATCAATAAAAAGCATCAATATTCATAGTAAACATGATTCTCTTGTATAAAATAAGCGGTATAGGTGCCCACAATAAAATATAAAACAGCATTTTTATGGCATTGATCAGTTATCAGTTTCTCATGGACAAAGTTTTCTACATACCATGGCATCAAGTAACATGCTGTTCATTTACAGATTTTTAATTTAAGTATTTATTTGGACACTGTTGTGAGTGCGCCTTGTCAACCTCAGGCATGTCAGATTCTGAGGAGGATGAGCCAGGCCCCTCTGGATACCCTGGATTTGCCAGCTGAAGCACAGATTGAGAGTGAGGCAGAAAGTGACTTGAGTGAGCCTGAGGGTGTTGATGTGACATTGGGGGAGGGGTCCCCGTCAGACAGTGAGGAAGATATGTTAGTAGAAAACAATTGGATAAATCCTCGCTATAGAAGAATGCTTCAAAGGCAAGCGGAGCTTCAGAGTAAAAGGTATTAATTCACAGCCTTAGCTCTTTGAGGTGTGATGTCACTTCCAGGCATTTGGACCGGGAGTCATTACTCACAGTCACTCATGCCTTCATCACCTCGAGGCTCGACTACTGTAACACTCTCTACATGGGGCTACCTTTGAAAAGTGTTCGGAAACTTCAGATCGTGCAGAATGCAGCTGCGAGAGCAGTCATGGGCTTCCCCAGGTATGCCCATGTTACACCAACACTCCGCAGTCTGCATTGGTTGCCGATCAGTTTCCGGTCACAATTCAAAGTGTTGGTTATGACCTATAAAGCCCTTCATGGCACCGGACCAGAATATCTTTGAGACCGCCTCCTGCCACATGAATCCCAGCGACCGGTTAGGTCCCACAGAGTCGGCCTTCTTCGGGTCCCGTCGACTAAACAATGTCATCTGGCGGGACCCAGGGGAAGAGCCTTCTCTGTGGGGGCCCTGACCCTCTGGAACCAGCTCCCCCCTGAGATTAGGATTGTCCCCACCCTCCCTGCCTTTCGTAAACTCCTTAAAACCCACCTCTGTCATCAAGCATGGGGGAACTAAAACATCTCCCCCTTGCCCATGTTGTTTTGCCGTTTGATTGATTGACTGTGTGCCTGTTTTTTATATATATTGGGATTGTTTTATGAACTTTTTAATTTAAAATTGTAATTAGATTGGTGGGAATTGGATTTGTTACTATGTACTGTTTTTATTATTGTTGTGAGCCACCCCGAGTTTGCGGAGAGGGACGGCATATAAATCCAATAAATCTAATCTATTCTAATCTAATCTAATCATTATAAATGAATGGGATTGTGGGAAGTGAGGCATGGAGACTCAACACTGTTCTTTGGAAGAGACATGAAACTGAGGGTGTGCTGGAATGAAGCTTTAAAACCATGATTTCTGTTGCAAAAATATCGTCCTTGTTGGATGCTGTGCTAGCAATGACTTCAGTGAGCAGATTTATGTTTCAGTAATTTGTCTTGGGACTTTATCTCAGGAATGTAAATAAAGAATGAGTTCTGGTGCTCTTCCTGGACAAAGATCAAAGCTGGCTCAAAAAGAAATAGAAGAAATTTGCTTCTGTGCTGGTTTAACCCTGCATTTTCATTCCTGTATGTTGATTTTGAATAAAGAGTGAGTTTTTATTAATAAATAAGTGATTTCGGAGATTGGAATTTGCTGGAGGCCCGTGAATCAGAACAAAAACAGATATAAATAAACTTTCAAAAATCAAAAATCACTAGTCTGGATTTAGAATACATTTAACTTAGTTGAAATATAGATTACTGAAGGATTTCTAGTATTATATAATGTTTAAATAGGCATAATAGGAATTATATTACTCGTTAATTTTCCTTGCCCATCTATTTTTAAAAAAACAAGATATCCAGAGAAACCTTATAGCTTTATTTTCCAAATTGTTTTTGTTTTGTTTATATGATGTTTATAATCAAGCATTTGCTTTAGGGGGGAAAATAAAAACAATGAATAGAAAGCGAGACTGTATTTGATTTGCAGAAGGTGCATTTCATGTCATTACTGATGCCTTGTTGTAAAGATCCATGAATATTTAAGGATGGGAGAAATTATATCCTGCCACTAACTAAGTGACTGGCTTTCAGAGAAAATGAAGTGGAGCAAATGGAGGTGAGACATAAAAATCAAAACATGCGAAAAGAGAAATAATGCAAATATTAGTGACAGGCCAGCTGTGATCATTTTTTATGAGAGATGCTCGTGGAAGAGTAGAGGCAGATAGCTGCTTCTTTACCATGTATAGAGGACTGTACATCAATCAATTGTAATGATGAAAGGCAGGGGACAGGGTGAAATCTGCATATACCCTTCTAAGTCAATCAATTGGAATGGAGGAAGAAATAGGACAGGTAAGGGTAAGTCTGTGAAGGAGAAAGTGACAGCTGTTTGGGGATGTTCGGAGACAGTAGCAATTGTTTGGGTCGAATTGTCGCAATCTTCTTTGTACCAGCAGCAGGGGAAGGGAGAATTAACGTTCCCCCAGATCTTATGCAAAACCTGCCTTGAAATGAATACTCCCTTCTCCCTTGTACATTCAGCAATCATGGGAGGTGACAGTGGAATTTTAGTGGGCAGCTTTCTATGGTGGCCACACAGTGGTTGGTGAATGATTGCTCAGCAGGCTACTGTTGCATTATCTACATCCCAGCTGTATGCTCTTCCAAATGCATCATCTTACTCCTTGTTAAAATGCATACACACACGCCACAAAAGCAAGTAAAAAACCCCCACACCGAAATAGCCCAGTAGGAAGCCCTGCTGACAATCATTCTCTTTCATCTGTGTTTTCGCCCTCCCCTCTACTTCAATTTTTCTTCTTGCAGATTCACAGCTCTCAAATGCTTTTAAGTTCTTACTTTTTTATTCCCTCTCCACTTTCTCCTCCATTACATAAGTTGTTCTTTTTGCCATTCTGTTGGGTGCGGGAGATGGTGAGGGTAGCAAAACAACATCTGTGTGCAAATGAGAATAAGCATGCCTGCCTTGCTTCATCAAAATGATAACCCATAAGGCTGAAAGTGGGGAGGGGTGAGCTCCTTTATAGAGACAGAATAAAAAGAATTAATGAATCCTGAAAAGCACACAGAGAAACCACATGGAGCTTTTTATTGAGAAGGCAAAGCCAAGATTCTTGTATTAGTGGGGCGTATAATGATAGGCTATTAAGTCTCCATGCTAGCACAGCCTCTCTTGGGGCCAAAGCTGACAATTACAGTATAATAAATGTGATTCTTTTGAGATTCTGCAAGATTCAATGTACAAAGAGTTCTTGACATCCAAAACAGTTGCCTTGAACGTGAAATGAATTTATAGAAGAGCAGGATAGGTCAGAATGCATGATATATTCTACAATGTATGAACTTATGGGAGAATCATAGGATAGATCCTCTTTTAAAAATCACCAACTAAGACCTTGTTTCCGGTGATAAAAGAGAGTATACAGAGGATGGCTAGGAAATGCTAAAAATGCTAGTAAAACTATCAGACTGTAATCTTCTCCTATGCTGGAAGTTGAACTTTCATCCTTTGACCATGTTCGTGGGGGACTCTGGGCATATTAGTCTCAACACATATGGGGGATAACAATTTAAAAAGCATCATGCCGTCCCAGATTGCAGGTTGAGCTGAAAGACTTCAAGGTCAGGAGATATCCATCCTATAAAAAGAGACATTTCTTACAACAGCCAATGGCAAGATGGCTGTAGGGGGGAGGTTTTAGAAACCAGAAAGCTGTGTCTGCTTTGCTTTATTTGCCTATATTGTATACCTGGTTCTTGGCTGGTTGTCAGACTAGACTATTTTCTCACCTCTGCTGGAAAGGCAAGAATTGCAAATGGGAATGTCAGGATTGAAGCACAGCGGGTTTTTTTAATGAAATATACACAGATTAGGTCAACTAGATCTTCTACTGTCAATAGAACTACTTTATGAAAAGCATTTCAGAAGTTCAGTCTTAGTATACTTGACTTAACTATTCAATCCTAGGAGAGATTCAACATTGTCTACATAAAGGTAGAATTCTTACTTTGATATGACACATATTATGTGCCCACCAAAGCCCACCTCTGAATTAGTTTCTACCTATTGTATCCATCACTGTCAGATTTTAGGCTTGATCCCTTTGCTTATTTTAAAGTATAAAATTCTGCAAATTGTTTTTCTCTCAGTGGGCCTCCGTAGAATTAAACAATGAAATTATAGGATTCTTCTTGCTAATTAACTATTCTGAAATGCATTATTCATGTTACATAAATTGCTTGAATGCCATAATGTGAATGTGCTTTAAAAAAAAAGAACACATAATGCAGGGTGTATTTTTTTCTTAATTATACAAGGTTTAAAACCATCTGCATATAAATACATTTGTGATTTAAAATTTAGGGCAGAGGCTACGGGAAACAGATTAGCGATGTAGAGTTTTCCATATTCTCTCTTTTTGGACATCTCATAAATGCTAGATGTACTTGAGATAATTAACCAACATAAGAACATAAGAAGAGCCATGCTGAATCAGGCCAAAGCACATCAAGTCCAGCATTCTGTGTCATACAGTGGCCCACCAATTGTCCATGGGGATCTTGAGCAGAAAGAGAAGGCAAGACCCTCCCTTACCCCTGACCCCCAACAAATGGCACTCAAGGGAATCCTGCCTGCCTCAACCAACATAGAGGCAGCACAATTGACATCCATTTAAATAACCACTGATACACTTGGCATCCATGAATCTGTCTAATCCTGCCTTGAAGCTATCAAGGCTGACAGCTATTACGACCTCTTCTGGAAGTGAATTCCATAAACCAACGACCCTCTGGGTGAAGAAATATTTCCCTTGATTTGTCCTCACTTTCTTACCTGTGAGCTTTAGGGAGTGCCCCCTTGTCCTAGTATTGTGTAATAGAGAAAATAATTTTTCTCTATCCACCCTTTCTATCCCATGCATGATTTTATACACTTCAATCAAGTCACCCCTTAAACGCCGTCTTTCAAGGCTGAAGAGACCAATGTGTTGCAACCTGGTATCATAAGGGAGGTGCTCCATTTCATTTATCATTCTTGTTGCCCTTTTTTGCACCGTTTCCAGTTCCATTATATCCTTCTTGAGGTGCGGTGACCAGAACTGTACACAGTACTCCAAGTGTGGTCTCACCATCGATTTGTACAGAGGCAATACAACACTTACCGACTTATTACCGACAACATCGTTACATTCATAGACATTGAAGAAATAAAATAAACCCTGGCAGAATAGAAGTCTGGTCTGTTTGACTTGCATATAGAGTGTGGATCGGCCTATCTTTTGTAGCAATCATGTTAGTACATAGCACATAGAATAACAGAAGAGACGTTGGAGGTCATCTAGTCCAGGGGTCCCCAACCACCGGGCCGCGGACCAGTACCGGGCCGCGGGGCATGTTGCACTGGTCCGTGGAGTCAGCAGCTGCCGGCCCTCATGCCGCCACCCCCTCCCTCCAGCGCTTCGCCTCCCGCTGGGCAAGAGGCCTCGGGAGGCAGGTTCTGCCGGCCACAGGACGATGGATGGGACAGAGGGGTGGGAAGGACCGAGAGGCTCAAGCCTCTTTTGGCTTCTGCCGCGGGGCGCTTTTGCGTTTTTGGCTGGGGGGAGGCAGGAGGGCCAGCCTGACCCCCTCTCTCCAGCGCTTAGCTCCCGCTGGGCAAGAGGGCTTGGGAGGCAGGTTCTGCCGGCCACAGGACGATGGCGGGAAAGAGGGGCGGGGAGGACCAGCACCCCCATGCTTAATCCCGTCCCCAACCACGCCCCTTTCCGCTCCCACTGGGCCATAGAAAAATTGTCTTGCTGAAACTGGTCCCTGGTGGAAAAAACGTTGGGGACCACTGATCTAGTCCAACTCCCAACTGCCATATACCATAGAAACATAGAAACATAGAAGACTGACGGCAGAAAAAGACCTCATGGTTCATCTAGTCTGCCCTAATACTATTTCCTGTATTTTATCTTACAATGGATATATGTTTATCCCAGGCATGTTTAAATTCGGTTACTGTGGATTTACCAACCACATCTGCTGGAAGTTTGTTCCAAGGATCTACGACTCTTTCAGTAAAATAATATTTTCTCATGTTGCCTTTGATCTTTCCCCCAACTAACTTCAGATTGTGTCCCCATGTTCTTGTGTTCACTTTCCTATTAAAAACACTTTCCTCCTGAACCCTATTTAACCCTTTAACATATTTAAATGTTTCGATCATGTCCCCCCTTTTCCTTCTGTCTTCCAGACTATGCAGATTGAGTTCATTTAGTCTAGCCTGATACGATTTACAGTGATCCCTCGAGTTTCGCGATCTCGAGTTTCGCGAAACGCCATATCGCGAGTTTTCAACCCGGAAGTAAACTCCACCATCTGCGCATGCGTGCCCTTCCACGCATGCGTAGATGGTGGAGTTTCCCCGCCGGGCAGAGGCTTCCCTGGGTCTTCCCCCTCTTGCCCTGGTAAGACAGCATCGGCGCGAGCAACGGCGTGGGCGGGCGGGCGGCACGCGCGCGGGAAACCCCATCTCCGCCTCCCAGCTGGGAAGCGGAGCCAGCAACAGCGTGGGCGGGCGGGCGGTGCGCGCGAGCCTGGGGACACCCTAGCTCTGCTTCCCAGCGCGCGCGCGTTGCTGGGGAATGCGCGCGCGCTTGGGGACTTCCTAGGTCCGCTCCCCAGCTGGGGAGGGAGTCCCCACCCCGCGCGCGTTGCTGGGGAAAGCGCGCGCGCTTGGGGACTCCCTAGGTCCGCTCCCCAGCTGGGGAGGGAGTCCCCACCCCGCGCGCGTTGCTGGGGAAAGCGCGCGCGCTTGGGGACTTCCTAGGTCCGCTCCCCAGCTGGGGAGGGAGTCCCCACCCCGCGCGCGTTGCTGGGGAAAGCGCGCGCGCTTGGGGACTTCCTAGGTCCGCTCCCCAGCTGGGGAGGGAGTCCCCACCCCGCGCGCGTTGCTGGGGAAAGCGCGCGCGCTTGGGGACTTCCTAGGTCCGCTCCCCAGCTGGGGAGGGAGTCCCCACCCCGCGCGCGTTGCTGGGGAAAGCGCGCGCGCTTGGGGACTTCCTAGGTCCGCTCCCCAGCTGGGGAGGGAGTCCCCACCCCGCGCGCGTTGCTGGGGAAAGCGCGCGCGCTTGGGGACTCCCTAGGTCCGCTCCCCAGCTGGGGAGGGAGTCCCCACCCCGCGCGCGTTGCTGGGGAAAGCGCGCGCGCTTGGGGACTTCCTAGGTCCGCTCCCCAGCTGGGGAGGGAGTCCCCACCCCGCGCGCGTTGCTGGGGAAAGCGCGCGCGCTTGGGGACTTCCTAGGTCCGCTCCCCAGCTGGGGAGGGAGTCCCCACCCCGCGCGCGTTGCTGGGGAAAGCGCGCGCGCTTGGGGACTTCCTAGGTCCGCTCCCCAGCTGGGGAGGGAGTCCCCACCCCGCGCGCGTTGCTGGGGAAAGCGCGCGCGCTTGGGGACTCCCTAGGTCCGCTCCCCAGCTGGGGAGCGGACCTAGGAAGTCCCCAAGCGCGCGCGCTTTCCCCAGCAACGCGCGCGGGGTGGGGACTCCCTCCCCAGCTGGGGAGCGGACCTAGGGAGTCCCCAAGCGCGCGCGCTTTCCCCAGCAACGCGCGCGGGGTGGGGACTCCCTCCCCAGCTGGGGAGCGGACCTAGGAAGTCCCCAAGCGCGCGCGCTTTCCCCAGCAACGCGCGCGGGGTGGGGACTCCCTCCCCAGCTGGGGAGCGGACCTAGGGAGTCCCCAAGCGCGCGCGCTTTCCCCAGCAACGCGCGCGGGGTGGGGACTCCCTCCCCAGCTGGGGAGCGGACCTAGGGAGTCCCCAAGCGCGCGCGCACCCCAGGCGCGAGCAACGGGGTGGGCGGGCGAAGGGCGGCCGGCAGTGGAAGCAAAAACACCATCTGCGCACGCGCAGATGGTGTTTTTACTTCCGCACCGCTACTTCGCGAAAAATCGATCTTCGCGAGGGGTCCTGGAACGGAACCCTCGCGATGATCGAGGGATCACTGTATACTTAAGACCTTCCACCATTCTTGTAGCCTGTCTTTGGACCCGTTCAATTTTGTCAATATCTTTTTGTAGGTGAGGTCTCCAGAACTGAACACAGTACTCCAAATGTGGTCTCACCAGCGCTCTGTATAAGGGGATCACAATCTCCCTCTTCCTGCTTGTTATACCTCTAGCTATGCAGCCAAGCATCCTACTTGCCTTTCCTACCGCCTGACCACACTGCTCACCCATTTTGAGACTGTCAGAAATCACTACCCCTAAATTCTTCTCTTCTGAAGTTTTTGCTAACACAGAACTGCCAATGCAATACTCAGATTGAGGATTCCTTTTCCCCAAGTGCATTATTTTACATTTGGAAACATTTATTTATTTATTTATTTATTAGTTGGACTTGTATGCCGCCCCTTGCCGAAGACTCGGGGCGGCTCACAACAAGTAAAAACAGTCACAACAATCCAATTAATTAAAATATTTAACGATTTAAGAAAAACCCCATGTAATAGCAAACACACACACAAGCATACCATGTATAAATTAACATGCCCAGGGGAGATGTTTAGTTTCCCCATGCCTGACGGCAAAGGTGAGTCTTAAGGAGTTTTCGAAAGGCAGGAAGAGTAGGGGCAGTTCTAATCTCTGGGGGGAGTTGGTTCCAGAGAGCCGGTGCCGCCACAGAGAAGGCTCTTCCCCTGGGACCCGCCAACCGGCATTGTTTAGTTGACGGGACCCGGAGAAGGCCCACTCTGTGGGACCTAATCGGTCGCTGGGATTCGTGCGGCAGGAGGCGGTCTCGGAGATATTCTGGTCCGATGCCATGAAGGGCTTTAAAGGTCATAACCAACACTTTGAATTGTGACCGGAAATTGATCGGCAGCCAATGCAGACTGCGGAGTGATGGTGAAACATGGGCGTACCTAGGTAAGCCCATGACTGCTCTCGCAGCTGCATTCTGCACGATCTGAAGTTTCCGAACACTTTTCAAAGGTAGCCCCATGTAGAGAGCATTACAGTAGTCGAACCACGAGGTGATGAGGGCATGAGTGACTGTGAGCAATGAGTCCCGGTCCAGATAGGGCCGCAACTGGTGCACCAGGCGAACCTGGGCAAACGCCCCCCTCGCCACAGCTGAGAGATGGTTTTCTAATGTGAGCTGTGGATCGAGGAGGACGCCCAAGTTGCGGACCCTCTCTGAGGGGGTCAATAATTCCCCCCCAGGGTAATGGACGGACAGATGGAATTGTCCTTGGGAGGCAAAACCCACAGTCACTCCGTCTTATCCGGGTTGAGTTTGAGTCTGTTGACACCCATCCAGGCCCCAACAGCCTCCAGGCACCGGCACATCACTTCCACCGCTTCGTTGACTGGGCATGGGGTGGAGATGTAAAGCTGGGTATCATCGGCATATTGATGATACCTCACCCCATGTCCTTGGATGATCTCACCCAGCGGTTTCATGTAGATGTTAAATAGCAAGGGGGAGAGGACCGACCCCTGAGGCACCCCACAAGGGAGAGACCTCGGAGCCGACCTCTGACCCCCTACTAACACCGACTGCGACCGGCCAGAGAGGTAGGAGGAGAACCACTGAAGAACAGTGCCTCCCACCCCCAGCCCCTCCAACCGGCGCAGAAGGATACCATGGTCGATGGTATCGAAAGCCGCTGAGAGATCGAGGAGCACCAGGACAGAGGATAAACCCCTGTCCCGGGCCCGCCAGAGATCATCCATCAACGCGACCAAAGCGGTTTCCGTGCTGTAACCTGGCCTGAAACCCGACTGCTGGGGACCTAGATAAACTGCAGTTTCCATTGCTTTGACCATTTATCTAGTAAAGCTAAATCATTTACCATATTACAGACCCCTCCAGGAATATCAACCCTATTGCACACTTTAGAGTCATCGGCAAATAGGCAAACCTTCCCTACCAGACCTTCCCCTATGTCACTCACAAACATATTAAAAAGAATAGGACCCAGAACAGACCGTATGCTATAATTTAATTTCTTTTACAAATGATCCCACAACAACTGCAATGTGACTGAAGTCCCAATAGTTGTAAGTTGTCTGAATTATGTTTGGCAAAATCTTTATGTACAAATAGTCTCAGTTCAGTTTCCAGTCTAAGAACTGTCCATATTCATGCTTAGCCAGAGAGGGAAAATGTGACAACTGGAAAATCTACCTTCTGATAAACAGAAATAATTGTTTACTACAGCGATGGTGAACCTTTTTTCCTTGGGTGCCAAACACTTGTGCACACACACACATAGTTTAATGCCTCCCACACTCCCTCACCCCACGTGCATGTATACATGCCCCCTGTGCTGCTCGCCTCCCTATGCAGCCCTGCCCCCTGCGCATGTGCTCACAATCCTGCTCCCCAGTTTCCCAACTTCTGGTGGGCCTGGTAGGCTCGTTTTTTGCCTTCCCCAGACTCTAGAGGCTTTCATGGAGCTTTGGGAGGGTGAAAATACTCTCCCCCAGCCACTCTGGAGGCCCTCCAGAGGCCAAAAATGCCCTCTCAGAGCCTCTGCATGAGCAGGAAATCAGCTGACCAGCACCATATGCAGAAATAATTTAACAACCAGTTCTTGCCCAATAACTGGCTGGGTAGGCATGGCCAAGTTGTCATGTGAGTAGCTCAGCATAATCAACTCAATGTCAGTCATCACACCCAGCCCCACCTCCTGGTCACTCTCCTCAAGGGCAGAAGTGGAATTCAGCCAGTTTGGAGTGGTTCAGGCTAATCCACCACTGGCTGGTCCCACCCCTGCCCATTTTTTGACATGTTTTGAAGTCTTAAAGTTTCCAAAGTTGGATATCCCTGCTGGAAGGAATATCCCAATGCCAAGTGGGAAAAAGCCACTGGATTTATGGAAGTTGCTTGGAAAGAAGGTTTAAAGGAGGACAGGAGCATGAGTTCCTGAACAGAAAAGGTGGATCACATGCTTTCAGATGTCCAGATACTGGGTGAAGAGAAAGGGCTGAGATGCTCAAGAGTGCATTATATCCTCTGTTGTGCCCCCACCTCTTAGGTTCCTGTCCTTGTGTAAGAAATATATTCCAATTGGTTGTCAGACTCAAGTTCGGCTGAGCCTTGCTGGGTGGTGGTGTAATGAAAGGCCTTTGGGCAATTCCTAATATGGCTCTGTCTGAAGGAGGTAGATCTTTGTTATGTAGAATAGACTGGTGCAGGCTATTAACAAAGGTGGTGGGGGGCAGGATGAATGAGCTGGACCATTCCTTGATGGCATATTGATTGGCTACTAAGAGTGAGTCTTTTTTCTGCCTAAAAGCATATTTCCGGAGATTTCAATATAGTATGCTGCCTTTTTAATATTTCCTAGGATATTTCATTTTTTAGGAGAGGGGTGGATGCTAACCTCTTACAGAAAAATAACCTAAAATAACCAAATGAGAAAAAATTAAACATTTTCGGAGTAATAACTCTATGTTTTCATCACCCTCAAAATTAATGAAAAACTCACCACCTCTAAAAGTAGACATTTTAAAACAAACAAACAAACTGAATATATACCAGTCAAAGTAAATAGTGACTAGGGCAGGTGCAGATGTTTAGAGATACAGTGATCCCCCGGGTATTGCGACCCCGATCATTGCGAAATGGCTATATGGCGATTTTGCAACCCGGAAGTAAAAACACCATCTGCGCATGCGCACCATTTTCTTTCTATGGCCACGCATGCGTAGATGGTGGAGTTTGCCGGGCAGATCAGCTGTCTTCCTAGGCTCGCCACCCTCCCATGCACTCCCGAGGCCGGCGGGGAGATCCTTCATGCCCCTGCCCGCCGAGTGCCCCAAACGGCAGGATCCGCTCGGTCGCCCGCGGCTTTTTTCCTGCGGACTCGCCCCGCCGCTCTTGCCCCCGCCTGGAGAAGATGCACTTGCGTGGGACTTTGCTGCTCCTCTCGCTCCTCCTCAGCAGCGGCGGCACGAGCGGCGGCCGGACAAGCGGCGGCCGCACCAGCAGCGGCGGCATGAGCGGCGGCGGCACGAGCGGTGGCCGGACAAGTGGCGGCGGCACCAGCGGCGGCCGGACAAGCGGCGGGCAGGCGGGCGGGCAGGCGGCTCCTCAGCTGTTGGGCGGGGGTCTTCCCAGGTGCGGAAGTAAAAAACACCATCTGCACATGCGTGGCCATGGAAAAAAAAGGGCGCGCATGCGCAGATGGTGTTTTTACTTCTGCACCACTATATTGCAAAAAACCAATCATTGCGAGGGGTCCTGGAACGGAACCCTCGCAATGATCGGGGGATCACTGTAATTCCACTTCCCAGTAATTGCTATTTTTATACTTAAATTGTTTATAAGGCTCTCAAAGACCAATACATAAATATGTAGTGATAATTATTAATTATGAAATCAAATTAGGTTAATTCTTATGGGATAAATCAATTTATAGTTTTTATTTATAAGGGCTATATATTTTACACCCATCATTAAAGATAACATGCTACTTTATATCTTAGGTACAGGAATAGGTCTGTGGAATAATTATGTTTATGTTGATCTTATACAATTCTTCTACCAAGTTATTGGCCAGTGAAAGATCAAAATGCTGGACTATACAGACTTTTGAAATCTGCATGATTTTTATGCCCAAGTAGATCTATTTTTCTAATACATCCATGTGAGCTTGGTTTGAATTACATATTATATTATAGACCACATTAGCTATAGAGATATTTTAAATTTCCAAACAGCTTGCTGCTTTATGTTGAACATATGTGTAGCTTTCTCTTCTAGTCAGCATTTCCTGCAACTCTTACTACTAGGAGGAAATATTATTTGCTACAGTAAGTACCTCTCCAAACTTTTTTTTACCATCCTCACAAATTTCCACCTCAGACTGGCGTTGAGCAACGTGGAGTTTTATAGCTCCTGGGGGACACATTCTAACAATTTTACTTGTACAGTATATGTAGTCTGGCAATTCCGTTCTGTTCTCTGAGAATAAGAGTTGGTGTCAGGAGATAATGTTATTGGAAGATGTGCAGATGTGATACATAGAGGTCTAAATGACAGAAAAATGCATGTTCAGGCCAAACAAAATGAAGAGACCTATTTGTTTCAATTTATGAGTAAATGGCTCAGGAAAATGTAAACAGTTCTTTCATTTAGCGGACACAATGGTGAAATGTGTGTCAGGTGACTGCTCTCTTTTTATTTTCTGGGAAAAATTATAATGTACTTCTCTGCCATATTAATAAATATTATTAAATTTTGCTATTTAAAATTATAAACCATTTTCTTATCAAAGCACACTAATTAAGAACAAGGAATAATATATATAACATGTGTAATTTTTAAAAGCATCAGATGTACACTAAGAATATTTAAAACCAAAATCAATTTGCACCGGACCAGAATATCTCCGGGACCGCCTTCTGCCACACAAATCCCAGTGACCAGTTAGGTCCCACAGAGTTGGCCTTCTCTGGGTCCTGTCAACTAAACAATGTCGTTTGGCGGGACCCAGGGGAAGAGCCGTCTCTGTGGCGGCCCCGACCCTTTGGAACCAACTCCCCCCAGATATCAGAGTTGCCCCCACCCTCCTTGCCTTTCGTAAAGTTCTTAAGACCCATCTCTGTCATCAGGCATGGGGGAATTGACACATCTTCCCCGGCCCTATACAGTTTATACATGGAATGTTTGTGTGTGTGTTTGCTTTTAATAATGGGGTTTTTAGTGTTTTTTAAATTATTAGATTTGTTTTTTACATTGTTCTTGTTATTGTTGTGAGCCGCCCCGAGTCTACGGAGAGGGGCGGCATACAAATCTAATAAATAATAATAAATAATAATAATAATAATAATAATAATTAAAATGTAATCCTACAAATATCAGCAGGCAGATAACTTAAGCCATTAACTCCCTCTGATTGGGAAATGGGAGATCTGCGATAAATAAATATTAATTTCAAGAAGAGTTCAGACAAAAAGTTTTATGTATCAGTTGGGGACCTCTCTGACTAAAAATAATCAAATAAGGCTGGAATGCCTATTGCTATGAACAGATTTTGCTCTCCCTTTTAAACTTGGAGAAATAAATTTCAATATCATACTATTGTTTTCAGTTTGGACTTACTCATGGTCAATTGGAATATTGGTGATTATGATTAACGAAATAAAATGCAAATATTCCATTACTAACATGTTGTAAGACAGAGAAAGCGCTTTTGTTTTCTATTTTTATTAAAAAATATTTTAACAATGATAGAGTACATACCCTGTTTCCCCGAAAATAAGTCACCCCTGAAAGTAAGACGTAGGAGAGATTTCATAGAATTGCCTAATATAAGGCATCCCCCGAAAGTAAGACGTAGGAGACGTTTAGTTTCTCAGCATTCCCAAACAGAACACATATAATATAATATAATATAATATAATATAATATAATATAATATGATATGATATGATATGATATGATATGATATGATATGATAGGATAGGATAGGATAGGATAGGATAGAATAGAATAGAATAGAATAGAATTTTATTGGCCAAGTGTGATTGGACACACAAGGAACTTGTCTTGGTGCATAGGCTCTCAGTGTACATAAAAGAAAAAGATACATTTGTCAAGAATAACACTGCTGTCCATAAATTGTATCCCCAAACGCTTTAAATCAATCAGATTTAAAACACATCCAACACGCATCCGACATGCGGCTGCGTGTTTGGATGCATTTTTTCTGCAGCAGGATACAGGATACAATTCATTGAAAAAGAATAAGACATCCCCTGAAAATATTTGGGAGCAAAAATTAATATAAGACGCTGTCTTATTTTTGGGGAAATATGGTATATACAAATGTAGAGATATCTATTCATTTCCCTCATTTAGGAAGTATACAGCACTACACTGTGCCTGTTTTATTTTAGTCATTTTAATCCTTTCATTTTATTTAAAACAAAGATATATTTTTGGAAGTGTTAAGAAAAAAAAAACTTTGTACTCCAACTGATTTGCCTTGCCTGTTGGCATAAACTTTAAAAAACATACTCTAAATATTTATATTTATCTGACTGCATAAATATATATGGAAGTTATTCTTGTTCAATGTATTATATATCTGTATACTTTGTTTTGCCATTCTTGTATATTCTGCAAATTCTTTCATGAAACAAAAGCAGTTTAAGTTCTCAGTCTAATTTTGTCAGTACTGTCCTTTATCCAGTATTGTACAAAGTTTATTTTCAAAGGCATAAGAATATATCTTAATAAATTACAGTATTTCTATGTATCCTGGGATTATGCCTAATTAAAAGTGGTTTCGTTTCAAATTTGATCCCCAAAGTATAATTTTTCAATCTTTCAGGTTTTCTGAATGTTTATTACAAACTGCTTTTGTTTTTGAAGTGTTATTTTCCTTTCTTTCTATGCTCTATATGTATAGTATCATGGAGTATAAATCACTTATTTCAATTACACAAAGCAAAAACACATTCATTTTAAAAAAATCTCTATAAATTGTATTCCATGGAAACCTGAATAATGCCTCTACCTCAAACCTAAGGATTAATAGCCCTATGAATTCCTTGCTTCAGGTCATCCAATATCAATAACTGGATAGTCCTTTTCATATGATATAGAAATTTATGAAAGGCCTGCTCAATGCACCATCTTGGTTATAAAAAGCGCAAGTAAATGAGCCTGTTAGGTAGAGTTGATCTACTTACCCCAAGTACCCTGAAAACAGCACAGATCCGGACTCTGCTCTACTCTGTCCTGCTATAGAAGATTTAGAGCTTATACTCTAACACTGAGGGATGCCACCAGTGACGTTTACAAAATTAGACAATTGGAAGTGGGAGGTAGCCATCTATAAGACAAGGCACCTGACTGGAATCTTGTTTCCAAAAAAATTAGGTATGTTTCAGTTGCACATGAATGGAAGCTGAAGAAGCTTTGAGAATTAAAATTCTAAGTGTTGTACATACTCCTGGTCAGTTGGAGGATGATGAAGATATTGAGGACTCTGATTCAGATAGTTTTTATGAATTAGTGGGAGGCCCAGGGTTACAGGTAGTAGAACAGGTGGGAGGCCAACCACAGGATGGGGCTATGAGTTCAGGATCTAGCGAGGGAGAATCAGACACTCGCTGGGTTAACCCTAAATTTAGAAGGGCCCAAAAAGTAGAGAACAGAGGTCTGGAAGAAGATATTAAGGAGAGGAATGGGTTAAATACTGTAGTGATGTATTTGGCGTGTCAGGGGGTCAGTGGGGAAGAAGGGTGGAGTTTCAACATTGCCAATGAGAAAAACTGAGGTTTTTCTTGCCGCTCTCAAGCAAGAAAAAGTATTCTGTGCTGATTAACAGTCAGGGCTGCTGTTTTTAGAGATCAGGCTTTTAGGAAAATAAATCTTGTTAAGTGGAGAAGGAGAAGGAATGTGAGAAATGCGGTCAAAGGAGATAACGGACCAACAGATAAGTGCATGTATGAAATGTGTTTGAATTCCAGAAGAGCAGAGAAATAAATGGAGTTTCTTTATTCATGATATAATGCATTTGATAAGAGTTATTTGTAATTGCTAAATTTCTACCAGAAACCAGAACACTAAGTGCTTGATATTAATCTCTGCTAGCTCTTATTATATGCTGGGTATTGTACTGTTTTCTTGTAATACCTAGTTTTATGCCTAGAATAGGACTATCTTGATTAGACTGTATATTATAATGTGGATTTTAGGTCTAAATTGGTGTGTTGTACTATCTGCCTGGCTCCTTGCAGTTTAGGTAGAAGATTAGTTTTTAATTTATGGATTGATGAGCAGTAAAAACTATGAATGAGTGAAATTTATAACCAGACTATTTTCATTTCTATAAAACCGTGAAAGGAAGTCCGGACAACTGACTCCATTAACGATTTTGTGCCTGTACCCAATATGCTAAGCATGGTTCAGTGTTTATCTTTAGTTTTGTATGTATGTATGTCTGTTTACCATGCAATTTCAGTCTGGGTTATGGTTTTATTTATTGTATGAATACAAGAAAAAAGGTTAATTCAGCAACTAGGCTAATTGTCTTGGGGAGAATGCAGCCAATGTTCAGAGGTATTCAAGTGTAACTTCTGTTTACCTGCTCCCATCTGCAGTGAACCTGCCAGCTGTGATTCTTAATTACTTTGACCAGGTTATATTAGCATTATTCCCAGACTCTGGCAATGAAGTGTTGACAAAAAGAGAAGATAGCAATCCAGCACATTAATTAAGAAGTGAAGGTTTCCAGATCTTTTCTTTGTCCCAGTTGTGACAAGTTAAACATGTACAATTGGAATGAGGTAAGCCTGAGGTTGCCTTACAATTACACAAGAGAAAGATTGGGACAAGTATTGACTCTTCTCTAGTTGGCCTTGGAAAATATTGGACATGCTTAACTATCCTAAATGCCTTTCTTCAGGCCTTTAAAGAGGTAGTTTTCTAACATTCCTATTTTATTCTTAGGTGGCAAGGGGATTAAGGTTTGGAATACCTTGCCCAATTCTTTTTTTTCAGAACAAAGCTATAAATTATGCTGTGTTTCTTAAGAGAAACCACAATATGAATGGTATTGCCATATCACATTGGGAATACTTCTTTTTAAATGATTTTATATGCTATGTATTTATAAAAATGTGCTATTGTAAGTGCTCATTATAATCATTTACTTTCTAATAACCAACATCAAAGCTAATTATAATTGCATTAATTTTGGACGTTTATTCCACAAATAAAGCTGCATAAAACCAACAAACTTTATACCAAATGAGTAAGCAGTTGCAAATGCAACTATATAATCCTTGAAATAGTACTGAAGAGAAGAATAGAACTGGATCCGTTTTTGTTTGGTTTTGCTGACACAAATGCCAGGACCATGTGAATTCATAAAATTAGTCCATGCTAATAATCTATTTTTTTTCTGTTCATATTGAACCTTCATTCTGGAAAGAGACGCTTGTACTTAAAAAGCTCCTTTATAATTGTTAATGTAGCTCAAGTGATACAGGAATGTAATTTTCTTGCATGTTACATCCATTACATAAAGCAGTTAAGCAAGCTGATTTTTCTACTATAATTTTGATTCCAAAGGGCTACCTTTGAAAAGCGTTTGGAAACTACAGATTGTGCAGAATGCAGCCGCGCAAGCAGTTAGGGCCTTCCTATGTACACCCATGTCTCTCCAGCATTCCACGAGCTGCATTGGCTACTGATTGGTTTCCGAATGCAATTCAAAGTGTTGGTTATAACGTATAAAGCCCTACCTGGCATCGGAACAAATTACTTACGGGACCGCCTTCTGCTGCATGAATCCCAGTTGCCAGTTAGGTCCCACAGAGTCGGCCTTCTCCAGGTCCCATCAACTAAACAATGTTGCTTGGTGGGACCTAGGGGAGGAGCCTTCTCTGTGGGGGGTCTGGCCCTCTGGAATCAACTCCCCCTGGAAATTTGTACTGCCCCCACCCTCCTTGCCTTTTGTAAGAGTCTAAAGACTCACCTATGCCGCTAAACCTGGGTCATTATATTCTCCCCCTGGCCGATGAATGTATAGTGAGTTTGATGATTGAATGGTTATTTATGTATTGGTAAATTGGTTCTTTAGTTTTTAGTTGTAACTTTGAATTTTTAATTATTTGTGTTTCGATATATATTGTCAGGGTTAGAACGAATCCTGCATCCCAGGTGCGCCCATGTTTCAGCATGTGCAGAAGCAAAAAAACCTCGCTGAAACACAGGTGTACCTGTGGCTCCATGTGCGATTTTGCTACCTCCACAGGTGCAGAAGCAAAATCGTGCTGGCCCCGCAAGCACTTACGAGCTACAGCAGAGAGTGCAATTTAGCGTTCCGGCTAGTAGTCCATCTCTGATCTTTCCCCTATGAATATTCCAAAACCATCAAAATAAATATATAGAAATGTAAACCCACAAATCTCACACTCGCTATTGAGAGGGTATGGACTTTATGCATGCAATGCATAAACTACTTGCAGGTGGGAGAAACATTTTTATTTATGGAAGACAAACAGGCTACTTGCTGTATTACAGAACCATGCAAGTTCTTAGCTTATGGGAAATCAGCATCTGGTAATTCAAATCTAGTGCTGATTGGCTTTCTTACTGCGGTAGATGCTTGCTTCTCTTTTTTGGAATCTCAATGTAGAACAGAGTCACAATGCAGATATAACTTGGCAGATGCCTAAAAGGCAAATTACTGTGAGACTTAAGGGACAGATATGCAAGTCATCTTGAAGAAGGCCCAAAATTTCCCGTGTGTATGTGTGTGTGATTCAGGAATTCCTGAATGGGAATTGAAATTAGGCCAAGCAATGCATATAACTCTTCTGCAGCTAATCCTGTAATAAGACTTAATTGCTACAGGCAGAGTCATTTCATTATAGTTATATTGCATATGGCATTTTGCAAACTGCCACACGCAACATTTATACCAACAAGCAGATTTTGTAAAATCCATTTGATATATTGGGAGATGATCTTGTGTCTTCCAATGTATGCATGTTCCAGGTCATATCTAAAGATGATATATAACATATTGCAATAAGAACATGTAAAGGACCCTCCAGTTTTGTGTGTGAAATTATTAAGGCCCATGAAGATGCTGTTGGTATAAATGTGGGAGAAAACCTTTGATTGTTATTATCCCTTGTGTTTCCAGCACAAGTAGCATTTTTATTAATGAGAAATAATAGGCAAACACCAATGGCTAACTCACTTGAAGGTGCAGAATTTTGTCAAAGGGAATAGAAAATAAAATCAAAAGAACAACTGGTGGTAGTGGGACAAAGTTTGGCAATGGTTTTCTTATTTATAGTTATTAGAAAAAATAAATTAATCAAAAGAATTATGCTATTGAATATTGTAAGATTGATTTGAAAGTAGAATAGTGTAGAAATCATGAACATATAATGGCTAAAATGTTTAAATGTTTACTGAAATTTGAAATAGAAGAACAGGTTGCATTTGTGCCTGTGTCTGTTGTTGCATTCATTTTTGACAAAACATGATTGACAGGAATATGTGCCTGGCACAATGATGTCTATGAAAGCTCTTTTAAGCAGGATTTCTGAACATGTGTCCGCAATAAATTTGCATCTGCACACATTTTATTTCTGATTATAAAAACTATCAAATGACATTTATGAGTATTGTATAATTAACACAGAAAACTATTCCATGTCTGTGCTTTGAAATATTATGTACTATGTGTATTTGATTCAACGAATGTGAAAATATGATCCGTAGTTATCTGAAAAAGAATATTGAGTGTGGATGTTTTCTCTCAGGAGCTCTTAGTGCAGATTTGCAAATAGAATTTTGTTATAACTGGAAATTGAAGAGCTATATGCAGTTTTAGGAAACATGAAAAGTAGATTAAATAAATGAAAACAATTTTATAATGTCTGTATGATGATGTCTCTCAGAACGCTTAGAACATAATAGTATCTTTTTGGAAGAGAAGATTCATGAATACATTTAGGCATTATTTTTCCTGAATAATCTTTAGACTTGTAAACATCAAAGGTACTGTAGAGATGAGTTTAATAAATTACAAAATATTGCAATTTAAAGCCAAGTCTAAACTAAAAAAGAATTCAGCACTTTTCTGCCTCTTATTAGTTTCAGTTAAGTCTTTTTTATTTCCATTAAACATCAAGCCAGCTGCAACTATGCCAACAGCTGTATTGGAAATGGAGATTTTCCTAACATTAAGTTTCTTATCCTGTATCTCTGCCTATTCAATTTTACACCAGTGTACCAAGACACCATCCTTCAAAAATTGCAATCTTATCCAAACTACCACAGATGAGACAAAAGAGAGGAAGGTGGATATAAAATTATTTCTCCTTTAGAGACAACTTACAGTGTCCTATTGAAAACTTATAGTTTCCTGTTGGAACTAGAATGATGGAGAAATGTGGCTGGCTTAAAGGTGGCAAACTTGATGTCACTCATGTCAAGGGCTTGGGTTAGGGTCCCTGGCCTCTCCCCGCCTCAAATAGATACAATTTCCCTATCTATTTACTATTACTGAACATCCAAAATATACTATTTAATTATATATATATATATATATATATATATATATATATATATATATATATGCGCCATATATATATGTACATACATATTACACACAGGCACACAAAATATACATTATCTATTATATAAACTGTATGCACGCACAGCTCTTCTAAAATTATGTACATATATCTCCTATACCTTTCTTCTATTCCTATATCTCTTCTATTCTTTCATTGATATGTTCTATTACTATATCTTCTTTTCTATTATCTCTTAAATATATTTTACTATGAGTATCTTCTCTATAACCTTCATCATGTATTTTACTATGTGTATATAGATATATACCCACTAAAACCCTCATTGTGTATTGGACAAAATAAATAAATAAAAATAAAATTCAACCTCATTTACCCAGAGCCCAGAGGGGAAAAAAAGAAAAAAAAATCTAAATTTTTCTATTGGTTCTACAAACCTGACCAAAATTTTTCTACCGGTTCTGTGTACCTGGCTGTACCCATAGGAGCCCCTCACTGCTTGGACCTTACTTTTATTCCATCAACTTTCTGTAGATAAAGGTTTTTCAGGATGGAAAAAAAGATCATTTGTAAGAATATGTTTGTGGAATAAGGAGACTGGCAAGAAATCAAATTTGGTTGGATTGGCCCAATTTTTATAAGAGGGTCTAGAACAGTGATCACCAACTGGTGGTCCGTGGACCACTGGTGGTCTGTGAGAAAATTTTGGTGGTCCGCAGAAAAATTATTTGCATTTTTTATATTGCACAAAATCAGGGGTGCTCAAACTACGGCCCCTGGGCTGGATAAGTGCAATGAACTTTTGTGTTGCTGCAGAGAATCTCCCCCTTTGGGGTCTTTTTGTGAGAGTCAGAGGGGGGCAGAAATTCCAATTTGGGGTCTGTTTTGGCTTCCTGGTGTGGGGCTTTGGGCAAAGGTTGGAGGGAAGCGCGCTGTGGCAAAGAGCCAGAGAGCCTTGTTCCAGTGGGACTGCATCATGGCCTGGAACTGGCTGACCATCTCAGCCCACTGAGTCTCCAGGCACCAGTACCTGGCCTTGCCCTCCTGCAGGTCTTCCCTCTGCTTGGAAAGCCTATGCTCATAGTCCTCAGGGAGGTGCGTCTGCTGAGCCTCTTTCTCGGTCAGATTCAGTTTAAACTGAGCCAGCTGTTTTGTGACTGTTGCTTAGCTCCAACAAATGCTTGTTGTTGGAGCCCTAAGGAGCCTGAACAGGGAGGGGAGGAGTGCCTGGGAGGGGAGGGGCAAGTAGAGGCTGGCGAGGTGCCCCTTGATGTGAATGACATCAAGTTGGCCACACCCACCCAGTCACATGACCACCTAGCCACACCCACCCAGCTGCAGGATTTAAAATTATTAATTTAGTGGTCCCTTAGGTATGAAAGGTTGGTGACCCCTGGCAGCAATGTTGTCAATAGCATTTCCTTTTAAGATGTAGTCTGTGTCTCTCTAAAGGCTTGCACTGATTGGCTACTCATTATCCCTGTCTTTAGGATTTTAAAAGAGCAAGATCATTGGACACAGAATACCTCTTTCTTCTATAACTTTCCTGTGATAGTGTCTCAATCATGGGATTCCCTTTCTTCATATATTTATCTACCGCTACTGGTTGTACCATTTAAACATCTCTGTTGGAAACCCCACAGCTAGTTTCTTTTAATTCCAGTTTTATCTAATCGGATATGCATTTTTATTCAATGAATTATTAATTCCTTGTCTTTCATGCTACAGTAATTGGATGAGAGCACATGCAGGCCTTGGTAGTTTTCTCTGCAGGCTGCATTTGATGCTCCTCATTCTCTGGCATCTTCCAGTCAGTGGAATAACAGTCAAATAAAGTCTAATGTAAAATCATAGTGCTTTCGGAGAGCTCCTATCTCTGCCACAAAAGAACAATTTGCTGATCAATGAGTCACTAGGAGGCAGACAATCCAGTCAAGTCTAGTCCCTTCTCCATGTCTAAGAGCAACAGAGAAGCAGAGATCTATAGAATAGTGAATGAAACATCCTGGTTGTCAAGAGAACTGAAAGGTTTTTAAAGGAATAGAAGCTAGATCCTTCCCACCTTACATCACTACCTCTCCAGGTTGCTATTATCGTATAATTATTAATCATTGACAAAATAAGATAATTGCACTCAGAAATATTCTGCACATTCCTTGGAAGGAAAAATGAGGTGAGCTGGGTCCGGTATGCCTGCTAACAAAATTCCGCAAGTGAGTTTATATATACATCAGGGCGGATTGCTATTACCACCATTACCATTGCGCTGTGTATGCAGCTTCAGTTGTCTTGCATGTGCGCGTACGTCTCCAGTATGTTTTTGATTCTGCATGTGTGCAGGAAACAAAAACACGCTGAATTATCACAAGGGGACGCAGGACGTGTGAGATTTTGGTGATTTTTTTGCTTCTGCACATGTGCGGACGCAAAAAATCGCCAAGATTATGTATGCACGCATACCCTCACAGGGTTTTGCTTCTGTGCATGAGACCATAAGACTGCCACTGGAGCAGTCACATGCAAATTGTGCAATCTGGGGGCCGCTACCAGTGCGCAGTCCCCTACTGCACCGGAGCAACTCACTATTGAAGTACATTCAGGAATAGGCTTTCTATACCCATATAGAAGACATTTGTATTTTAGGGTTGAAATGAAGGGTCCTTGACACTGTCTGAGCTTGTTTATTTAACGATGTTCTCTTATAGTCTTTTTGTGCTTAATTTTAGCTTAGTTTTTTTGTACTTGCATCCAGACCAGAGGTGGGTTGCTCCCAGTTTGGACCAGTTCTATAGAACTGGTAGTGGAATTTCCTCCTGCTTGCCTAACCAGGAGTGATTGCTGGTTGGTCACATCCCTGAACCAGCTCTCTTGGCAATTCCATAGGGACTACCATCTTGTTTTTGTTTTTTGCACCTGTGCAGAAGCTTGGATTTTGGCACTGCACAAGCATGGCCATGTGCCATGACAGTGTGGCATGTAGTGTGTGCGCAGCCATGCAATGCAACAGGAAGTGAACCAGCGGAGAGTGGGCCTTCTCCGGGTCCCGTCAACTAAACAATGTCGGTTGGCGGGCCCCAGGGGAAGAGCCTTCTCTGTGGCGGCACCGGCTCTCTGGAACCAACTCCCCCCGGAGATTAGAACTGCCCCTACTCTTCCTGCCTTCCGTAAACTCCTTAAAACCCACCTTTGCTGTCAGGCATGGGGGAATTGAAACATCTCCCCCTGGGCATGTTTAATTTATACATGGTATGCTTGTGTGTGTGTCTGTTAGTATATGGGTTTTTTAAAATCTTTAAATATTTTAATTAATTGGATTATTTATGATTTCTTGCACTTGTTGTGAGCCGCCCCGAGTCTTCGGAGAGGGGCGGCATACAAATCCAAATAATAAATAAATAATAATAAAGTTAGAACCCACTGCTGATCTAGACAATCCACACAAATATCTAAGGTCCTATTCTTTTTAATATGTTTGTGAGTGACATAGGGGAAGGTTTGGTAGGGAAGGTTTGCCTATTTGCCGATGACTCTAAAGTGTGCAATAAGGTTGATATTCCTGGAGGCTTCTGTAATATGGTAAATGATTTAGCTTTACTAGATAAATGGTCAAAGCAATGGAAACTGCAGTTTAATGTCTCCAAATGTAAAATAATGCACTTGGGGAAAAGGAATCCTCAATCTGTATTGGCAGTTCTGTGTTAGCAAAAACTTCAGAAGAAAAGGATTTAGGGGTAAGGGGATTTTCAAGAGGTAACTGGACTTTCTGGTTTTTCTTTGAAGACGTTCTGCTTCTCATCCAAGAACCTTGTTTAGCTCTTGAGCTGAAGAAGCTTCTTGGATGATAAGTGAAACGACTTCAAAGGAAAACTAGAAAATCCAATTGCCTCTTGGGACAATCATGACCTGGATGACTGAGAATCTTCATAGAAATTTTCTTTCTTGCCCTTCATCTATAGATGTCTAAGCATACAGCTGCTAGTAAAATTTTCAAGGTTAAAAAATAAACAGCTTTTAATTGATTATTAGATTTTATATGGTGTCTTTTCATTGGTATACACAGTCTTAATTTTAACTCCACAGCAGCAGTTTTTGAGGTATATCTGGCATGAGAGAAGATGATTGATCGAAAACCTCGTGTTTTCATGGCTGAAAGTGACTTTTCCCAGTCATCAGTGAAGGATTACCAAACTTTTTACTACCACGCTGTGGGCGTGGCTTATGCAGAACGCTCTGCATTTTCTTTCAACATCTTTCAGTGCAAATTGGCTGATCTGGGGTGGAGCTGCATTTTCACTACCCCACTGTGTCCCGTCCCCCCCCAGTCTGGGCAGCAGCCCATCCATGCTAGACATTATCCATCACCTTAACTACCAGACCATAGTGATTCTCTGATTGCGAACACTGCACTGAGGTTGTTATAATGCGCAGATAACATATCTAATTGTAATTTATGTGTAATGGTGCACAAAGGCTTTATTTCAAAGGCTTTATTTTGGTAGATCTCAGAATGGAATGATGGAAGGCATTAGATTCACTCAGAACTTAAAAATGGTCTTGGAGACCATCAATTATAGTTCTTTTTTTATTGTTGTTCAGTGCAAGAAAGAGGATTGTTGTTTGAAGTTCTCCAAGGAGAGGTAGCCATCTATTTCTCAGATTGATTAAATATATTTAACATCAGGAGATTCCTTCGTCAATTTTTTTCAAGTTTATGGAATCTCAAATTTTTATTTTTTCCCTTTCCCCTTCAATATTGGAAGAATACTTTCACAACTATCACCTCTTCAATTCTCTTTTCCCTAACTAAACAAATCATTCCCCTCTCCCCAGTTCTTTCGTATAGGAAGTCAGTATAGTCCAATGATTATTGGATTTCTATAAAGGAGACCAAGTTTAAATCCCTGTCTAGCCATGCAGATCAATGGTTGACTTTGGGATATTGCACTTTTTATCAGCTTATCTCCCAGGATAGCTGTTGCAGAGACAAAATCAGGAGATTCCAGGCACTTTTGAGTGTTCATAGAATACAAAGATATAAATGCAGGGTAGTAAGTAAATAAATACCCAGTGATAAGTTTTTCCATTCCATGTTGTCTTTAGTTTTCTGCTCACTTCATATTATTGGTTCTATTAACTGTATTGGAACTTAATCAGAAGTCTGTGCTGCCTTAAATACATAGGAGACAATGTAGAAATTGTTTTAGAGATTTATGAAAACCACACACCTATTCAGATTTAATAGATTATACACCCTGGTGGAATGCCTGTTGGGCTACTAGGATAAAATTACTTGCTGAATCAGCTGATATTTTGTCTCTTGTTAGCATTACCAAATCAAAAGATTTATAAGACTTACTCTAAGGCAATTTGCAATTTAATTATAAAAAGAAAGGAAATACAGTACCATATGATGGTTGATACTATAAAAGATTTCTGTAAAATAGCATATTATATATCAAAAGAGAGGCTATTATTTACTTTTTACTACAGTTTATATTGTTATAATTATAACTGGCTTTTTTGGATAAGATATTTGAAATTTAGCAATATTTGCAGTAGAACCTATACTTTAAAATAAAGAAATTAAAATCTTATCCATTTTATGACAAAATGAAAATGACTTTTTCCTAAAGGTACTCCCACATGGCTATTGGTCGTCCTTTAAGAAATGATTGAATTGTCTCTACTAAGTATGAAATATTTTTTAATACAGAGGACTAACCATGGATTTTGAACAAAAGCAAACTTTAAAAAGTGTAAATAGTCCAGAGCCAATATGAGGAATAACTGGGCAGATTTTTTGCTGTAAAATCTCCTTTAATTTTCTTTACTGCTCTCATATCTGTTGGATGTTTGGCTAACAATCAGTATCCCCAAGCTTGACCAATAGTATCTCAGAGCAGGTACTGTAGTTCTAAAAAGGAGTTGATTCTTCATTAAACTGAAAACAGGAACCTATAAAGAAGGATGGATATACAAAAGCAGAATGAGCCAAGGAAAGGTTGAAAGCAGATTGAAGAAATGTATAGTGAAGAATTGTTCCAGACAAGCGGTACAATGATTTTGCGGTTCTGTATATGACAAACTGTCAGGCAAAGACAACCTCATTTGAAAACCATGCCCCTTCTAAAATTGCTGCCAGTGTAAATAATGTGAGCACCATGATGTTTTCACTCAAAGGCCCCGTCTATCTCAATCAATCTGGAAATGGTCAGGGATGACATCTTTGGATAGACCAGGCTTCAAAAAACTGCCATAAAACCGATGTATGTTGCATTCCTATAATATCCTATGCCAACTCTTCTGTTTAGCTATGTGCAACTAACAATGATTGGTTGTTTTTGTTTAAAGTTTACAAAGCCAGCAACAATGTTGCCCAACATAAATTGCATTGGTGTTTATGTCTAGTCTAGCCTGCTCTAGTCTAGTCTGGTTTTATCTCTGAACTACTCAACAAGTTCAGTCTTAAATCTTCAGTGATGATTCTTGCAATAGTCTGACTGCAGTGAAATTGTGAAATTACTTTGCTTTTCCTCTTCCTTCTTTAGTGCTATATTTTCTTAGCACTGTGTCATAGCTTATACTTTAAGGGTATGGGCTGCCCAAGTAATAGGCTCTATCTATATTTTATCACAAACTTTAAACTAGCTGAAGTTGCCATTCACTGTGCTTGTCAGCCATAGTTTTGTCTTGTCTGGAAAACAAACATGTGCCCAGCAATTATTTTTTCACAGTCGAGAAGGCTACCTTGTTCTATAAAGTTGCAGACTGTAATGTGCATTTTGTGTAAATATACAGCTACATTTCTCAATTAATCAAATGTTTAGAATTGTCTTTGTGCCCCCTTTCTTTTATCTAGAGTCACTTTCTTAGCAATAATTATAATGTAACCTTTGAAACATGCTTGCAAAGGTTTATTTCATAATACCTCTGAAACTACTTAATTTGTCAGATATTTAGGAATATGTCATCTTGAATATGGCGCTTCAAAGAACATCCTGCATAAGGTGAGTACCGTATTTTTTGGAGTATAAGTTGCACCTTTTTACCCTCTCCCCCAAAAGAGGGTGAAAATCTGGGTGCGTCTTATACTTCGAATGTAACACCGGGTGGTTCCAGGTGGCGGGGATGCTCACTTCTACATGGAGCCCAGGGAACTGTGGAGAGCATCCCTAACTTGGAGGAAATGGGGCAAAAGTTCTGGAGAAGGAAAAAGGAGACGCCACGCTGGAATCATCCCAGCTGCCAAAACACGAAGAGTGAGGGAGGGAGAGGCGGGATGAGGCAGCAGTGGCTGGAGGGGTTGAAAGTGGGTCACAGAAGTCAGGGGTAACTTGGGTCCCTGGGAGAACTACAAGGTGGCTCACTTCCCTTGTAACTGTGGCAGGTCCGGATTCGAAAGACGTGGGAATTCTCAGAGATGAGGAGCTTTCTAATAAAATTGTTTTAACTACAGGCGAAAACCGCCACTGCCTGGGACAGACCTCTCCCCTGAATGACTAACTAAGCAAGTGCTTGGGATCTCCAGCCTTGGTTTTGATCCCAAGTCACCTCCAGAAAGAAAGCAAAGGATTTAATATGAAGTTTTCAGGTGGCAGATCGCCCTCCAGTTCCTCGCATTTTAGGCACCCTTTTTGCAATCGGGGAGGGGGATCTGCCACCTGAAAACTTATATATATATATAACTATATATAAGTATACAAAAATCAGATTATGTTAGGTCAATGCAGAGCATTCTGTCCCCAAAAGTATGGACTTCATGAGTAGTATATGAAAGCAATGTTGTTTTCTCACATATATTTCCTAGAACAAGATCTCATAAGCATATGAGCAGTCAAGTTGTTCCCATTAATGCAATTAGCATAATTTCACAGATGTAAAAATATTATGATTTTATCTGTTGTTGTTCTTATCTTTCTGAATCCCAAATTCTGCTGTTATGAGAAAGAGAGAATACTTTCAGATAATAATAATTAATAATAATTTATTAGATTCGTATGCCGCCCCTCTCCGAGTACTTGGAGCGGCTCACAACAAGTAAAACATCATATACAAATCCAATATTAAAACAGTTTTAAAAACCCCTATTAAAAACAATCATACAACCCAAACACACCATATATAAAGTCAAGACAGCTAAGGATATATCAATTCCTCTATGCCTGGTGACATAGATGAGTTTTCAAAAGTTTACGAAAGGCAAGGAGGGTGGGGGCAGTCCTAATCTCCGAGGGGAGCTGATTCCAGAGGGCTGGGGCCACCACAGAGAAGGCTCTTCCCCTGGGTTCCGCCAGACGGCATTGTTTTGTTGATGGGACCCAGAGAAGGCCAACTATGTGGGACCAAATCGATCACTGGGATTTGTGTGGCAGCAGGCGATCCTGGAGGTGTTCCAGTAAAAATTAAAGTAAATTAAGTTACAGTAAAAATTAAATATGAAATATATTTTAGCAAATAGAATGAGAATTAGAGGAAAAGAATGAGATGTTTTTTCCATGTGGCACAAATTTGGATTCCTTAATCCAAATAAATAGACATAGTAAAATACATTTTAATTTTATTGCAGCAAATTGTTACAGATGTGACCATATTTCAAAATCTTTCAACATGCTTTGGTGGTTAATTCTCAATGAAGGTATTCATATATTCAGTTATATATCAGTGAGTGGTAAAATTATTACATAGTAAATTGTTAAGGAAATAAATTTCTGTGGTTTCATCAATTTGGATTTTCTTATTTCAGGAAATAAACTACACAAACATTGGAGTACTTGATTGTAATAGTCCAATTGGAGCAGAAGTAATTCATAGCAGACTGCAGGATGTCAGATAATGGTAATGTCCCAGTATTTTCCCAATAATACTTGATTAAAATTACTTAATGTTTTCCAAAGTATCCAAATTATCATAAGCTAGAAGATCTCTTGTCACCAATTTTGTAAAAATGGATGTGACTGGGTTGGAATTCAGGTGCCATAAACATAGATTCATTATCTGAGTTACTTGTTTATTTCCATGATGAGATTTTTTTTCCTTGCCAAATTTTAAGGTTTAAATACATGAATAGAAATGACTTGATCAAAAATTCCACTGTGAATCAAAAAGAAATAAACAGCAACCTCTTGCCAATTAACTTGGATTGGACTTCTTGGATTCTTATCAAATTGCCTCATTTGGCTTAAAGGGAAGGAAGCAGAAACCATCACTACATTTGGAGGGCGGGGTAGGTTCTGCTGTACAGCAGACAAATCACAATGGGACCATGCATTTGTGTTTTTAATATAATCCTACCAAATGCAGGCCTATACATAATTTTGAGGCATGTAAGGTTTTGGTGTTAAGCCATCACTTCAGCATTCTTTGTGGGGGGGAAAATCACCCATGCCCCAGATATATCCTACCATATGTTTTCAGATGGCTGACTGTTTTTGTCAAACTCCTTCAATTCCAAATCATATGTT
Source organism: Erythrolamprus reginae (assembly GCF_031021105.1). Taxonomy (NCBI): domain Eukaryota; kingdom Metazoa; phylum Chordata; class Lepidosauria; order Squamata; family Dipsadidae; genus Erythrolamprus; species Erythrolamprus reginae. The sequence goes on along the minus strand of NC_091951.1, from coordinate 303,388,128 downwards.
AAAAGATCTGTTGTACTCAATTCTTCCTGTTTCTTTTTTTACTTTTACATAAAATGGGCATTTGGCTGCTATTCTAATGCTCTCAGGCCATCTGGGTTGAAAATTTGATTCCAGGACTGAGGCATACCTCATGGTCACCAGGGAAAAGAAAATCAATTTAGGAAATGTCTAGTTTTCACCTCTGATGGTTTTGTCAGTTTGGATAATGATGTACAGCTGCTCTTGCCTTTGCTAAAGCCAAATTTTCCCAAGCTTTCTAAAAGTTTGACTGGAAAATCCATAATACCTTTCAGAGCCTGTGTGCAATGGTTATTATAATATAATGTATTTAGGCAGAGAATACAAAATTGCCAATCCTGCCTTCTTCATTTTTTTCTTCTTCCTTTTCTTTTACCTCTTCCTCTTCCTCACTTAAACCTCTAGCCCGAGTGACCCACTCAGATTGGATCCTGCAAAATTATCCTGGGACATATATATTTGGCTCCATTTGTGAGATGTATAGCACTTGCAGTTTAAGTCATTTTTATTTTTTAAACCAAGGTACATTTCAGAAATGTGAGTAATAAGGTCTTCCTTTCCTTCCAGCAGTGATGGGCTGCCAAAATGTTTACTGCTACAAGGTGAGCGTGGCTTATTTTGTGGGTGTGGCTTGATGGTCATGTGACCAGGTAGGAATGGCTTGACAATCATGTAACCTGTGGTGGCTTAAAGGTCATGTGACTGGGTGGGAGTGGCTTACTGACCAACATACATTTTCAAATAGGTGCTTGAACATTTTTTCAGTTGATTAAGTCACATTATTTGAATAGCCACAAAAAGGACAAAATGATGAACAGCATTATTTGTTGAGGAGCTGTTCTGTCTGGGTTCCCCCAGACCTCAACACCAACTGGAAAAAACAGCCAGACACTCTGGTAAAAGCCAAAAGTATTTTATAACTGGAAAAAATAAGCACAGAGGAAAACCTGTTCTTCCCAACAGACAGGATATAATACGGTACAGCAGGGTCCTGATGTCCAGTCAATACAGCAAGCTTCTTGCTGGCACCCCCCCACCCAAGGTTTCAATAGTCAAAGGCACAAACCAGGATTCCAAGACGCCAAAGTTCACAGTCAGGTCCCACGACTCTCAAAGATAAAACTCCACAAGCCAGGAAGGGTGGGTCTGCCTTTTAGCCTTTCCCAAGAGCACCACACCCAAACCCAGCTGTTGCCACTTTAATGCTGAAAGTATTTAGCCAATTGATTCCGTCTCTGAGTAGCTCTTCGTTGTCGCAGATCAATTATGGCTTGTGCACTTTCCTCTAAGGAATCCAGGCTGCTTGCTGGGGAGAGCTCCCCCTGGTGGGACTCTGGCTGTCCTCCCTCTTCTTCAGCCTGGGATTCCTCCTCCTCGTCTGTCTGCACCTCCTGTTCCTCAGCCTCTCCCTCTGAGCTGGAAACCGACAGAAGGTCAGCCGTTCCCGGAGGGGCCTCAGACGGAACCACAACAGGAGCACAGTAACATTTTAAGATTTTGTACTGAACCCACAAGGTTCAGTATGATAACAGATTAGACAAGTAACTCAATTTTCTTTAATTGCTATAAAAGTTTGGTTCTAGATAATGATTAAAATGATGAGTGTTTATGGGTAAAAGCCTACTATTTAATTATTTCCTATTTTAAAAGTAATTAAGGATCATACTAAGGTACTAGAGAAAGAAGAACAATAAAAAAACTATTAAGTATTCAATAAATAGTGCATAAACTTACTACCCCACTAAGTTTCCCCACTCCCCCCCCCCCTGGAGGCATTACTGCCTTCCAATGAATCATGATTAAGATAAATCCTTCTCTGATTGGCTGGTCAAATCTAACTCTCTTTTCATCTCCATCTTTTATGGGATTAATTATCACCCCACAAGCACATATAGAAACATTCCTACAAATGCAACTTCTATATCGCCTGAACAATACTTGTTGTTTCATAAAAATGGCTTTTGGGCCATAACATTAGCTAAATCAGGGATTATGACTCAAACCCTCGAGTAGTCAAAATTGGAAGAGGTAGCAAAAGCAAACTATATCTTTTAATTTTCTTCAATTTCTTTTTAAAATTAGGAATGATAAGGGGGGGGGAGTTAGTGGGTGGGTGCTCTGTATTATGGGTTTAAAAAAAAAAAATCAGATGCCAAAAGATTTTTCACTAATTACTTTAACAAAAATTAGAAATGAATTATAAGTCATTTCTTTTCTAACTCTTGAAACGAAAATCAGGCCTGAAAGTGATTTTGGCTCACTGAATAGCCATAGATGGGAAAAATTTAGGCTTCTCCATTAAAACAAGTGCTGGAATAAGTTTGACTCTCCTGATCATATGCAATGAATTAAGCTGAATATTGGCAAAATGTCATCTTCCTTTTTTCTTGAATTATCTCCTCTTCTGCAGAGTGTTAATCACATAAATGTAAGTAAACATCCTTTTACAGCATTATAGCACCTAGCATGGCCATCTTAACAGCATTATGGGCAAAGCAATGTACTGGGTCCCTGCAACAACTACTCATAGGAATAAAAAATGTAAATGGTCAATAAAATTAAACATATATTTGCCTACTAGTATTAGTAATAAATACGGTATGTTGCTATGTTTATGTGATAAAAGGTGCGTTGAAGAGTTAAGATACATAAATTAATATGGGGCCCCTATGCTTGTGGGGCCCATAGCCAAGTGCCCATCAGGCCCATGCATTAAGATAGCCCTGGCACTTGGCATGAAGGATGATAGGAAGGCAGTAACTTAGTTGCATGGCAAGTATTTAGCATAAGGAAAATGCCAGTGCCAATATCTTTGTGTTCCAGAGTTTAAAAATTGCTCAAGCTATGAATTGAGAAACACTGTTTGAATTTTTGCAGAGCTGTTGCTGTTCAGTATAGACAATATAGGCTAAAATCACCAATGAGGTAAACCAGGATTTAATAGTTTTTTTGCGCCTTACTTTCCCATCAATCTAGCTATAATAACCCTCTTATATTTTCTTCTCTTAAGCTTTTCTTCCATCCTGTTCCTTTTAAAGAGTAATAGCAATAGCCATTTGATTATTTTTTTTAAAGGCATGATTGTATTATGCTGTCTAATGTGCCTTTGATAAAGAATCCCCTGACCTCTAAGCACTCAGCCCAAAAGTCGGAAATTAAGTTGCATTCATCTTAATTTGAAAGAGAGACATTTGGGAGCTGCTTTATCTTGAATTCTGAATGTTCAGTCAACGACTGTGGTTGTTTTTTTTTAATGTGAAGAACTTGGGAAGACCAGGGAGCAAGTCAGAAAGAACACATGTACATTGGCTGGCAACAGAGATGCCAGGTTTTGAACCACTCAGGTGAAAAGAGATGCTTCCTTCATGCTGAGTTCAGAACTATAGATAGAAAAGGCTTATCTCTTATGTAGATGCATTGCTTTGGAATAAAAAAAAAATACTAAGCAACCCCCCCCCCCCCACACACACAATTAAACTGAATTGCAAACTAATTTGACTTTTATAAAAAACAAAGAGGGATTTCAAGAGAGACTATCATGTACTGTATGTATGCATGTATGTATGTATGTATGTATGTATGTATGTATGTATGTATGTATGATCTACCTATCTACCTATCTACCTATCTACCTATCTACCTATCTACCTATCTACCTATCTACCTATCTACCTATCTACCATCTGCCCATCTACCCATCTACCCATCTACCCATCTACCCCTCTACCCATCCAGTCCGTCCGTCCATCCATCCATCCATCCATCCATCCATCCATCCATCTTCTATCTGTCCATCCAACTAATTTATTTACATACTATTTTAATATAGAAATATTTTAAAATCTTTATTCAGTGTATGGTGTAATGTAAGGAAATGATACACACATCATATTATTGTGGCAATTTAAAAACAACAGTAACCACATGAAATTGCATCAGGGAAGTATTTGGTTTGGAAAATCTCAGGTGAACTCAGAGATGCTATTCAGTCCCTTATTGGATATATTAAAAATGTCATTCTAAATTTGTTTTGCAACTAAAGTATACAGAACCAATAAAATGCTGCTGGAAATCTTATTATATATCAAAATACAATCTTCTTTATATTTTATTCATGTTTCAAACAGAATAAACCCTTACCTTCAGCCCAAGAGAGTGCATATTTTAGAGAGCTGTATTTTGAATTTGAAGAGATTATTTAATTACAAACTAATTGTTTTTCAATAGCCTGATGTTTTGTAAATCAGTTCCTCTCCTACCTTCAGGTTAGCATAATCAGACAAAATGCTGCAGAGAAATACTGACATAATCTGTAATTGTAGAGAGAGAGGTGAACTAAATTAACACTGGAAAATATATCCCTGAGGTGTAAACTAATATTATTACAATCCAGATACTATTTTGTTCTGATATTTGCATAAGCTCCATGAACATTTTAATATCATGAAATGTAGAGTGTATATTTTCAATAACCTATGTATATTAGCATATTAAGCATAATTTATTCTGGCTTAGTGTCAGTATGTGTAATGTCCCTTTACCCCCATTTGTTCAGCAGTTATTCGAAGTTATAAAAGTGCTGAAAATTGAGACTTATCTTCAAACTTGGAACTGACACAATCTTCCTACAGTCAGGTGATCATGATTTGGCCTTTTGGCAATTTAGGATGATTGCAGTGTTTCACAGTCAGGTGATCACCATTTTCTACCTTTACAGCCAGCTTCCAACAAGCAAAGTCAGTGGTCACCAGGCAAATTGAAACCATGTAGCATTATTGTTAGATTTGTGCGGAAATGAAAAGGTGAGACACAGTTCAGCATGTTTATTTCTCCTAGGCTGAATGCAATATGAACTATAGGCAGGAAGCAGAAAAACCACTTTTAGGGGCTTCCCTGAATCCTGCTGTCCACTGACAGCAGTTTATTTCTCCCGCTGTTAGATTAGCCAATCAGCAGAGGCCATGCAAATGAATACTCTGTGTGGCAGTACGTAATAATTATGCTTAAGAACCAAGGATGATTAATTTACTAAACTCAGATGAAACCGATAATACCAACTGACAATGCCAAACAATTCCAACCAAGTAAATAACATCTCCCTAATGATCAAAGGTGCTATTGAACATGAACAGAAACATTCAAATACAATTTTATTTGGTCTGGATAGCAATAGCGAATCTGATGACATCACTACAGTTCATAACATTATCATTAACTCTCATACAATAACCTTTCAAACTCAAACATTTCAAACTCAATGTATGGATTAAAAATTAAAAAAAACCTTTTCTAACAGTGATCACAACAAAAATCATCATAATGATGGGATCCTTAGTTATACATATATAAAGCCAACTATCCCCTAGTTATATATACATTTAAAGCCAACTATGATCTCACAAGTACTGATTTCTCATCTCTTGAGTGGCAAATCCTATTCACTGGCTGTAATGCTGCCGAAGACCATTTAAAATTTTGTTGCTTGAAGTAAAAAGAGTCATTAAGCTAAATAACTCTCCAAACTTCTATCTAGATTTCTATGCTGCCCTTCTCCTTGGACTCAGGTTGACTATATAGCCAATTTTAAAAGCCACTACAAAAACATATGCCAACAAATAAAGACTGAATGTACCAATTATCACATCAAACCAGAGGAAAACTTCCTGCACAAAAAAATCCAACCATGCGTTCTACAATTTTATAGACAACAAACTTAAAGAGATGAGAACCACACCAACCCTAAAACACTGTATTGACTGTAATGATGAAACCATTACATCCAACCTGTTCAATACATTATTCAGCTCAGTCTTTGTAAACAGCAATAACTCATGTCCAATATTTTCTAGTCGAACCATAAACAATTACAATGCTCTAATGCACATTGATTTTACAGACAATGTTGGAAAAGCAATAGCGTTTAGACTTATGTACCGCTTCATAATGTTTCATAGCTCCTTCTAAGCAGTTTACAGATAGTAAGCATATTACCCCCAACAATCTGGGTCCTCATTTTACCGACCTTGGAAGAATGGAAGGCTGAGTCAACTTGAGCATATTGAGATTCGATCTGCCAAACTGCTGGCAGCTGGTGATCAGCAGAAATAGCTTTCAGTACTACACTCTAACCACTGAACCACCGAGGCACCACAGGGCTTTCCCCAACCCTTGTACAACTTCCCATCACACAGATTCACACATCCTTAGGCTTTCTCCTTCATACCTTGTCATGCCTTGCTCCACTTACAACTTCAGAAGATCATCTTTCCAAGAGTTCTTGGCTGATATGACACATGACTTTCCTGTATTGTTTGCATTATGACATTATAGAGGAGGGTGCTCTTTGTACAATCTCTCAAAAGGACATGAATCTATGGAGTTTCCCAGTCATCCAGATCATGGTTGTCCCAAAGGTGCATTTTCAGGAAGCAACTTGACTTTTTTTTTCTTTGAAGACATTTTGCTTCTCATCCAGTCAGCTTCTTCAGCTTTGGATGGTGGGGAAGGCAAACAAAACAGACTCATTGCCAACAGCCTATGCCTGTCTTCCTCAGTGAAGGAACACAGGGCAGAAAATATCCTGCAGCCAAGAAGGTTTCACACCCATTTTCACTCCTCAGGTGATCCTTAGGACACAGATAAACCTCCAGCCTCAACAATTTTCTAAAAGAATGTAAATGACTAGCTGTCTGCAAGGAATATAAATCCTTCTCTTCCGCACCATCCATAAAGTCAAAATGGCAGCCACAACTGTTTGAATAAAGAACCAAATAATTTTGACCATGATCTTATTGCTGCCCACTTAACATGGTCCCCATGGATGGCCCTTCTCATGATTATGCCAGATGAAAAAGAAAAACAGACATAGACAATGCATTCCTCATATAGTATCTTTGCTCAAATTCAATTGCTGTACCAGGTGATTTTTTGATCAGTGATCTATGCCCTTAATCATTTCTTATTTTGATTACTATGATATGCTCAACTGGAGCTAAAAGTCTATTTTCTTGAATCACAGGTTGTTTCCATATACAGTTTATATACTTAAACCTACATTTTAATTTATTTTTCAACATGTATATATTACTTGTTCTTCTAAATTAGTGAAATTTACCAATAATGTCCTAAATAGTTTGAGTCAGGTAGGTTAAAGACTGGTTTCTCATTTGAGAAGCTGTTATTTTAAAAGTGTAGATTTCTCTGCACTTGGAGTCATATTTGCAATAAAACCTATCAGTATGATAAAGCTTCTTTGGCTGAATTTTTACCTGTCAGAACATTTTCAAAGACATAGTAGTCTAGCCAGAGAACAGGATGAGGGAGTGGGTTACATTAAGTATTGTAGCATGATAGGAGACAAATTCTGTAAGCACAGGGTGAATGTTATTTAGTGATGAAAAAGTGCATCTGGTTGCAATAATTCACAAAAGTGACCTTGATGCCAAATACAGAATTATTATGAACACTGAGAAAGGCAAGTGATGTAACAAAAGATATCCTTTAAGGAATGCAATGCGTTATAAACAGGAATTTCATCAACAACTGAGCAAGTGTGAAAAGGATCTACCTAAATCCTGTCAATAAGAATGGATGACCTTGAAAAGGAACAACAGACAGGAGAACAATAGATCTTTGACTGGAGGTGAGATGTGTGGTGCTAAATGGATAGCATCCAATTATCTAGTAATTACTGTGCCTTTCACATCTGCTTCCACTCCTGATTGCTGCTAAGGTGGACACTAAACCAGTGAGGTATTGGTTTTCTTAAAAGGATAAGTTCATAATAATTGGCAGATACAATAGCAGAATGGGAAGATGATGTTTGATGGTGTCTTTTATAGCTGTTCTCCCTAATGTTCTTTCTAATGCTGTTTCATTACTGTTTTATGAGTATCCAGTAAAAACTGAAGCAAAACAAATAAATACAACAAACAAATAGAATAGAATAGAATTCTTTATTGACCAAGTGTGATTGGACACAGAAGGAATTTTTCTTTTGAGGAATAAATCCATTAGCATTCACAGGCTTTCTTGCCATATCTGAAGCAAGTGCAGCCGAGCATTTCCAAGTCTCCAACAGTCTCCAGCAGAAGAAAATATGTGATTTTTTGTGTAGACATTGAAGTACCCAGCTAGGTAACATCTTCACTGCTAGAAGGGAAAGTGGGCTTGCTCCCTGTTTATATGTATTGGCTTTCCTTGTCAATGTTGGTGGGACTGCTTATTTTTTCAAGGAATCTAACACAGAAACTACCAAGGAGACAATACCCCTACCAATTCTGACAGTAGCACCAAGGACATATACTTCTAGATAAAGACAGCATTTCCCCCTTCCATTTAATTTGCCCAATTCTGAGAGACCACGTGGACAAATCCTTGCAGTTTCCTTGACAAGGCCTTTCAAAAGTGCTTTGCCATTGCCACCTCCTTAAATCTAGCTTAAGGTTACCTCCAGGCTTTGTGCCCAAGGGGCAGCTAGAACTCACAGGATTGACGTTTTAGCCAATACACAAAATTGGCACCTAAAAACTGTACATCTAAATGAATATTTCAAATTTAAACCATTAAACGTGGTGCTCCAAAGCACTTCAACCAAAAGCAGCCAAGATTAGAGTGCCACATCCAGCTCAAGAAATAAAATACTATTCCAGATGTTGGGCACAAGAGTGAACAATGTGTTATCCAAAAAACCAACCTTTTCTGATATCAACAAATTGCCTGGAAGGGCTTGTAATTTATTTCCATGCCCTTATTTATAGTATATAAATAAAGACCATTTTCTGAAGATCTGTAATTTGGTACAATTAAGCTGATTATTTGGGGAAGCAGTATGTACAATATGTATATATTGGTCTAATTCAAGGGCCACATAATCCATAAACTCTTAGATATGGCTTCCAAAACTTGTTCAAAATTTGCTGTTTCTGACAGAAGTGGAAACTTATTAAATCCATGTCCAAACACTGGCCATGAAAGGAGCCCCTAGCAGGCATCCCCTGGGCAACAGTGATGTCACTGGCTAATCCTTTCAGCCTGGAAGTGCCTCTGGTGCTTCTGACTCAAATGAAATTGGGGGGACCACATCTTAGGGAGTCTTGAAATTAGCTATAGTTGTTTCTATTAGTGAAGATTGGAATACATGTATCTGATGATATACATCTCTCTATGGAGATCAACATAGATAACTGTGTTGAAATTTCAAATGTTAGTGTGCCCAAATGATATTTTGAGATGATGGGAGTACTCAGATTAAAACAGACTAAGATTTGAATTCAGGATCACACGAAAAAGCATAAATTCTCCATTGGTATATATTCCTGTGACTCTAGTACACATGATAATATATTTTACTAGTTATTAGGTTATAGGGAATTTACATCTAGATCCATTACTTTGGAGGTTCCCAGGAAGAATTGAATTATTTTATGCAACTCATTGTCTTGTATATGTGAGCTTGGATACAACCAAATGTTACAAAACTTTTGATTTTGCTCTTGAGAGGAGACCCCAGTTATTCTTGATATAACTGTACTAATTATAATTTAATTTATTTTAAAAATTATTCTCCAGTTGAGAGATTTATCGTATTTTGTTAATTGGCCAAAGTCCATTAGACAAATTCAACGATCACACGAAATTAAAATACGTATTTAGTAGCATCCACTGTGGTTTCAAATGGTCTGTTGAGAGGAGAATTAACTTGAGGTTTATCCCTGTAGCAACTTTAATGTGTTTTTCTCCCATCCTGGTGCCACACAAGGAAATAATGTTGGCATAAATTGCACTGCTCTTATGTAGCATCCCTACTGTAGATATCTGGAGCCGAACCATACTTCTCCTGCACACAACAATGTAAGAGAATGATTGGCTGTTGTCCCTGGCTGCTATTAAAATGTTACCAACTGCGGAAAAAGCTGCTGTTCCAAATAAGTGCCAAGATAGTGCTAGTATCCAAAATTGGATGTGCCAATTTTGGATACAGGGGAGGGAGGGGGTGTCACAAAAGACTTTTGACTTAATAGCCACTAGATGGAGGCAAAGAAGCCATCTCTCTTAACTGCAGTGTAGTAGCTGCTGCCTAAATAATTTGGAGCAGGAGTTTAAGAATGATACATATCTGACAGGTGTTCATTTGTAACTTGCTCTTGGATACTTCTGCATCATTTTAAAAAAAGGTATTGATCTGTCAATCAGCGAACTGCTAGGTAACAGCAAATATGTCAGTATTTTTTGTTTTTGTTTTTTGTTGCTACGTAGTGTTTGTCCATAATTGTATAATTAAGATGCAATCATTAGATTAGTGTTGTTCAACAGCTGAGATGTAAAAAAAAAATCACTATATTGATTATTATGTTGTTATAGCATGCATGCAGATCATTTTTAAAAAAAAAGTTGGGAAAGAAAACATTAAGACTATGCTTAAGTCATAGCTCTAGTAGATTATGTACTCTAGGGAAGTAAATTTTATTTTATAATTGGGGGCTTCCTTGTGAACAGTGGTCCCGGAGAGGAAAATTCTCTGGAAAGAAAGGCTATACAAAAATCAAGTCACTTCAGTAGTACTTTATTCAATTATAATTACATAATTGCAACTGGAAACAGGGTAGATGATTTCAGGGAAGTGACTTTTCTAGGCTGAATAGCTGATCATGATTTTTAAAGAAAGACAGTAGACACACACATATAAAAAGTTTTCTTGTCTTCCTTTTGCTATAAAACATGAATGCAGAACAGGTATTAATCTTTCCAGACAGACCAAACAATAAACAGAGCCAGATGAAATAATCCTGCTTGATTGTAAGGATACATTAACAGAATCTTGTGAGTTTAAGAATATGATTCTCACATTTACATCCTGAAATCCTGTGTATGTGTGTGTGTGTGTGTGTGTGTGTGTTAGTATGTCCTTCTGAACCTCTGAATCTACATATAATGCATCTATAGACAATACCTCCCCTCCCCTCATTCCCTAAGGTCATTCCCACATACCAGTACGGATGAATGGAAATGTTTAAGAGTCAATATCTGGTGGGATTCAGATTTACTGATTCTCCCATTCCACTCCAGATGTATGGTATTTTCTGGCTCTTCATCTTCCAGAGCTTCTTAGTGAACAAAGGAGCTTTCCTGGATCAACTGCCTCAAAAAGGTCGCAAAGGAGCAATCTGGTCCAGAGCCCCAGATGAGGCCTTATTCCGGCCCACACAGCGACTTCACCAGATTGTGGGCGAGCGAGTCAGATATTTCCCCAAGCGCCCTCTGGAACTCTCCTGAGTCCATTAGATGCCTGGGGTGGAACTACCTAACAGCTCTGTCTCCCTGCAGTGGAGGATTGGTGTCAAAAAGTCCAACCATAGCAGGAAATGATCTGACCATGACAAAGAAATTATGTCTATACTTCTTAATATCAGATCATGACTCCACTGTCCCAAGAAAAACACCAGGTGGAGTGTGTGTCCCCCCTTGTGAGTCGGACCCTGCACCACTTGGGTCAAGTCTATGGTTGTCATGGAAGACATGAACTCCTGCACTGCTTCCGAGGCTTCGCTGAATGATGGTAGGTTGAAGTTTTCCAAGACCATAAGTCTGGAGCAATTCCACCACCAAACCAGCTATCGCCTCAAGCAACACAAGCAGGGCTGTTGCAACATAGCCCACCTGAATCCCTAGGTCCAATCTCAAAAGGAGAAACTCAAACCCAATGATCTCACATGTAGGGATCCTGCGGGGGCTAGCCTAAGAGTCTTCTGGACTATGACCACCATTCCTCCACCCCTTCCATGGGGTCGTGGCTGATGGAGCATCTGAAACCAATCTGTGCACATTTCCAAGAGAGGAACATTCCCCCTCTTGGTCCAGCCAGGTCTCAGTCACACATGCCAGGTCAACTCCCTCATCCAAGAGCAAATCTCAGAAAAGTGGGGCCTTATTCACAATTGACCTGGAATTGAGCTGCAGCAGTCTGAAGACCAGGCCCTGACATCACCTGTTGCCTGCTGTATGGGTTGAGCTAGATGAATCAGAGGGGCCAGAACAAAGAATCACTTTCAAGCAGTGACTCCTGGTTCCCTGTGAGTGGCCTACGCCATGGCTCCCGTCATATCTAACTCTCCCAGTCAAGACCGTAATGCTCCTGCTCTCTCTCTCGCTCCCAGAGATATCCCCCCATCCCACTGGCCTTGCTCCTCCCTGGCAGGCCAAACATTTCCTTCACACCATTCATATCAGCTGGGGGTTACAGTTGGGTCCTCACCTGCTTCTGTTTCCACACTCAGCAGGGGGGACTCCAGCCTTTACCCCGTTTACTCATTCTTCTTAACCAATCTCTACCCATTCATTCTACTTAACTCAGTCGTTTCCTTTTACACTCTGTCAGACAAATCTGCCCCAATATAAAATATTATAAAGAATCCAATTAACTATAGAAGGCATACAAAGATGTAGATTGTTTCCATCCAGCTTTTATTTGATGTTCCAGTTTTTATTGTCAATGTACAGGATTGAGCATTTGTTAGCAGAAATGTGGAGTTGATAATTGTTTGATCTACATCGTAGGGTAGTAGAATTGTCTGTGGTGTTAAATAGTTTTACATCATTTGGTAAAGAGGACGCAGCTACTTAAAATATGATCACAAAAGTCATTTATATAAAGCAAAAAAAGTGTTGATTTTAGAACACTGCCTTGGGGAATATTTATTTATTTATTTTATTTTATTTATTCGATTTTTATGCCACCCTTCTCCTTAGACTCAGGGCGGCTTACAACATGTTAGCAGTAGCACTTTTTTAACAGAGCTAGGCTATTGCCCCGACAATCCGGGTCCTCATTTTACCCACCTCAGAAGGATGGAAGGCTGAGTCAACCTTGAGCCGGTGATGAGATTTGAACCGCTGACCTTCAGATCTACAAGTCAGTTTCAGTGGCCTGCAGCAGTGTTCCCTCTAATTTTTTGGGGGGGTGGGCGGAAAAGTATAGTGTTTGAGAGGCAGTCCCTTCGGGACTGGGCGGCACAGAAATAATAAATAAACAAACAAACAAACAAATAAAAAAACCCTCCCTGTTTTGCCTCAGAGAATTTCAAAATAAAATACTGTACTGTATGTCTATAACAGTGAGATCATAATAGGGCAACTCTATCAATATCAAAATGCCACTTAAATAGTTGAGCTAGTTTCAAACTAGATTTTGATTTTCTTTCTCTCTTCCTTACTCCCATTCTTTTTCTTTCTCTTTTCCTTCCTCTCTTTTTTCTATCTGTTTCTCTCTCTTCCTCTCTTCCTCTCTCTCTCCTTCCCTCTCACTCTTTCCCTCTCGGCTTCTGGGCAGGTTTGGAAAACTCTGAGTTGATGATGATTTTTAAGTGAGCGATTGCTCACTGCTCAGCTTAGAGTGAACTATGGCCTGCAGTACAGCACTCTACCTGCTGCGCCACCCCGGCTCAATATCACTATTAAATGGTGCTAGGTTTGATATAATGTTTCCAATTTTCACTACAGTACTTGTTGCCTGTTTGATAGGAATGAAGCTATCAACTTATGCAAGGATCCAGAAATGCTGTAAGAATTAAGGTTTAACAGATATTTGTCATGTGCCAAAGAATTAAAGGCTTTGCAGAAGTCTATGTAGACTGCATCTATTGCTTTACCCTGGTCAAGTTGAGAGCTCCAAATGTTTTTGCAATGTATGAACTGCAGATTACGTGTCAATTTTTTCCTGAAACCATTGCTTATTAGAGAGTAGGTTATTTGTCACTAAGTGGAGGTTGATAGATTGGTTTATGATGGCTTCCATGATTTTACAGGTGACACAGCAAAGGGAGGTTGGTCTATAATTCTCAACAAGGTCAGGTTCACCTTTTTTTGAAGATAGGTATGATAGTTGCTAATGACCAAGCTTGCATTTGTATATGTTCTGTTGGACGTTTAATACATGGTGAGCAAATACCCAATAAATCACATGATAGTGACACAACTATCAAGTTATTCTTTGTTTCCAGTTATAGCTCAACCCCTCTAGTGAATTCAATTGGATTATTCACATGCAACTAAGGACACAGTTTGGCCCACTGCATATATTCTGAGAAGTTACTGAAAGCTTGGCCTCCCCATTGACTCTGTTCTTGTTGTATTGAATCATTATAGTAATTTGTTAATCATGTTGTGTGCTCTGATAATAATTTCCCTTTATCCTGAGCAGCTGTCCAAATGGACAACAGATGCCAAGTTTGGGAACTAGCTGCTATCTGCAGATGGCTAGTTTGAAAAGCAGCTTGTAGGTATTTTTATTTTAGCACAAAACTTTATTACAGGAAATGATTTGGAACAAAATTCACAGTTTGTACATAAGATCCTTGAGGATAATAATCAGTTGCTAATTCAATGCTAATCACATAACAGTTCTTTTGCAAAGTTAGAGAAAACATTCATAATTGATGTTGGAAAAGTTAAAATTTTGTCCATTTTTTTCATAGACTCATACTTAGTCATAGGTATGCCATCACAGAATTACCAATGTTCCAGTAATGTATCTAAAGAATGGATAGCAAAATGGGTGGAATAGCTTTTGATTTCTCAATAATAAATAAAACAATTAATAAAATTAGCTAAAATTTTAGCCATAAAAGCCCACTTCACCCCACAGAGGAGATGAGGGGAGAATAGGAAGAGGAAGGAGTATTTAGGTATGTTTGCCACCTTGATATATTTGTAAAAATAACTAAAGAGAGCATACAAATAAATATTGTATAATTCAATGCTCCTTGAATAAGCTCATTAGCTAATATTACCTAGTCTGTGTACATTAAAAGATGACCATGTTTTATGCCATGTGCTATTTGTTTTTTTACAAAAGTTTTTTTTTAATTTTTTCTCCACAAGAAAAAACATACATAGCTATTCTGTTGGTGTGTTTCAACCGCCTGTAATTACAGGGTAATTAGTCCAGGAAGACACACACCACACGATAAAAGAAAAACCCAAAAGTTTTATAAACAGAAAAAACAGAAACAGCTCCCTTTTAAAATGTCAAAGGGATTTTCTGGTACACACAAGGCACAGGTTAAATGCAATCAAATTGCTCAACCAATAACTGGGAAATTGAGTCCAATTCTAAAGTCCAGAGAGTCAACACACAATCTTGAACAGCACAAAACCCACGATCTTGATGAATCAATGAATCAGATAAACTGCCATGAGGCTAAAACACCAAGCTGCACTTTTATCTGTAGCACTAATTACAGCAGCCCCACCCAACTACAGGTGGCCTCATTTTCTCTTGTA
This sequence comes from Erythrolamprus reginae, assembly GCF_031021105.1. Taxonomy (NCBI): domain Eukaryota; kingdom Metazoa; phylum Chordata; class Lepidosauria; order Squamata; family Dipsadidae; genus Erythrolamprus; species Erythrolamprus reginae. Next base: position 303,372,831 of record NC_091951.1, on the reverse strand, counting down.
ATAATCCTTCAGTTGTTGTCTCCTATGCATCACTCTACGCATGCGTGGATGTGTCATTAATTCTTGTTCAGAATCCAGGGATGATAGAGATGATTGATCTCCTCCTGGGCTGTCTGCCAAACTCCCCTCTTTCCTGTCGCTCAGGCTTCCTTGGTCAAAGGAGGCTTCGTCGGCAGATTCCATCGGGAGCAAAACAGGCCTGCGGCAGGTGGATGTTTCCCCCACATCTACCTGCATGTTCCTTGGGCAGGAGTTGGGCCAGAGCTAACCACAACACATAGCATTGCTTATACCTTCAATACAAATCATTATGCACATATTATCACTTAAAGACAATAATACAATAACATTCCAATTTTAATTTTTATTATTCAGTCTGTCTCAAGCATCCCTCTCTCCACTCCCCTCTTTCTATCTCAGGTGGCTATGCCACCGCTAATGCTTACTTTCTTACAACTTCTCTTCCCTTTCCTGCTACCATCTCCTCCTTCTACCCTCTTCTCTACCTCCCTTTCTATTCTTTCTCCTTTCTCTTCTTCTCCTCTTTCCAACTGCCATCTCCTCCTTCTTCCTTCTTCCTTCTCTACCTCCACTTCTAGTCTTTCTCCTTTATCTACTTTTTCCTACTTCCTTTTTTCTAACTTTAGAATTTTAAGTGAACTTAAAAATGGTATATTTCCCATTCTGGACACTTTTGATATGTAGTATTTAACTAACCACTCATATGATCATCTTGAAAAACTTGCCAATTGACAGAAATTATTATAAACATTCAATTCTGAAAATTAGAGATGCCCCTGATTGTATGCTTTAATACTAAACACTAAATACTAATACTAAAACAGTTTCTTGGAAACATTTCTGATGAATACTATATCTAGTAATATAGTTAATTAGACAATTTTGAATACCACAGGAAATTACATATTCACTGTCTCAGTAAATGTACTTTCATTTATACTATTGAATCCTTTGTTTAAATAAAAATAATTTATTTTTTGGGTTTAGAGCTCTTCTGAAGAGTGGTTAAAATTCTTATATAAGACAGCTGATTTATTGTTCATGTAGCTTATTTATTTATATCAAATGTTATACAAACCTTTCTGTCTTAAATACTTTTCATTCTAATCAACTAAGTTTGCTATAGCATCTCTGACAGATTTATAATGTCAGGAGTATTTATCTAACATCTCTCTCTCTCTCTCTTCCTTCCTCTCTCCATCCATCTCCATAAACAAAAGGGGAGAAGATACAATTTTCAGACCTACAGCTACATTCATTTACTGCAGCAAGAATGAAAATACTTTAATGCATGTATTATGACATCAATTGTTTTCTGGATTTATGGGCACTAAAATTCCTGGAGCTATTTCTCTATGTGTGTTTTTTTTAACCAGTAATGGGTTATTTCATGTATAAAATTACACTGACCTCCTTTGATGGCAGTAGCCTTGCAAATTACCCAGGATTTCTGTGCTTTTATTTCATAACAACAGGTTCTGCTACTCTTTGCTGCAATTTGATATTTATTCTACTTTAGTGCTTGCCTCTCAGTATCTGAGGTGATATTTTACCCTATGTCGGAGTGAAATGCTTTCAGTTCAGTCCTGCCTGCCGGTATTCGGAGAGCTGGTAGCGACAGCAGTGTGAGGCTTAACCCACCTGGCCGAATGCCACCATGTGGGTTCTTTTACCCTCTGCACATGCGCAAAGCATTCTGCACATGCGCAGAGGGTAAAATAACCCAAATGGCAGTATCTGGGCAGATGGGCAAAGGGTTGTGCTATGGTCGCTATTGTTCTCTGACCACTGGCAGTCACACCCAAACCGGAAGCATTTCACCATTGCCCTGTGTCCTTGTCACATACCTCATCTGACATGTCACTTCATTTATGAAACTGATTTATGAAACATCCTGCCTGTCAGCGACTACTTCAGCTTCAACCACAACAACACAAGAGCACACAACAGATTTAAACTTAATATTAACTGCTCCAAACTTGACTGTAAAAAATATGACTTCAGTAACTGAGTTGTTGAAGCGTGGAACTCATTACTGGACTCTGTAGTGTCATCCCCAAACCCCCAACACTTTACCCTTAGATTATCCATGGTTGATCTATCCAGATTCCTGAGAGGTCAGTAAGGGGCGAGTACAAGTGCACTAGAGTGCCTTCTGTCCCCTGTCCTATTGCTCTCCTATATCTCCTATACCTTTCTTCTATTCCTATATCTCTTCTTCTACTCTTTCATTGATATGTTCTATTACTATATGTTCTTTTCTATTCTTTCTTAAATATATTTTACTATGAGTATCTCCTCTATAACCTTCATCATATATTTTACTATGTATATGTATACCACTAAAACCCTCATTGTGTATTGGACAAAAATAAATAAATAAATAATTTTTTTTGCATTGCACATTTATTTTACAATGTTTGCCAATTTGCAGCTAATCTGAATATGTGCAATCAGAAAACTCCAGAACAAGAGACGGACCTCGGCGTCCTAGTGTACAATCACTTAGACAGGAGTCAGCAGTGTGCGGCAGCAACCCAAAAGGCTGATACAATCCTTGATTGTATAAATAAGCAGAGGCATAGAATCAAATCACATGAAGCAGAGGAGAAATCCAGCAGGAGTTTTTGAATAGTTTGGAGAACCAGAAAATACCACCTCTGGCTGGCCCAAGAGTGGGATGGAAATGGAGATTTTGCAGTACCCTTCCCCCAGGCGTGGGGAGGGAATGGGGATTTTGCAGAATCCTTCCCCTGGAGTGGGATGGGAATGGAGATTTTACAGTTTCCTTCCCCTGTCACACCCACCAAGCCATGCCCACAAAGCCACACTATGCTCACCAAGCCATGCCCATAGAACCAGTAGTAAAATAAAATTGGATTTCACCACTGATGAGAAGTATCCGTACCACTTTATAAAGCCTTAATAAGGCCACACCTGGAATACAACTGCATCCAGTTTTGGTCACCACCTTATAAAACAGATATTGAGACTTTGGAAAAAGTGCAAAGCCCCCTCCCCACATGCAGACCACCAACTGGTACCTTTCTTCTTCAGTGCAATTCCAATGTGTATCTGGCTTGGTTCCAGGTTTCCCAAAAACTGGAATTCAGGGTTTCCTGCAGAGCATGGGAAACATCCATCACATTGCAACATTGGCCACATCCCTTGTGAAGCAATGAACTTATGCAGTGATTTTTCAGCCACCCTATCTTCATCCAGAGCAGTGACCAGGGTCAAATTCATCCTGGATGCTGCATATGAGTTGGTCGAGCAAAATATCATTCAAGTCCCTGAATTCACGGTCACCATCAGCGATATATTGATTTATCGCATATCCAGAAACTAGCTAAGTTGACCTCCTGATAATGTCTCCCATCCAAACAATGTCTGGATTTTGTTTCCTTCCTCCCCTCCCCTTCCCTTTTATACTAATAAAGATTAATTAGTTAATTTTCTTACCCTGTTTCTTAGTCCTAGAGTGATAGCTTTCATTAACCTGAAAGTCAAGTGAATTCAGTGCACATGTGGTTGATTAAGAAAAAAAAATCAACCACATCTTTGGGTAAAATAAGAGGGAGAAAAGACTAAAGACAGATATTAAGGAAATGTGAAAGATATATTGAAAATGAGATGATAATGGATGGTCATTATTTTAAAAACAAAAAAAATATTGTTAAGTATATTGTACAGATGTATGAAACACAGAAAGCAAATGCTCATGACATGAGATGTTGAAAGACCAAAAACAAATAAAATTTATTGGATTAAAAAACCCAAAACCCCTGAAAGGCAAGTGAATTCAGTGCACATGTGGTTGATTGGGATGGGGTGGGGGAAATCAACATTTAAAATATACTTTAAAGCCTTATTGTCATTTCATTATCACTTGAAATGCTTGTTGGAATATCTATCACTTTATTTCTTTTCAGCATCCGAAAGGCATATCAATATCAGGAATCAATATAAACAGAAAAAGTCAATGTGCCTACAATATATATACATCATATATTAAAAATTTTCACATCTAAATGTAAGGATGATGTACCTATGTCTATATGCTGACATAAGGGGCATACATAAGCGTACTAGAGTGCCTTCCATCCCCTGTCCTATAGTCTCTCCTATATCTTGTATTTCTTTTCTACTATATCCTCTATAACCTTAATTGTGTATGTTGTGGTTAGCTCTGGCCCAGCTCCTGCCCCAAGGAATGTGCAGGTGGATGTGGGGGAGACATCCACATGCCGCAGGCCTGTTTTGCTCCTGATGGAATCTGCTGACGAAGCCTCCTCTGACCAAGGAAGCGTGAGTGACAGGGAAGATGGGAGTTTGGCAGACAGCCCAGGAGGAGATCAATCATCTCTATCATCCCTGGATTCTGAACAAGAATTAATGACACATCCATGCATGCATAGAGTGATGCATAGGAGACAACAACTGAAGGATTATTACAACAGAAAATGAGGCCACCTGTGGTTGGGTGGGGCTCCAGTAATTAGGGCTGCTGGTATAAATAGCAACGTGTGGGTTTGGCTGTTGTGAAAGAGTATCTGATTGCAGTTCTTCAGGAATCGTGTGTTGCTGTTTTTCTGGACTTTGTTTTCTGGACGCCTTTGAAACCAAAGCAGAGCAATGTGTGTGTGTGTGTCTCACTTCGTTGGAAGAAGAAGGGGTGTGAAGTTTCTTCACAGCTGCTAGCTAAGTACTTAATGACTGCTTAAGGGAAATTGTACAGACTACCCGGTTGTTTTGGGACGAGTGCTCTTTGCAATACAAAGAGTGCTTATTTTATTTTCAATTTTGTGATAAAGTACATTGTTTTGAATTTTCAAACGTGTGTGTGTCTGAAATTTGTACCCTTGAATTTTCGGGAGGCTCCTACCAGAGAGCCTAGCAGAACAGTGTATTATTGTGTATTGGACAAAATAAACAAATAAAATAAAAAATAAAGCAATATAGGCAAACTACTTAATGTTATTTTAAACAAACACTTAAGTAGGGTTCAATGCATAAATTCTAACTTACCTCGCCACTAGTTCTCTTCCTCCCATGCCATGTGGCTGCACTGCACATGTGCATGCGTGCTTATGCAGTGGCAAAAAATTGCAATTTTTAAATTAAAAAAGCCAAAAACAAGATGCCAGAGCATGCAGGTTGTTGGAAATATGGCTTCTGCGTATGCGTAGAAGTAAAAAATCAGCAATTTTTTTTAAAAAAAACCTCTCAATTTTTTTTAAAAAGATAGTGGCATCTGGCACTGACAGAACCAGCTCCATGATGTCACCAGCGATTTGCTGCCAGTTCTATAAAACCAGTGCAAACTGGGAGGAACCCACCTCTGGTACAATGACTTGATGTTTGATTGTTGAAATGCATTACATCAGGGGTCCCCAAACTTGGCCAATTTAAGACTTGTGGACTTCAATTCCCAGAATTCTCCAGCCAGCTGGCTGAAGAATTCTAGGAGTTGAAGTTCACAAGTCTTAAAGTGGACAAATTTGAAGACCTCTGCATTATATGATAAGCCCACATCTATATATCAATACATTAACAAGCTATACACACACAGTCTCAGCTCTAGGGAATATAATATACATGATTAGAATTGTATATGATTGTTTCTTGACTTTTGCAATGTTATTATATTGTTATATTTATGTTATCTTAAAAAAAAACCTTATTACTCTTCTGGAGACCATAAGCCAAATTCAGACCTGATTAGAACTGGATAAAATATATTCATCAACAAACAAAACATCTTGTCTGGCTTTCCTTCATATTGGTTGAGAAAACATGAACAATGTCTGTTGATGGTTTGGCTCAGGTATCTGCTGTTGATCCTGGGAGCAGATGCCACATGGTATTTGAACTGAAATAGTAAACAGAAACTAAACAGGCAATGTACTCTTGCTACATCTGCCTATTTGATCAGTAACCAAATTAAATTTGTTCAGTTTTGCTCATGTCTGAACCAAATTGCATTTGTAATTCCTCTGAAAGGTAATGAACTTGCATCCCATAGAAATAACAATGATGTTCCATACTGGCTTTCTTTTAAAGGAATAAAAGCCACCAAGATACATTAAGCAACCTCAGTTATCAATGTTTATACCTGGATTTGACTCTCTTGCCTTCTGCAGCATTTACATTAAGATATATCCAGTGAAGGGCTACCACAATTTTGACTACCACACTGTAGGCATGGCTTAAGCAGGATGCTCTGCATTTTCTTTCAACATCTTTCAGTGCAAATTGGGTGTTCTGGGGTGGAGCTCCATTTTTGCTACTTCACTGCATCCCTCCCTTGTCTGGGCAGCAGCCCACTCCTGGATATACCAAATGCAAGCTCTCAGTAGGGTTTTTTGTTTTGTTTCTTACAACACAGTTTTTTTTCTCATTTAATGTCCTAAATCAGCTGATGAAAATATTGAAGAACAGCTCCAGATTTATGCAATCAACTTTATTGCCAGTCAGTTTATGTTTAATTACTGAGAAGCAATCTTTTTTTTTGGGGGGGGGGGAGAAAAACTAGAAATAAATGTTTGTATTCTGACCTTTTCACAAGGATGGGCTACTGCCCAGATGGGGGGGGGGGACTCAGTGGGGTAGCGAAAATAGAGCTCCATCCCAGAGCACCCAATTTGCACTGAAAGGTGTTGAAAGAAAATGCAGGGCGTCCTGCCTAAGCTTCACCCACAGTGTTGTAGTAAATATTTTGGTAGCCCTTCAGTGCCTTATCAGTACCAGTATGAATATAATTGCAAGGTTTAATGAGACTGGCTGCTGCATGGGATGGTGGCTTAGTTACCTTGTTTGTAGTAAGACATGGCCATAAATAACTTTTTACATTTTACAGCCAATTTGAAACAGAGAAAATGGATAAATGATTGTGTGTGGTTGGGGTGGGGGAAACCGTTCCTCAAGGCAGGATAGTCCTTTAATTGTGGCGTTGCTGTTGAAGGCCAATGGGAGGAATGATCACATGATGATTGTTGGGATTTCATCCAAATATAGGAAGTAGAGGAGGTTTCATCATATCTTGGCTCCTAATATACATACCATTTTTTCAGAGTATAAAACACACCTTTTTACCGCCCAAAAGACGGTGAAACCTTGGGTGCATTTTATACACTGAATGTAGCCCCATCCAGGCAGAGATTGCCTCCCAGCAATTTACCTCCTTGCATCAAGGAGGTAAATTAACACAAGCAACTGATTATAGGCCTCCTGAACTATAACTGATTGAGGCTGTAGGCAGGCCATGTACTAAAACTCAAAGTGAAACTAAAACTGCAAGGAGGCAAATTGCTGGGAAGTAGAGGCGGAGGCATAATTTTATTTTCTTGTGCTAATCGGATTGATGAAACTGGATGCAAGGAGGTAAGTCAATAACTATGAATGTCTATAGAATGTTCAAATTATTAGATTCCTTTTTAAAAAGACTTTATTATTGTTCTAGACCAGTGTTTTTCAACCAGTGTGCCGCGGCACACTAGTGTGCCGTGAGACATGGTCAGGTGTGCCGCGAAGCTCAGAGAGAGAAAGAAAGAAAGAGAGAGAGAAAGAAAGAGAAAGAAAGAAAGAAAGCAAGAGAGAGAGAGAAAGAAAGCAAGAGAGAGAAAGAAAGAAAGCAAGAGAGAGAGAAAGAAAGCAAGAGAGGGAAAGAGTGAGCGAGAGAGAAAGAGAGGGAGGGAAGGAGAGAGAGAGAAAGACATAGAGGGAGGTAGAGAGGGAGAGAGAAAGAGAGCAAAAAAGAGAGGAAGGAAGGAAGGAAGGAAGAGAAAGCAAGAGGGATGGAAAGAAAGAAAGAAAGGAAGGAAGGGAGAGAAAGAGGGAGAGAAAATAGAGTGAAAGGGAGGGAGATAATTTTTTTGTCCAAACTTTTTTTAGCCTCCCCCCCCCGGCCCCGCTCAATGTGCCCCAGGGTTTTGTAAATGTAAAAAATGTGCCGTGGTTCAAAAAAGGTTGAAAATCACTGTTCTAGACAACTTAACAAAATGAAGACACTTTTTAAAATAATTGCTTGATTTGAAGAGGCCCAGTGCTATTGTATCTTCTTTTAAATAGAAGATAATAATGTATACTTACAGAAAGCCACATCAATTTTAACAGCATCTGTACAAGTATAATCTGAAATGTAACAATGTCCTGTTTTAGTATTAAGATAAGGCAGCTGAGTTAAACCTGACTTAAACATGTTTGGAGTAGTTTATTTAAATAATTGGGATTAATTTATATGACTACATTTAAGAAAACTTTCTGGCATTAATATATTGCCATAATGTACATTTGTACAATTTTTTGATATTTTTATGGGTCAGACACACATGCACAGAAATACACAGCAAACAGTGTATATCATGCTGGGAGACAAATTGCTGGGAGGCAGAGGAAGACATTTTCCTCCTTGTTTTCCTCTCCCAAAACTAAGGTGCATCTTATACTCTGGTGCATCTTATACTCTGAAAAATATAGTAATTAAATGAGTGGAAAAGCAATGTATGTCATACATTAGAACTGTGTTTTTCAACTTTGTCAACTTTAAGATGACCATGATTAATGAGGAATTCTGGAGGTAGAAGTCCAGCCACCATTAAAATGGTTATGGTTCAAAAACATTGTATTAGACTTTCATCATTCTATCTGAATGAGCATGAATAGAAACATAATATGGAGTGGCTGTGGGTTCTGCCTCCCAAGGACAATTCCATCTGTGCGTCCATAACCATGGGGGGGGAATTATTGACCCCCTCAGAGAGGGTCCGCAACTTGGGCATCCTCCTCGATCCACAGCTTACATTAGAGAAACATCTTTCAGCTGTGGCGAGGGGGGGTTTGCCCAGGTTCACCTGGTGCACCAGTTGCGGCCCTATCTGGATCGGGACTCATTGCTCACAGTCACTCATGCCCTCATCACCTCAAGGTTCGACTACTGTAATGCTCTCTACATGGGGCTACCTTTGAAAAATGTTTGGAAACTTCAGATCGTGCAGAATGCGGCTGCGAGAGCAATCATGGGCTTCCCAAGATATGCCCATGTTACACCAACACTTCGCAGTCTGCATTGGTTGCCGATCAATTTCCGGCCACAATTCAAAGTGTTGGTTATGACCTATAAAGCCCTTCATGGCATTGGACCAGAATATCTCTGGGACCGCCTTCTGCCGCACGAATCCCAGTGACCGGTTAGGTCCCACAGAGTTGGCCTTCTCCGGGTCCCATCGATTAAGCAATGTTGTTTGGTGGGACCCAGGAGAAGAGCCTTCTCTGTGGCGGCCCCGACCCTCTGGAACCAGCTCCCCCCAGATATCAGAATTGCCCCCACCCTCCTTGCCTTTCGCCAACTCCTTAAAACCCACCTCTGTCTCAGGCATGGGGGAATTGAAATTTCACTTCCCCCTAGGCTTATAGAATTTATACATGGTATGCTTGTATGTATGAGTGGTTCTTTAAATTGGGGTTTTTAAGATTATTTTTAATATTAGATTAGTTTTCATTGTCTTTTCATTGTTGTTAGCCGCCCCGAGTCTTCGGAGAGGGGCGGCATACAAATCTAATTAATAAATAAATAAATAAATAAATAAATAAATAAAAAATAAATAAAAATAATAAATAAATAAATAAAAAATAAATAAAAATAATAAATAAATAAATAAATAAATAAATAAATAAATAAATAAATAAATAAATCAGTCAGTCAGTCAGTCAGTCAGTCAGTCAGTCAGTCAGTCAGTCAATCAATCAATCAATCAATCTGTCTCCCAGTAAAAAATACTATATGAACATAGCTTTTAAGAATGCGAGTGAGGCCTGTTATTTGCAAATGCTTCTTTTTATTCCTCCTTTTAATCACATGATGCAAAACTTTCTACCTATTGTTTGGGGGGAAAAAACATTTAGAGACAGGAGTTTTCAAAATATAATGCATTTTGATGGAAAGGAAATTAGCCACAGATTTCAGTGGATGAGATTTGTCAGATTTTCTGGAAAAACCTTACCCCAAAACATGGCCAGAAAAAAGGACTTTGCTAATTAAGTATTGTGGCAATTGGACCACTTGGAGTTGTTTATAGGCCTGGTAAACAAAGAGTGTAATATTCTGGTAAAAAATTACATGCAAAAAATTGATATAGGTAGTCCTTGACTTGCGACCACAATTGAGCCCAAAATGTAGGTTGCTAAGTGAGAAATTTGTTCAGTGACTTTTATTGCCACATTTGTTAAATGAATCACTACAGTTGCTACATTAGTAATACTGTTGTTAAATGAATCCAGCTTGTCCATTAACTTTGCTTGTCAGAGGATTACAAAAAGGGATTGCATGACACAGGACACTGTAACTGTCATAAACAATGAACTAGTTGTCAATCCGAATGTACATCACATGACCATGAAGATGCCAAAATGGACATCAGTATGAAAAAAATGGTCTTAAGTCACTTTATTTCAATGCTAAACAAATTTTATAAATTTAAGACTACCTGTATCTCGGAAAAGCACATGCAAAAATGAACAAACTTTTGTGGAACATGTATTCAAATGATTTATGTTGGAATTGAGGCTTTTTAACATTTCTCTCTCATAAATCTACCCTGCCAATTTAAGTCTTCTTCTCACACTTATTGAGATCTTTCTGAATATTTTCACCCCTGTATAATCTGCAAATATTGTGTGTCCCTCAAAAAAAAATGTTTGCAAAAAGTATTGAACAGCACAGGACCTAAAACAGAATCTTCTGGCTCTAAAGTCAAGATTTCCTTACAAGTTAGAGTAGAGCCATTATTGAGCATTCTTTAGGTGTAATTGTATAGCCAGCTGTGAACTCATCTGACAATGACATCTAGTCCAAATTTCTAGTCCATCAGTTTACTGCAAAAAGCAGCTTTACTTGGAACAACACATCCTGTGACAATATCTGTAATACCATCAAATACCCACATCTGTCTATCCAGGTTCCTTGGGAAAGATTCAATAGCTGGACAAAAATGCCAAATCCAGACTGAACATCTGGTTGACTAGGCAATGGACCACAATACTAATTCTGTCAGAGAAGGAAATAAACTTATATTTTGCCAGGAAAACTCATAGTTACAATTATGGGGATATAATAATTATTATTCACATGGATTTCCTTGAAGTTGGGATTGCAACACTTGAAATATTGAAACCACCCTCCTTCAACAGCACTATATATTATTAAAGGGTAAAGGTTCCCCTCTCACATAGGTGCTAATCGTTCCCGATTCTAGGGAGCAGTGCTCATCTCGATTTCAAAGCAAAAGAGCCAGAGCTGTCTGAAGACATCTCCATAGTCATATGGCCAGCATGACTAACCCTTGAAGGCGCATGAAACGCTGCTACCTTCTCATCAAGGTGGTCCCTATTTTTCTACTTGCATTTTGATATGCTTTCAAACTGCTAGGTTGGCAGAAGCTGGGACAAGTAATGGGAGTCACTCCGTTACAGAACACTGGAGATTTGAACCACTGAACTGCTGACCTTTACCCCCGGAAGCTGAGTAACGAAGCTGAGACATGTTGTGGATTAAATACGGGTCATTTATTGAATTAACATAAATTTAAATAAATTTGAATATGTCAATTTAAATATTTAAATTCAGAACGAACTAAGGACCTGCAGAGGCCAAAACTAACGGGGCGGAAATTCCTACCAGAAAATTCCTTGGCAACTTTGGGCAAAACTCCTTGCTGAACCAGGTGAAGGTACCACCTTCACCTGGATCCAAGCCACGCCCATTCGTTGTGTGGGAGGAATTCACCCTCCAATCCCCGTGGGAAATTGGATACGGTGATTCCCATGGACATCCTCTCTCCAATCCCCGACTTTGTTCCAACCTCTAGTTCCTGGAGAGAGGCGGTCCATCCCCCTTTGAAGGATGCCCAAAAGGAGCATGCACAGTCACTTCTAATTACCCATTTCCGCCCCTAACCTGCCAAACCCCAATGACCAAAGGGAGGCCTATACCACTAAGTGCGCCGCACCCCCTAACCAATCCAGTCCGTACCGTCAGTGTGGAATAGGCGAAAAAACGGCTGCCTCTAAAGGGGAGGTCACAAAAAATTCCTATTCGGCCCCGAAGTGACCTCCTCAGGACACACTGTTGATAGAGGAGGGTGGCCGGGTGTTCACTGGAGGGAGCCAGAGCAAGGGGGAGGTCCTGTCCGGATCACCCTTAAATAGGGTGACCCAGGACCTCCCTCCAGTCCCAGCAGGCAACTGCCAAAAGCCGAAACCCGGAAGTACGGAGCTCAGGAAGCTGCCGGCAGCATCTCCTGGGCTCCGAAGGTAATTTCGGCCAGCGATTTATGCCGCCGGCTGGGCACTTCTGGTCAACAAGCTCAGCATCTTAGCCCCCGAGCACATATATTGCACATGGACCCTTGGTAGAATCAGTAAGAAAGCAATTTCTGTATTGGTTCCCACTGATATCTCTTCTGCTAAGCCTAGCTGAGAAAACAGCTGGGCCAATGCCAGGCAAAGTTTCATATTCCCAGAGATCAATTATATGTTTAGCAGCTGAGTCATGGGATGTATGGAAATATGAGAACCAAATGTAAAACTAAAACTCAACTGGAGGAGGGGGAGTGAGTGCAGCTGGAGAAAGGAAGATATTCCAGCAGAATGCCAAAATCAGGACTTCAATCCAAGCTGTAATTGAAATTTAGAAAACACAGGAAAACACATCTAATCTTGTGGTACTGGCATGCCTGTCAAGTTCTTTTAGTCAATGAATCATTACCTTGTGCTCTGTTAAGGTTATACTGCTTTAATTACGATTTCAGTGATTAAAGCGTTTGATGGCAAAGTTTAGCTTAGAAAACATATGTGTTTATTTTTGCTCCACGTTGTTTAGATAACTTTGCTAATTATGCTATCCTTTGGGCACGTAGCAGTCCAATTCTGAAAAACAAATCTTGAAAGGAATTGTAGTCTAGAAAAGCCCATAACATAGTCAATGTGCAGATCTAGCACTTATGTAGTTTCCCTGGAATGAAACAATCACGTGCAAAAGAGAAGATGTTTTCCATGCAGTCTTATTGTTCCATCTTCATTTAATGGTCCAAGGATAATGTACAAGGAGTGAGAATTATTTTCCGGGTAAACAATCTGGCTTCACGTGTCATTAATGAACATTGGATAATTGGATACATTTTTGTTTTTAATCTGTTGCTATTCTTTTGATTCTTTTAGGTAGTTTATGTTTCGGTGCCTTTAAGAAGTGATTAAACAGATTAATTCAGGAACAAAGTTTTATGTGTTGTGAAGAAAAAAACAATTTAACCTTCCATATTATTCATTTCAGTGGGCAGACAGTGCAAACAATTTGTGTGATCATCAGAAATCAGCAAAAGTATTTATAATATGAATGTCATGCTAATGAGAGAGAGTTAAGGTGGCAAAGAAAATGCAACTCGGACATTCGAAAGCAGGATTAACTGATCATCAGTAATATATTTGAGCGCTCTTCTTTTGTTAACCATGTTGATTCTAAACCCTTTAGAAGGAACATAACAGGGAGAAAAGGAAAACATTTTCCCATTGTTGATTCATAGTTATGTTTCAGCTAACTTTTTTTATGATGATTTTTTGCATGACTCTCCCCTTCTCATCTTTTGTATAATAGTAGAAATTCAAGTTAGAATACTATATAACCTGCTGCTGCTGTATTGGAATGCAGTGTATACAGTAGACCAGTAAAGCTGGCACAAGGGGCACGCAGAGCATACTGGTGGGCATGCGAGCTCGTATCTGGCATGCATGCACACATCAGCCAGCTGATTTTTGGGCCTTCTGGGACCACTGGGAGCTGAGAAACAGGCTGTTTCCAGCCTCTGGAAGGAGTGGGGAAGGCCTGTTTTTTGCTCTTCGCAAGCTCCAGAGCCTTTCTAGGAGGCTGGAAAGGGCTTGATGCTGGAAACGGGTGGGGGCAAGATCATGCGTGCCTGCATGGGAGTGAGCTGCACGGAATTATGGGTGTGTGCCCTCCGCACCCCTCCCCTTTTAGCACATGACCAAAAAAGGTTCGGCATCACTGCAGTAGACTATCAACAAATCTTCACTGTTATTAATTTTATAACAAGCAACAAATTTTGACAGTCCAAGAGATATCATCAGTTTGGATAGTTGGCAATAAACTATAAATCATTACTTTGGTGCCAGATTTACTTATAATCATATTAATTTTCCTCATTTATATTAAAGATGCACGAGACCTGTATAAACAAAGTCACTTTTTTCAGAATAAAATATGAATTGTATTGTGAGTGTTCCTTGCCAGCCTCAGGAAATATCAGACTCTGAGGAAGAGGAAACAGAGGTTTTAGTTTATCCTGGTTTAAGAAGGTTATTAGAAGGCAGTGGGGATGACAGCGTAGGAGACAATTATGTAGAAGTCAGCATTGAAAGTGATTCATTTTCAGATAATGGAGGAATATCTAACAGCCCATGGGTAAATCCTAGGTTCAGGAGATTCGCAAAATGGAGAGAAGAAATTATTGGGAAAAAGTCCTGAATCTGCAGTTGTTGGAATTGTGTAAAAAGGGAATATGTCACATCCAGGAATAACCAGAAAATAAAGTGCTTTTGGACAACCTGTGTGATTGAAAAGTGGTGTGATTCATAGCTCCTGGAAAAGCATGATTTGATAAACCATGACAGACTGTGCTAATTTATATTAACAAGAACACCGAGCAGAGCCTTTTTAGTACTGATAAACTACTCCACCTTAAGAGAGATTTATAGCTTTGCCTGTCCAGCTTTTGAGCTTGGAATGTGAATTTGCATTGTAAAGTATTCACTGTGCATGATCTCACAACCCTGCTTGTATTGTTGCCATTTATATTCTATTTAAGAGGGAATAAAGGATTTATTTCTTTGAAGATCAAAGCCTTGGGAAAAGATTTGTGGATCTGCATTAGTTGGATCAGAACAGATTGATACTGCCCTTTATGATGAACACTGCTCCAATAAAGAAGATTTGGGGAAGTTCTAGTTATTTTTCTTAAGGCTGCTCTGCAATATCTCTTTGGTAGGGATGTGAAGCATTTTGGGTCTGTCTGTAGTTTTTTCAAGAAACCACTTCTCCCCAAACCACGCAGCTGTCTTTTGTAGCTGTCATGTCTGTAGAGAAAACGACACAGCTGCTGAATTGCAGAAGAATACTATTTTCATGTTCCTGTCCAAAGCACTGCACATTCCTAATATTCACTTTCATTGTAAGTTCAGGTAGAGCTAAAGATGTGGTAGCTGGCAGATGTTTTGGAAGAGTTAATTGGTATTGATTTAACATCCAGTATTTATCACTTCCCATTTAAATTAAATATGTAATATGGTGTGCTTAACAATTTTATTGCAACTGCTACACTGTTAATTAGCACTGTAAGCCCTTTTTATTATAAAATAGCATTATACTCTCCAGACTGAGCTGAAACAGACCATGCTAATATTCTGTGTAGTAACATCTTTAAAAAAAAAAAAAAAATTAGACAAATTAGCATATCAATTTTCTTTCTGTATATTTATTACGGGAACATGAAATAAGGCAGCTGAATCTTTCCACAACATGGAACAGAGAACATAATTGGTAATTGAAAGAGGCTTCATTTACTTTTCCAATAATAAATCATGTAGAATAACATGCTGCTTTTAATTGTTGTAGTAAAAAGAAAATTATCATGTTTCTATAGAATTCTTCAGAAAGAGTATCTATTTCAATGTAGTTTCCCACTCCCAATCCTGCTTCTTTGCAATAAAAATCTGGATTACTGAAAACAATATTAATCCAGGTTCCTTTTAAAATATTCTATCAACATAGCTGTGATGATTTTATTTGTTTGTTTGTCAACTGTAGGTACCACCCATCTCACTCTCAGAGTGATGTAATTGCTTCTGGCATCTAAAATTTGCAGCATGACTGAATCTTTCAAATATTGTCTGGGAAATACAAGAATGTTATGATTTAAAACCACAAACTGATTGGGGTATGATTATACACATCTTAAAGAGCTCATATACTACATAGCAGGAGATGGAAGTCTATCTCCTCTAAAGTTCATCAGAATGATGAGTTTGCCACTGGCAGGTCAAATAATCTGATCCAACTCCTTGCTGAAAATTTCCTTGTCTTCTTCTGGTCACATGAGACTGGACATTCTGAGAGGAAAGAGGAACTTTATAATACATTCATTTATTCTGATCAGTCGAGCAGAGATGTTCTTCAGCAGAACAGTTTGGGCTGCGTAAACATATTCATAGACTCTTTTTGTCTGTCTGTGGTTTTCAATGAATCATCTGGTCCAGGGGAAGGCATAGTTGGTTCTTCTATGACTTGTGGACTTCAACTCCCAGAATTCTTAAGCCAATCATGCTAGCTCAGGAATTCTGGGAGTTGAAGTCCACATGTCACAGAAGAGCCAACTTTGCCTACCCCTGGTCTGGTCTCATTCAGTGCAGCAATGGGAATCTGGGAGTGGAGGGAAGAGTTCTTTGCAGTCAGACAGTGGAGAAAGCAGTCCAGAAAGTGACGATGAAGCAAGGCCTGGGAGCCCTGGGGAAGGGCTATCTCAAGCAAGTAGCTTGGATTCCCTGGAGTCCCTGGATGACGAAGCACAAGCTATCATTAGTATGCAACAGAGACACATAGATCAAAGGAGAACTCAACTACGTAGATATTATCAGTGCTGAATGAGGAGCACCTGGGGGTTGGGTGTGGTACCCATTAGCATAAAAGGGTTTATAAGGCATGCGAACCCTTTTGGCAGCATGGAGTGTTATCAAAGTGGAGTTGGTGTTATCTGCATTTTCTCTCAGCGTTTTTGTTCCTGACTCGTGGCCCAGCAGTCTTGAAGACCGGTGGGAGGTTTGTGTCTGTTAGCTCAACAGCCTCGTTTGGCATTAAGGATCCTGTTTTTCTGTATGAACAATTGCTTTCATGTTTCTTTTGGAGTTCCAGTGCTTTCCTGACCTGTAAGGACATTTTCTGTTGGCTTCTTTTCTCTTTATCATTATAAAACTGTGTTTGGATTCAACCGATGTGTCTGGCTTATCTTTTTGGGTTGGTCATAGCTTCCGGAGTGACCCAGACAGAACAGGGGGAGGGCAAAATAATCAACTGCCAATAAAGTAATCTGCCAGCTGCAGTTATCTAGCCAGATGTTGTAAGACAGGCAAGGTTTACGGTACTTTCCTCCCTTATATGAGAGTGGGCAATGTTATCCTAGAAGGCAGGAGCAGTCATTTCTGTCCTAGGTACTGAGACAAATAATCACAAGTCCAAGGGCACCCATATGTAGATTGTGATTGCAACTGCTAGAAATTATCTCCAACTGTTGCTTCACAACTTCTCCAACACCACAATGCTCAGAGAATTTGGTTTTTATTGATATGATTTGCAGATGAATTGAGAGATGTAGATGAAGATGAATTGCATGACAGAAACCTGTGTATGATGGAGTCTTAAGTGGAACAGCCATTGTACAGTGACAATCCCACTCTCTCGACAGAAGAGACCCTAATCCAGTGGCACAGAGAACTGTTATGGTTGAAGATCTTTCTTGCTGCAGTGGATGAATGTAATGTCTAAGTGTCTTGTCATGTCCTTAACACTTCACAATGTCTGGTAGTCTTTCCTACTTGACCATTCATCAGTTTCCTCTGCTCAGTCTCTCAGGGACAGATTTCATAGACAAATTCCCAAGCCTAGACACTCACCGTTATCTTGTTTGGTCCATCTGTTAAGATGGTTTATTGGGATGTGGCTGCTAGTAGAACTGCAGGTATGGTCACCACAATATAAAGAAAGATGTTGAGACTCTGGAAAGAGTGCAGAGAAGAGCATCAGAAATTTTAGGGGATTGAAGGCTAAAACATTTGAAGTAGGAATTGGGTATGTCTAGTTTAGTGGGGGGAAAGGAACTGGGTAACATGAGAGCAGTGTTTCAATATAAGAGGGGTTGCCACAAAGAAGAAAGGTAAATGCATTTTCCAAAGCACCAGAAGACAAGACAAGAAGCAATGGATGGAAACTAATCAATGAAAGAAGCAACCTGCAACTAAGGAGACATTTCTGACAGTGAGAACTATTAACCAGTGGTATAGTTTGCTGTCGGAAGTTAGTGCTCAATTACTGGAGGCTTTTAAGAAGAGACTGGATAGACACTTATCTGAAATGGTATAGTCTGCTTGAGCAGGGGGTTGGACTAGAAGATCTACAAGGACTTCCAACTCTGATGTTCTATATTCTGTATTCTTCAACTTTTATATTACTCCAAGATAGTTCTCTAAGTTGGCACTTATATGAATGTGTATGGTTAATGTCTTCTGTGACAAAAAAGTCCAAACAAAAAAGGAGAATGCTAATATTTTCCTTTTCAGCAATGGATTATAATACTGTTCAAAAATTTAACTTCAAATATCAATAATACTTATCCATTTTGGCTAAGTTACAAAAATCTGCTTTGTGCCAGTGCAATAATGTTAGGGAAAAAACATGTAAAAATAAGCACAATCCAGTCTATACCTCTTAATTAAAAGAGATATACAGACTTTTCATCATTAAATTAGATTCAGATCTTAATTTGACAAAAATGAAAATAGATAGATGTTATTCTTTATGGCTAGAGCAAGTTGAACATTTCTTACTCTTCCTCTGCCTTTGTTCTGTACACACATAGACTTGGCAATAAAATGAAGGTGATATTAAGGAACCATTAAATCAAGGAATGAAAGTATTTCAAGAAAAGAAGTCATTCTTGTTTGAATCAAGAGACTAAGAAACAATAGATATATTTATTTAAACTGACAGATATCTAGCAAAGATTTATCTTAAAAAATGTATCAAGGCTTTCTGGTACAAACAAGATTTTTACCCCTCTGAGTCAGTCTTTGATTCTCATGACTGTCTGCATTAGTTCTCATAATTCCTTTGGCAATGTTTCTTCCTAGTGATATTGCTTCCTTCTCAGTGCTAGCAAGAAATAATTGGCCTGGGATTATCCAGTTGCTTTTGTGTCTAAAGTGGGATGGGGGACTAGAAGTCACAGTCTCCTGGTTTTAGGCTAATGTCTTAACTACTACATCAAACTCTCATAAACAAATTGATGAATGTGAAAAGTTGATAATTGCCATGTTTTCTCTATCCAATCATCTGGAAGCAACATTTTCCATACATAGTCTTATTTCCTTTTTTATAATATGGTCAAATGCTTTTGAACTCAAGACTCTGGTTAAGGAAAAGTAAAAGGTTCTCTATAACAGTGTTTCCCAACCTTTTTTGAGCCATGGCACATTATTCACTTTTACAAAATCCTGGGGAACATGGGGGGGGGGGGGAGTTTGGACAAAAAAAATCTCTCTCTTACTCTGTTTCGCTCTATTTCTCTCTCTCCCTCTTTCTCTCTCTTCCTTCCTTCCTTCCTATTTCTTTCCCTCTCTCTCTCCATCCCTCTTTGTTTCTCCCTTCCTTCCTCTCTTTTTTGCTCTCATTCTCTTTCCCTCCTTCCCTCCCTCTATGTCTTTCCCTCACCCTCCTCCTTCCCCCCTCTTTCTCTCTCTCTGTTTTTTTTTCTCTCTCTCTCTTGCTGTCTTTCTCTCTGTTTCTCTCTCCCCTCTCTCTTTCTCTTTCTCTCTTTCTTGCTATCTCCCTCTTTTTCTCTCTCTCTCTTCTCTCTCTCTATTTTGCTTTCTTTCTCTCTCTCTCTCTCCCCCCTCTCTCCCTCTCTCTTTCTCTCTCTCCCTCTCTTTCTCTCTCTCTTTCTTGCTATCTTTCTCTTTCTCTCTCTCTCTTTTGCTTTCCCTTTCTTTCTCTCTCTCCCCCTCTCCCTCTCTCTTTCTCTCTCTCCCTCTCTTTCGCTCTCTCTCTTTCTAGCTATCTCTCTCTTACTCTCTCTCTTTTTTGCTTTCTCTCTCTTTCTCTCTCTCCCCTCTCTCTCCCTCTCTCTTTCCCTCTCTCCCTCTCTTGCTATCTCTTTCTTTCTTTCTCTCTCTCTTTCTCGTACACCATGCTACAGCAGCGACATTGGGCAGTAGCCGTGGAGCGGCGGCAGTGAGGCGGAGCTTGCTAGATGCCGTACATGCTGGCATTGCACTGGGCATGGGCGTGGGGCTGGAGCCTCCATCCTGGCCCAGCCAGCAGGCAAGTGCCAGCCATGCAATGCCAGCATGTACGGCGTACAGCAACATGTCTAGTCGCCGCTGTTGGTGCCTCTGTCCTGGAGTTCTGGCTCGCAGCTGACCACTCTGCCACCGCCCAGCGGCTACTGCCCGGTGCCACTACTGCTGCCGCCCTCCCACTGCCACCACCCTCCCACTGCCACCACCCTCCCACTGCTGCCGCCCTCCCACTGGGCCCCAAAGCTCACCTGCTGCCGCCGCCAGGGAAGCTCCAGCCGGGCGGGGCTCTGCAGCTGCCGGAAAACTTGGAAGGTGCAAAGAAGGAAGTTCAGCTTCCGGTCTCACAACTTTTTGCTCTTCACACCCTCAGCAAAAAGTTGCGAGACCAGAAGCTGAGGTTCCTTCTTCGCGGCACACCTGACAATGTCTTGCGGCACACTTGTGTGCCGTGGCACACTGGTTGGGAAAAACTGCTCTATAAGATGCTATATATACTGCTCAAAAAATAAATAAATAAAGGGAACACTCAAACAACGCATCCTATATCGGAATGAATGAAATATTCTCATTGAATGCTTTGTTCTGTACAAAGTTGAATGTGCACAACAGCATGTGAAATTGATTGTCAATCAGTGTTGCTTCCTAAGTGGACAATATGATTTCACACATGTTTGATTTACTTGGAGTTATATTGTGTTGTTTAAGTGTTCCCTTTATTATTATTATTTTGAGCAGTGTATATTGTAATGTTTTGAAAGACAATGCTAAGTATATTTTACAGGAACATAAAATGTTTGTATGCAGGTTCTGAGCAGAGAACTGTATGAAAAATTCAGAGTAACCTTTTTGAAAACTAATTATTTTTCAGAAGTATTAAGAATTAACATTCATTAACAGGTCTAGGAGGGAGAGGAGGGAGGAAGTAAGGAAAGAAGGAAGTACGGTAGGAGGAATGGATTACTGAATAAGGCTTCTCAAATTCAAGACAAGGATGTGTACTGGGATGAAAAAGAATGATATGAAAATTGTTGTGGTTAGCTCTGGCCCAGCTTCTGCCCCAAGGAATGTGGAGGTGGATGTGGGGGAGAGATCCACATGCCGCAGGCCTGTTTTGCTCCCAGTAGAATCTGTCGACAAAATCTCCTCTGACCAAGGAAGCATGAGTGACAGGGAAGAGGGGAGTTTGGCAGACAGCCCAGGAGGAGATCAATCATCTCTATCATCCCTGGATTCTGAACAAGAATTAATGACATATTCACGCATGCGTAGAGTGATGCATAGGAGACAACAACTGAAGGATTATTATAAGATAAAATGAGGCCACCTGTGGTTGGGTGGGGCTGCTGTAATTAGTGCTACAGATAAAAGTGCAGCCTGATTTTTTAGCCTCATGGCAGTTTATCTGATTCATTGTTTCATCAAGATTGTGGTTTTTGCTGTGTGTGTGGACTCTCTGGACTTTAGAAGTGGACTCAATTTCCCAGTTATTGGGTGAGCAATTGGACTGCATTTAACCTGTGCCTTATGTGTACCAGAAAATCCCTTTGACATTTAAAAAGGGAGCTGTTTCTGTTTTTCTGTTTATAAAAACGTTTGGGTTTTCCTTTTATCGTGTGGTGTGTGTCTTCCTGGACTAATTACCCTGTAATTATGGGTGGTTGAGACAGGCTGGCAGAACAGGAAATAAAGAAAATCCACATCAAGAAAACAATTAAGGAAATTATGCATTTTGCTTACATTTTAAATGAATTTTTGGGGCTAGAGAGAGTGAATCTCTAAGTAAATTGTTGCATTTATTGTGGAAAGCAAGGGCATCAATGTGAGGAGAGAAGAGAATTTAAAAATAGTCAAGATATCACAGTAAAACTATGTTCATGACATCTCCCTTTGTTTTGTGCTTGCAATACACATTAAGAAGCAACAGAGCTTTGATAATGCAGCAGAGATGCCATCTTGACATTTTGATCCCTCATGGATGTCCCTGCTGGAAAGGAGTAAGAACATAAAAAGAGAAGTCAAAATTCTAAAGACTGTGGAAATTTGTAGAATGAAGGAAATATAGGAAGAAAAGAGAAAATAGATACATTATTAGGAGAAAGAAACCTGAATGATCAAAAACTGTATTAAAAAGTAATCATGTGTTTTCACAAAATGTTTGCTTAGATAGGTGCAGCTGGTAGAAAAACATCAATTTTGCAGAAAGGAAATTAGGGAGGAGTTAAAAGACAAGTTATTTCTTCAAATTCTTGACTAGAAAGTGGGTGTGAGGGCTTGATGGCAAGATACAAATCATTATTTAAACTTACTCTCATTCAAGATTAGTTTTTCTGTCGTTTTGTCTTCAAATACCTCTTTTTATAAATGCTAATCAAGTTTCAAGTTGCCTTAAAATGTGCATTGTTTATTTATTACTCAGCTACTGACAGTTTCATATAACATATGGAATCAAAACCAAGCAAACCTGCTTTATTTATTGTCAGAATCTTTGGGTCTTTGAGAGGAATTCTACCATATTTTATTATGTGCCAAAGAGGAAGGCTTTTAAACAAGAAATAGACAAACTGAGGAATGAATATCCACCATTGGAAGTCGAGATCCATGTCATTTCATAATATAATTTTCCCCAGTGTGATTCCCTTTAATGTTTTATGACTGTAGCTATCTAGAATATATACTATACTTAGTGAGAACTGCAATTTCAACATGTCTTCGGGGTATCTGTCTGGAAAAGGCTGATATACTGCAAAACACACTATAATGGAATTGCAGGCAAAAAAAAATTGGGATAATGGTGAAATCAGGTCATATACTTTGAATTAGAAAAAAATTCTAAATACAGGAAAAGGTAGAGATGTCTTTAGTGGCAGAGATTTAATAGATTTGGATTTGTAAAATGTTATTTCCAACTGAAGAGGGATAAAAATTGCACAATTTCATACAGCACAGCTTCCAAGTATACTAAGGTTTTGTGTCAGTCACTTGTGAATCTGGGACCATACATTATATATATTTGCTTTACATAGTCATATTTTGTTAAATAAAACAAATTAAGTTAGTAGGTTAGGAAAAGTATTTTCCTGGAGCTAGTCCAAATATTTCACAGATGCCTTCACCATCTGCTCATTGGACTTCTGGCCTTCTTGACTTTTAAGGATTTGCTAACTTTATTAGTTGGTTCATTTTGCAGTCATTACCTCATTTGTTCTGCTTTGTCCCAACATCTAATTATAACAAATCAATGTCACTCTAAGCTTCCAGGAAAAGTTACAAAGAAACTTTGTTTATAACTATAGAAAAATAGATTTTGAGGAAACAATGCTAAAAATATTTTTTGTGCTGTTGCTAAGAAGTAATATTTTTGTTTTTGTTTTGGCTGTCACAGATAAATTGTTTTAAATCTTTAAGAATCTTTTTTTATGAATTGGATCTTGAAGACTTGATTCAACACTGCATTTAACTAATATTTTAGATATTATAATACCATGTCACATTATAGCTTTTGCACTTGGGTTATGTTCATCATGTTAAAAGGTCCCACAGGGATCCATACTATGTTTTCCCAGTTTAAATTCTGACTGTGTCTTTAATTTTTCATTACTATGTACTGTAATTATGACTTTCATCTTCCCAAGAGTTGATCTTTGTGTATAATTTTAAATTGCCTGATAGGCTTTGAAAACTTGATGACTCTCAATTTTTAATTTAAAGTCTATAACATCGTCATGAAAAACCACTTCCTTTACTTTTTGACATCCTTTCTATTCAGAATAATTAAAATCAGAGATTCTGGTAATGTACCTTATAAGGGAATGAATGAAAAATACTGCCACACCTCCATAACTGTACTTTAAATAAAGATGTTTTAAAAATGAATCATAAAAATGATCCTTGAATTAGCTCTCGTTATCTGTATTTACTTTTCCACATAATCACCACTATGAACCACTTTTGCCAATGATAAAAAGCTTCTAAAAATCATCAAGAAAGAACACCGCACTTTGTCTTCTTAACCAGGTCCTGATAGTTCTTGTCAACTCTTTATTTAAGCGGATGCCTGTTAAGGTTTGGGCAATAGGTGTTAGTCTCAGAATTCACCAATTCTCAATGGTACAGGAAATGGAGAATAAGATCCAGTTTCACAATAATTTCTTGGGTGGTCTATGAGATATAAGACCTAACCACTATAACAAATTTACTTCTTTTGCTTTCAAATTCATTTAATGGTTATTTAAAAGTTTACCATGCTTCAATGATACAGTGGTACATGATTCAAGAAAACCCATATGAGTAATACTATCTACATCCCAAATAAATATAACCAAGAGATTCCTGTCAAAGCCTGAACTTTGATTTCCTACCCCTGCCCACAGGCTTTGTTGTGTCCAGAGGACAGTTAGGTTTGGTTTCCCGCCCCTTTTCCTTGGGCGGGAAAATACAGTGATTAGATTGCTTGGCTTAGCCTGGCAGCAAGGAGTATAAATATCTGCCAGGCACGGCCATGTTTTGTCTTTGTTATGAATCACGTTACTGTTACATGTTCCCAGTTACAATAAACAAATTAACAGATCCAGGCCTACCGTTGTCTCATTCATGAGTGGATCAGTTTCCGATCACAATTCAAAGTGTTGGTTATGACCTATAAAGCCTTCATGGCACCGGACCAGATTATCTCCAGGACCACCTTCTGCCGCACAAATCCCAGCAATCAGTTAGGTCCCACAGAGTGGGCCTTCTCAGACTCCCGTCAACTAAACAATGTCATTTGGCGGGACCCAGGGGAAGAGCCTTCTCTGTGGCGGCCCCAGCCCTCTGGAACCAACTCCCCCCAGAGATTAGAATTTTCCCCACCCTCCTTGCTTTTCGTAAGATCCTTAAAACCCACCTCTGCTGTCAGGCATGGGGGAACTGAGATATTCTTTCACCCTAGGCTTCTACAATTTATGCATGGTATGTCTGTCTGTATGTTTGGTTTTATAATAAGGGTTTTTTTTAGTTGTTTTTGTATTGGATTATTACATGCTGTTTTTATCACTGTTGTTAGCCGCCCCGAGTCCACGGAGAGGGGCGGCATACAAATTCAATCAATCAATTAATCAATCAATCAATCAATCAATCAATCAATCAATCAATCTAACATCTGGCAACGAGGAAGAGTTTTTACCCATGAGTAATAAAGGTACCGGAACTTTCCTTATTTTCCTATCTGCCTTAACCTGCCACCTCGTGTGCCCTACCACCACCGGGAAACGTTCAAGTGACCGCAACTGCAGGGAAACCCCCATACCAAGCTGTCTGCCGCCTGGGGATCCCAGGGAATTCCCAAATCGCCACCATCCATGCCAGGCCGCATAATACAGTGATCCCCCGCTCGTTGCGAGGGTTCCGTTCCAGGACCCCCGCAACGAGCGGGTTTTCGCGAAGTAGCGCTGCGGAAGTAAAAACACCATCTGCGCATGTGGGGACGTTTTAAAACACCCGCGCGACTTTCCAATGAGTCCCGAAGACAAACGCGTTGTCTTCGGGACTCATTGGAAAGTCGCGCGGGTGTTTTAAAATGTCCCCGCCGACATGGGGGGCTCGCTAGCACACCCCCAAACCTGGGTTGGGGGTTCGGGGGTGTGCTAGCGAGCCCCCCATGTCGGCAGGGACGTTTTAAAACACCCGCGCGACTTTCCAATGAGTCCCGAAGACAACGCGTTTGTCTTCGGGACTCATTGGAAAGTCGCGCGGGTGTTTTAAAACGTCCCCACATGCGCAGATGGTGTTTTTACTTCCGCAGCGCCGGCATGGGGGGCTTCCTAGCAGCCCCCCAAACCCGGGTTGGGGGTCCGGGGGGTGCTGGCAAGCCCGCCATGCCGGTGGCGACATTTTAAAACACCCGCGCCGCCCCCAATCTTCGGCTCCTCGCTAGCGGGCAGGCAGGCGGCTCCTCGCTAGCGGGCAGGCAGGCGAGAGCTAGCGCCAGCGAACGGCTTGTCCGCGCTCGCTCTGGCCGCTTTCGAGCTGAGTCCTGAAGCGAATTCGCTTCAGGACTCAGCTCCAAAGCGGCGAGAATGAACGGTGTGGGCGGGCGAAGGGCGGGCGGCAGCGAGGAGTTTGCGTGGGCAGTGGGGAAACTCCTTGCTGATGCCCGCTGCTCACCCTCCCGCCAGCAAGAGGGGGAAGACCCAGGGAAGCCGCCCAGCAGCTGATCTGCCGGGCACCATCTACGCATGCGTGCCCATAGAAAAAAGGGCACGCATGCGCAGATGGTGTTTTGACTTCCGGGTTGAAAAATCGCGAATTACCCTGTTCGCAATGGTCGGGGACGCAATAACCGGGGGATCACTGTATTTCATTGACTGATGCTTTATTTCTAGGTCATAATGATGAAATCTTATTTTGTGGATTGTCATAACATTATGAAGAGATTCTTTACCAGTATTCTTTACGCAATATTAGCATATTCTTATTGTCAACAATTGCTAGCAAACTTCAGATTGTGAAGTGTTCAACATACAAGGAACCCATCCTGTACAAACTTTCCAGTTTTGAATGATATCAATAATGTGTCTCATACCTTTCAGTGAAATGCCAAGATTGACTGCAATTTCCCTTTGACTGATCTGCTGATTATCTTTAATTGGTTTGTCAAGCATTTTCATGTGAAATTTGACAGTTGCTGTCATAGTTTGTCCACTTTGTTCTTTATCACACAAATTAGCTCTTCCCAGTTCATTATCTTACATTTTTTTTGGCCAAGCAACACAGAATGTTTATGTCAACCCAGTAATAACCAAAAATAACCTGTATTTGCTGGTGGGTTTCAATTTGAAATACTCTTTTGTGAGTCAAAAATCCAGTTACAGTGTATTGTGTCAATGTAGGTACACATTGATAAGCACCCATTGCAGGCTTTCATTTCACAAACAATAAAGGAGAATATTTGTAGCTCATGGTTGAAATGAAGGCTCCTTGATGCTCTCTGAGATTGGTTGTCCTTAGTAAGGACTCCTTACTTACACAGCTTCTGCTCTGGCAATCTCATACTACTCACCAGAGCCTACAAAACTTTTGCCAGACCCATCCTTGAATACAGTCCATCTGTCTGGAACCCATACCACATCTCGGACATCAACACCCTTGAAAATGTCCAAAGATACTTCACCAGAAGAGCCCTTCACTCCTCCACTTGAAGCAGAATACCCTACGAAAGCAGACTATCCATCCTAGGTCTAGAAAGCTTAGAACTATGTCGCCTAAAACACGATCTAAGTATTGCCCACAAGATCATATGCTGCAACGTTCTACCTGTCAATGACTACTTCAGCTTCAATTGCAACAACACAAGAGCATGCAACAGATTCAAACTTAATATTAACCGCTCCAAACTTGACTGTAAAAAATATGACTTCAGCAACCGAGTTGTTGAAGCGTGGAACTCATTATCTGACTCAGTAGTGTCAACCCCTAACCCCCAACATTTTCCCCTTGGACTATCCACGATTGAACTCTCCAGGTTCCTTAGAGGCCAGTAAGGGGTGTACATAAGTGCACCAGTGTGCCTTCCAACCCCTGTCCAATTGTCTCTCCTTATCTCATTTTTCTTTTCTTTCTTTCAAATATACCTATACTTTATCTTTTCTTCTATTCTTTTCTTTATTTATATTACTACATATCTATTCCCTTCAATGTGTATTATGTATTGGACAAAATAAATAAATAAAATAAATAAAATAAAATACTAGTACCGTTGATATTACCTAGGTTGAAGAATGAAACATTTACAAGAAAACAATCAAGCTGAGAGAGCACTAAGGACCCCTCATTTCACAAACAATAGCAACAAAAGCTTTTCTTGAAGCAACTTCCTAATTTCCTGAAGTGAAAGAACAAATACTGAAGAACATGTCAGAGTACCATAACACTGGGTCGGGGTGGGTTCCACTTACCTTCACCACTGGTTCGCATCGCATGCTCAATATATTCGTGCACATGTACACATCCTCTCATGCAATTCTGCTTCCATACATGCTCAGTAGCTATAATCAGCCCAAAACACATCTGAGGAGCTTATCATCTGTGCTTCAGGCAAAAGAATAAAGGTAAGTATAAACCTGAACGGGAGGGCCCTTTTTCAAGCAGCAACAAAGGAAAAAACTTCAAAACAGTAAAAAAATTGGGGGCAAAATCCCCAAAAAGATGGCAGCACTCATGGACCGGCTTTGACCAAACTGGATCCATGATGCCATTGTGATGTCAACAGTGAATTGCTACTGATTCAGGTGATCTGGTCCAAACCAGCAGGAACCAACCCTCCTGTTTTGGTACCATCAAAGTTACATGACAGATGCTAAGTAAGAGTAGGACATTTTTTTCAGCAGCAAATTACACATTATATATAATTACTTGCAGTGATTTGTTCTGCAGTTCATCTGTGAATATGGAGGGTTAAAGTAGTGGAAACATATAAACACATGTAAAGTTATATAGCTATTTTAAAAACCCATAGCTGAGGATAGCATTCCCAGTTGCTGTAGTGTGTCAATACTAAAATCCTCAGAAAAATGAGCCAAAATAGTGAACACATATTAATAAATTGATCAAAATTGAAAACTAAAACAAATAAATAAAATAAACTTTGATTTATTTAAGAGCTGTTATTTAAGAGCTCATTGTGGCATGTCATACATATACATGTACTACATATACATGTATGATTATGGAGGGAAGGGAAGCATGGTTTGAGACTAAAGCATTGCAAAAGGTTGTGGACCTCTGCTTTACTCTCTAAAGCAGAGGTCCCCAAACATTTGGACCTCAGGAACCACCAAGGTAATAATTTTAAATCTCTTTTTTGGGCTCAATTGTGGTTATAAGTTTTTCTTTCTTTCTTTCTTTCTTTCTCTTCCTTCCTTTCTTCCTTCCTTCTTCCTCCCTCCCTCCCTCTCTCTTCCTTTCATTTCCCTTCCTTCCTTTCTACCTTCTTCTTCTTTTCTTTCTTTTTTCTTTTTCTTTCTTTCTTTCTCTCTCTCTTCCTCTTTATTTGTACATACAACCACTTGTTTTAAATTTTTATTGTTTTGATTTTATTCACTTTCCATTGCTTCATGACTAATCCTCATTATTCTATGCTGTGTGAAATATTTATTTATTTGATTTTTTAATTCAATTTTTATGCCGCCCTTCTCCTTAGACTCAGGGTGTCTTACAACATGTTAGCAATAGCACTTTTTAACAGAGCCAGCGTATTGCCCCCACAATGCGGGTTCTCATTTTACCCACCCCGGAAGGATGGAAGGCTGAGTCAATCTTGAGCCAGTGATGAGATTTGAACTGCTGACCTACAGATCTACAGTCAGCTTCAGTGGCCTGCAGTACAGCACTCTACCTGCTGCACCACCCCGGCTCATGAAATATGCTACCTCATGCTCTGGCTGTACAAAGAAATGTGCAAAAATTATGCTGGAGACAAAATGATCAATAGATGGTGAGGAAAATTCTTTAAATGTGTCCCTTTATAGTACCTCAAGGGTTGTATTTATTTATTTATTTACTCCATGTAGCAAAGGTATAAAAGGTTTAGGCAGCACAAAAGAATGTATCTCTCAAAGTAGGTTGATAGCAATTGTTTTCTTTTCGAACACGTGGAAATTGAAAGTGAAATTTAGAATGCTAACAATTTAAATTTTGATTAAATTGAATTTTTAGAAAACTGCAAAATCAGGTAATGTCTTTTTTTTGTGCTTTAATTTGTTTTCTGTATACATATGTGATTCATTATTAATTTGTGATGCTTATCATTGGATATCCTGGCCCTGATTTTTATGAAGCTAGAAAACAAAAGAATGTAAAAATATAGACTCCTAAAGGTCATTCTGGTCCATACTCTGGTTAATGTAAATGTAGCAAATGTAACCAGACAGATAGTATTAGAAATTAATAGGAAGAACATTGTACAGAAGAAGTTGCTAGCCCATGTGAATTCTGTTATATCTCAGAACAGAGAGATTTGATTTTAGAAATCACAACTAGTATCCACAATTGCAGGCTTGTTATTCATGAATTCATCAACCACTAAGTGGAATTTGTTTCAGCATTTTGAAGCAACAAAGTACAAAAGTTAAATAGTCACCATGTAAATAAATTCTTCTTTTGTTTATCAAGAAATTATTACAATAAATAATGTTAGAAGTCCTAATGTTTTTTTTCATCTACTCTTCATATGCATTTTTACGTTACTTAATTTGTAAGTCTTTCTTGGTTATTTACAGTTCTTCAGAAATCATTAAGAAGGTTTAATAATAGTTAGCTTTAGGAACCAAATATCCAATTCAACAAACCAGTAACCAACTTTGGCTAAAATGAAATTAGGTTCATGACACTATTCCTACATATTTAATAAGCATTGCAGGGCATCCCATTTGTAAGTACTGTACTTTCATTATTCACTAGCTAGTGAACTTTTAAGGACCTTTTACTCTTTCATGTTAGACTATGGGAGGAAATACAGTAGATGAATTATTTACTGATTACAGCTGAGGAAGCATTTAGTATATCCCAAGAGTAGTGTTGAACAGAGGGCAAGTTGAGGTAGACTGGTTTTGGATGATTGTCATTACAACTGAAGACAGTGTCCTATCTTGTTCAAGCATTTATCACTACAATCCCCATTGACTTCACTAGTACACTAGGTTTAAAGAGTTTTTTAAATGAAAAAGAGTTATTAGCTTAATGTATATTAATAGCAATTAGAATAGAACAGAACAGAACAGTATAGAACAGAACATAATATAATACCAGAGTTGGAAGGTTACCTTGGAGGTCTTCTAATCCAATCCCCTGTCCAGACAGAAAGCCCTACACCACTTCAGACAAAAGGTTTTCCAACATCTTCTTAAACACTTCCAATGTTGGAGCATTCACAATTTCTGGAGGCAAGCTGTTCCCCTGATTAATTACTCTAACTGTCAGGAAATTTCTCCTTAGTTTTAAATTGCTTATCTCCTTGATTAGTTTCCACCTATTGCTTGTTGTACCCTCAGGAGCTTTGGAGAATAGTTTGACTCCCTCTTCTCAGACAACTCCTGAGATATTAAAACACAGTCCTTCTTTTCATTAAACTAGACACACCCAGTTCCTGCAACTGTTCTTCATATGTTTTAGCTTCCAGTTCCCTAGTGCTCTTTGTTGATCTTCTCTGTGCTCTTTCTAGAGTCTCCACATTCTTTTTGCATCACGGCGATCAAAACTGAATGCAGTATTCCAAGGGTGGCCTTACTAAGGCATTATAAAGTGGTATTAACACACTTCACTTGTTCTTCATTCCATCCCTCTGTTAATGCAGCCTAGAACTGTGTTGGCTTTTTTGGCAGCTGCTGTACAATGCTGGCTCATATTTAAATGGTTGTCCACTATGACTCCAAGGTCCCACTCACAGTTACTACTGCTGACCAAGGTACCACATATACTGTACCTGTGCATTTTGGGTTTTTTGCCAAAATGTAGAACCTTGCTTTTTTCACAATTGAATTTCATTTTGTTACATAGCATATAATGTTCAAATCTGGCAATGATTAAGATATAGAAGAGTACTGGACATAAAACAGAAGCTTGGGGTACTCCACTGCATACTTCCCTCCATGTAGATGCAGTTACATTGAGCACTACACATTGAATGAGGTTGGTAAGTCAGTTTCAAATCCATCTGATGGTATTGCTGTCTCTGTGTTGGTTGAAACAGGCAGGATTCCCTTGAGTACCATTTGTTGAGGGAGCAGGGGAAAGGGAGGGTCTTGCCTTCTCTTTCTGCTCAAGATCCCCATGGACAATTGGTGGGCCACTGTGTGACACAGAATGCTGGACTCGATGGGCTTTGGCCTGATTCAGCATGGCTCTTCTTATGTTCTTATGTCTAACCCACATTTTTCTACTTTATCTAGTAGTAGGTTATGGTCTACTTTATCAAAAGCCTTATTGAATTTCAAATAAATTATATAACTAGCATTACTCTGGTCCACTAATTTTGTCACTGTCAAAGAATGCAATAAAATTAGTCTGACATGATCTGTTAATTATATGGCCATATTAGTAAAATCAGGACATGTGCAATTTCTTCCTTAGACATGTTCATGGTCATTTATTAAGGTTTGTCTTTATAAGGAGAGACCTTTGTATGTCTTTCTCCAATATTATGAATGCTTGGAGAGAAATGTTTAGCCTACTTCTAATTGCCCTTTGACAATATCTGACAGTACTTCATGGATTTAACCTCAGAAATTGCTTCTTTATTACAGGATCTCTTAGCAACCTCCTTTTGTTTTTTGAAAAAAATGAAGAAGGAAGTGCATGATCTACTTAACTTCAGGCTTGTCATTGTTTTTTCTTGTTTTACTCAATGTAGCTTTTCTCTCCCTGCACACTATATGCATACTTTTAGTTGTTTTCATGAGTGTCTGTTGGAGGGAGAACACAGCCTTCTTGTTGTTTTGACACTTTCATCCCTACATTCCTGATTCTCGGGATGTGTCTGGTGTTTTCCCTTCAAAATCTCTTAAGGTTTTTTTTTTTTACAAAATACTCTTAAAATTTCAGTGGCTATGGTCACATAATATATTGAATATAATAGCCTGGTTGAATGAGCACATTGTGTCTTCATACATAACTCTTTCAACTGTACTATGTCATCTAGGACCATGTGAAAATATAAAAAAATAAATTTGTAATCAAGGTTTGTTGTACTTTGCTAATATCATTATTGGTAAGTTTATAATAAAAACTTTAGTTGAAAAGCTATGTAGAAGGATGGTTTATCATCTTATACAAACAGCCAAATTATGGAACTTGCAAGGTTTTATCCTTAATAATTTATCTGTCCATCACTCAATATTTAAACTCTGGATATTCTTTTTAAGTGTATGAATTACATTTAGCCCTTGAATTTGTATGCCTAAATCTCCATTTCAAGAAGTGGTTTGACATGTAAAAAATGAAACAAAGTTACACCAAAAAAGAGTTGTAAGAAAAAAGGAAAAACATAGCTAACTCTAGTTTGCATTCAAATCCTTTAATATACTGTATTTTATGTATAAGAGTATAAGATGCAGAGGGTGGAAATGTTGGCGTGTCTTATATATCAAATAAGATCTGGAGGGTGGAAATGTTTGTATTATACATTTTTGGCCTCCCACTTGTCTCATTTTCACCAAAATGGGATGCGCAGAGGGTTTTGGAGGCCTGCAGAGTGCTCCTGGGGGCTTAGAGGACAAAAAAAATGTGACATATGAAGGATTTGGGAGGCAAAAAGGGCCGATTTTTCATGAAAATAGGAGCGTTTTTGCCCTTTCCATCTTTCAGGAACACTCTGAAGTCCTCCTTAGCCTTCTGCGCATCCTGCTTTTGCAAAAAATGGTCCTCTTTTTCACCTACCAAACACCCTACATGTGACATTTTTGCTTTCCCCAGTCCCTAGGAGTACTCTGTAGGTCTCTCAAAACATCCTGGTTTTGCAAAAAATGAGCCTGGATTTTTTTTTTTTAAAGGGACATGCAGAGGGTTTGGGAGGCCTGCAGAATACTCCTGAAGTCCAGGGAGGGCAAAAACTTTTTTTCCTTGTTTACGTTTTCAAAATCTTACTGTGTCTTATACTCCAGTGCATCTTATAGTCCAAAAAATATAGTGCTTACATTTTTCTAATGTGCAAATGATCTTTTTTCTTTAAATTTCTCATTTTTTGTTCTTTTTGTGGACTCATCAATTCTATCCAAAAGTAACTTTTTCAGTCATTCTCAATGTGTCATTGAGCCAAACCACTTCAGTGTACTCCAATACAAGAGCACTTTTGTATTCAATTTGCATTCATTTATCACCCATTCCATTTGTGACTCTAGTGCTTCTTCTTTTCCCACACATACTTCCTTATTATAACTTGCTCATCTGCATTCAGCTTTTATGCTCTTTCTAACTGTTGTGTTCTTTTAACAAAGTGGGAAGAAGCGTGTTCTTCAATGCAGTCATTTCTGTTTCTTTTGTCATTTTGTTTCTTTTCGCAGTATTTGCAATCTTAATTTCCCCCCTGTTTCTTTAAAGAAAAACACCTAACAAGGTGCACACATTCTACTGAATTCATCTACATGTTTGAGTTTTTAACCTTCTATATATAACTTGCAGTCATTTATTCCATTTTCCCCATCAAGTAGAACCATCTTTGTCTTTGATACAATTTGAAAATCTGCACAAAGTTGCAAATAATTCATGTTGTCTATCAAGACCACAGCACTGTCTGCAAGCAAAAGTACACATATATCCATGTACCTTTAACATCATAACAATCATACCTTATATATTTATCCATAAATATTTGGCAGGGAAAGAGAAGTGGCTGATTGCAAAAGAGGGGAAAAAAACTTTACTATATGAAAATAAGAGTTAGGTATCTTAGAAATGCTGGATATAGCAGGAATGTATAGAACGATGTGTGGTAAGATAAGATGAAATAGATACAGGAATGAATGGGTACTGAATGGATATGAATTGAATAGATTCTCTGTGAATTTTGTATGATCCTAACATTTAAAATTCTTCCACCTCCAATTAAGGTTTTACTTTGTAGACTGTACAGCTTATGATGTTTCTTTGTGGTTCTTATGTCAAACTTTTGACTTATGTGGAAGAGCCTCTGGAATATATGACCTAAATACATTGGCCACTACAGGTATTTTCAATCACAACCAGAGGATAAAAGATGGGTTCCAATGGGAAAAAAGAAAATACAGCAAAGAACAAGACTGACACTTCTTGTAATTGAACTGACATATAATCAAAAGTCATTATCAGCAGTAGCTCAGCTGTAAAGGGCTATTATAATGTTAACAAGGTTAACAATCTAGGAAAAAAGTCTAGGAACTTGTGCCATCACTCTTGTATAGTTTCTCTTCCATCAACTATACATTGGCTGCAACAAGATTTAATGTTAGGGAAAGAATGATAAATGGTCTTTTGTCTCTCTGTCAATTGTCTTTATCCTAGGAGGATGCCTTCATGAATCTTTTCTCCTAAGAAATGGCCCATTTGATTGTTCTTGCAATAAAATAGTAAATTGAATGTGATACGGTATCTTTTTTCAACATCTATTGATTAACCAGTGATGGGCATCAGAACTGCTGAAACATTTGAAACATCACATCAAGCAAATGAATATCACAATGGAAAGCTCATATATTAAAAATACTAGAAACACATCTCACCCATTTTCACTACTTCATTGGATATGTATAGTACATATGACCTGGATCTTCATGTGTGTCATTGCATTTATGCAGTCAAGAGATTTAAAATCTCAGCTTCTCTTTCTCCACACAAACCTGCTATACAAGGACATTCTGATATACCTCAAGGCTAAATATCCAGTGGAGAATGTATTAGGGTCTGCATTATGCTGTTGCAATGGAACAGCTCTCCTACAAATGCTGTGTATTTATTTATTTAGTGTATGGTATCACTGATATGCAATACTTAATAAAGCACTTTATATGTACAAACGTAAGTACAATAGACAAAATAAAATATTAAATTAGAGTAAAACCATGATAACATTGCTTAAAGATCTTGAACCCCAAGCCCATATACTGTAACAGTAAAATACAAATAGGATGGGAGTGGTTTACTATTTTTATAGGACTTAAAAAAATCACTGCTGTTTAATCTTCTAATAATTCTATTGATTTCTCATCCAAGTACTAATCAGATCTGACTCACTTTAATTCTATGAGTTCAGCCAAGTCTGTTAGGTTTTTCTATCTTGTAGTGGTGGGATTCAAATGATTTAACAACTGGTTCCCCCCCCCCCCCCCGCACTAATGACTGGCTGGTAGGCATAGTCGGATGGTCATGGGACTCAGTGGACATGACCAACTTGATGTCACTCATCACACCCAGCCCTGCCTCCTGGCCATTCTAATCAAAGGCAGAGGTGAAATTCAGCCAGTTTTGAGTAGTTCAGGCTAATTACACCACTGACTAGCCCCGCCCGTGACCATATTTTGACTTGTTTTGAAGTCCACACATGGTTGTATACCCCTCTTGGAAGGAATATCATTCTGAGTTGGGTTCCGAATGGGAAAAAGACACTGGATTCATGGAAGTTGTTTGGAAAGAGCGTTGGCATGAATACCTAAACAGAAAAGGTGGATCATATGCTTCCAGATGTTGGGTGAAGAGAAAGGGCTGAGATTCTCAGAGTGCCCGACTTTATACACCTCTTAATTTCCTATTCCTGTGTAAGAAATGTATCCCAATTGATTATCAGACTCCCGTGGGCCATGCAGTGGCAACTTTGTAGGCTGTGTTTTATGTCCAAGTTTGGCTGAGCTTGTGTTTTATGTCCAAGTTTGGCTGGTGGTGTATTGAAAGGACTTTGAGCAATTCATAATATTGAACTGTCTGAAACAGGTTATGTAGAATAGACTGGCCCAGGCTATTAACAAAGATGTTGGGAATGTGTGTGAATGTGTGTTAGTTTCTGCTTCTGTAGGTTTCTACTTCTCTTTTAGGGGAAATATTCTGCTCTTTTAGTATATCTTAAAATATTTCATTCCTCTAGGAGGGGTACGTGTGTGCACCCCTGAGCTACATGTTCTGATAAATCAATGTTTTTCATATTTGGCAACTTTTAAGATTTGTAGACTTCAACTTTCAGAATATTATCTGGACAATTCTGGAAGTCCACACATTTTAAGATTGCAAGTTTGAAAAACCCTGTCAAATTAAGATTCTTTTTAGGGATCTGTGCTTTGGTCTCCTTAAAAAAAAACATATTACAAGTCATCCTGAGCAGCATATCTCTGAAGGAAGACTCTAATAGAAACATGCTTTATCCATAAAAATATAGAAAGGTATCTAAGGATCATTAATTTTCCAACCTTCATGGACCATAATTTATGAGAAGTTTGCAATGAACTCAACAAAAGTTTTCCTCAGCTTTGTTTTGCCTGAATATACAATATTTTTGCTCTGTCATTGAGCTGTGATCATCTTGGAAAAGGCCCTACAAATAGACACAAAGTTCTCTCAATCAAATTATTGTCCTCCATTCTCTTTATTTATAGTATGGGACCCTAAAAATAGACACAAAATTCTCCCAATATTAAACTGTCCTCTTTTGTCCTTATTTATATTCTGGAAGAGTCAGATAATGAGGAAAAGCTGATCATGGGAGATACATGGACAGCCATTATTATTGATCGGATTTATCCTCGAACTGTTATCACTGGAAAAAAGGGACTTTTACACTGGTATTTAATATTCCTTTCCTACCCCACCTCATTACTGATGTACTGATATAAGGAAAAGTTCTAAGCAGGTGGAAGGATTTTTGACTCTCTTTCAACCTTATTTTCTCAGAATTGATTCTAAGACTGGATGTAAAATTTATTAGTACAGAAATTATAATTGGAGCAAAGAAGAAAGCAGGGGATTTTAGGCAGACAATATTATGGCAATTAAAGTTTTTGATAAAGTTTTCTTGTTTTCCTTATTTTCATATCTTGGCTTTAAATCAATTCAAAACATTACATTTGTTCAATATAATCTATATACGGGGTATGGAAACTTATATTAATTATTTCCCCAAAGTTTTGCTATAGTCCAGGTATTTTCTGTGCTTAGTAGTGTTATTTTATATTATTTTATATGTCTGTGTAATAATCCAAATTCAGAAGAGGGAATATACTTTGGGGTGAAGGCTCACTTTGTGTTTTCCAGCAAATGTTTAAAAGATTTGTGCAGCGGGGAAGGCAAAAGCACAATGGACTTATGAAGAGAGAGGTCTCAAATATTTGCCCACACAAGCTACGTATTCCACTTCCCCTTTCAAATCCAGATTGTAGTATAGCTTCAAGAGAGGTAATTGAAGATTTGAAATCTTCATTTTTTCAGTCTGTTTTTCGGCCATTTCCAGGCCACTTTCAGCTGGTTTTTTTTGGGGGGGGGGCATTTTGGATTTTCAGTAGTAGTAAATAAATTTCAGTAGTAGTAAATTTAAAAAAAATCAATTTTCCTTGTTGTTTATTTACTACTACATCCAAATTGGCCCGAAAAGGGCAGTAAAACACCCAAAAAACCCCAACCCAAAAGCACCCCCCGAAACATCTTGAAAATGGCTGAAAAATAGCCCAAAATGGCTGAAAAAGGCCCACAAAATGGGTGGGGCCAGTCAGTGATGGTATTAACCAGTTCACCAAACTGGAAGAATTTTAACAACCAGTTCGCTTGAACCAGTCTGAACTGGCTGAATCTCACTTCTGCCTAACAGAATGGGCAGAATCTTGCAAAGTGCCAGGATTATAAAAATACATACGTTTTCACATTTTTTTGGCAAGAAAAATCTTTTTCAACCAACCATCTGAATCCCTGAATTCCATATTGGGGTATTGCGTTATGGAACACAACAGCTCTTTAAGCATAGAGCCTGCTGGATAGCTTTGGGTCAGACATTTTCTGTCAGTCCTAAGAAGGAGGCAATAGTTTTGTAAACTGCCCTGAGTCAACAGTCTACTCCAAGACCAGGGAAGTCTTAATACCACTCTACTACGCCCTGGTCCGACCACACCTGGAGTACTGTATTCAGTTCTGGTCACCACACTTCAAAACTCTGGAGAAGGTGCAAAAAAGAGCAACCAAGATGATTAAGGGATTGGAAACCAAGACTTATGAAGAGAGACTGAGGGAACTGGTCATGGATAGCCTAGGGAAAAGGAGGGCCAGAGCGGACATGATAGCAGTCTACAAGTATACGAGGGGATGTCACAGAGAGGAGGGGATCACTTTATTCTTCAGGGCACCAGAGGGCTGGTTGAGGAACAATGACTGGAAGCTGACCAAGGACAGATTCAACATGGAGATAAGGAGGAACTTCCTGATGGTCAGAGCGATCAACCAATGGAACAACCTACCAGCGGACGTTGTGAACTCCAACACTCTGGACATTTTAAAGAGAAGATTGAACTGCCACTTGACTGGTGTACTATAGGGTTCCTGCTTGGGCAGGGGGTTGAACTCAATGGCCTTCATGGTCCCTTTCAACTCTAACAATAAATAAATAAACAGAGAAGGGAGGCATAAAAATCCAAACAAACAAACAAACAAACAAACAAACAAACAAACAAACAGTAAACTACTTCTGGAAAAAGAAACTTGCCAAGAAAATTTGCAG
The DNA here is from genome assembly GCF_031021105.1 of Erythrolamprus reginae. Classification (NCBI taxonomy): domain Eukaryota; kingdom Metazoa; phylum Chordata; class Lepidosauria; order Squamata; family Dipsadidae; genus Erythrolamprus; species Erythrolamprus reginae. The sequence continues at coordinate 303,333,488 of NC_091951.1, read as the reverse complement.
GGACTTGTTTAGGCTCCAAAAATCATACATAACTGAATGGAGGCAGGGAAAAAAGAATAAAGTGTCAATCAGAACAAATATATATAGCCGCCCCGAGTTTTCGGAGAGGGGCGGCATACAAATCCAAATAATAAATAAATAAAATAAATATATTATAACAGTACAATTATATTACAACAAATGGGAACCTGGCTCTGGTTTGGAGAAAGAAACACATGCTTAACTGTTTTTCAAAAGGAGGGTCAGAGCTAGCAAGCATAAGGGAAAGATAATTCCAAAGAACAGGGTCTGTCACCAGAGGTCATTATTATATCACTCAAAGAGAAATTAGTTAGTTTTAAAGAGATAATTCTATATGCTAAAGGAATGTTTTAAAAATTCAAGCCTATTTTATATATCCTAAACTTTGACAACTGTTATGGAACTGGAAAGAATAGTACTGCACCAGGCCCTAAATACCTATGATACATCTGTGGGGAAAATACACATTATCCGCCATATGAAATATGAAATAGGCCATCAGTCTTATCCACGTTGGATTGAATGTAGGAATAGTTTGTTATAAAATGGACTGAGTAGGAATTTCTACTACCTCAACAAGGATACTATTCATTTCATTCCACCCCCATTCATATAGGGTCCTTAACAACCAGCAGACATAGCAATAGACATGTTGTTACCCAAGTTAGTCAGTCAGTCAGTCAGTCACAGTAACAGATCTGGATGACAAAATTAATATGGATTGCTAAAAGTAGAAAACAATTGTGTAACAAATCTTTGAAGATATTCCCTATATTCGAAACAGAATATCCTACGAAAATAGACTAACAATCCTGGGCCTGGAAAGCCTAGAACTACGGCGCCTAAAATACGATTTGAGTATTGCCCACAAGATCATATGCTGCAATGTCCTACTGGTCAATGACTACTTCAGCTTCAACCGCAACAACACAAGAGCCCGCAACAGATTCAAACTTAATACGAACTGCTCCAAACTTGACTGTAAAAAATATGATTTCAACAATCATTACCTGACTCAATTGTGTCAACCCCTAACCCCCAACATTTCTCCCTTAGACTCTCCACGATTGACCTCTCCAGGTTCCTAAGAGGCCAGTAAGGGGCGTACATAAGTGCACTGGTGTGCCTTTCATCCCCTGTCCAATTGTCTTTCCTTTCTTTCACCTATCATATATATTCTCTTCCTTTCATATATCTTCTCCTCTAAGTTCACTTTTACCCTTATATATATTACCACATGTCTATTTTTCTTCCTATGTATTTGTGTATTGGACAAATGAATAAATGAATAAATAAAATAATATTTGCTAGTCATCATGGTCAAAACAGAAGTGAGCAAAAGAAAACCTTTTGAGACTAACTTGGCTCATCTATCCAACCATCTTCCCACAACACCTACAAATGCAAGGCCACATTGGGATAATAATGACGAACTTCAACTCTGGATACATTTATGCTTGCTTCAGGACAGAATAATTACTGACATTATCATTAGGACAGTGGTAAGATTGGCTTAGTTGTGATAATATTAATAAATAGTAACTTAATTATGCAATATAAATATTTTAAATAAACATATGTGTAATGTTTTGGGAAAATATGAAAGTGATCTGGATATAAAATTAATCTGATTTATTAATTTTCTATACTTAGGTAAGGACTAAGGGATCATTGAATCTTTTCAGTATCACCTGTACTATGAAGACTTGCTGATTGAGGTTCCTAGTTTTTCGTTTATCAGGTAGTAGTTGGAGTGTATAAAATATTGGTTTGTTGCCCAATATTTCTGCATTTCTTTTTCTGTTTGCCTTTACCTGTAAGTAGAAGGGCAGTTCTGTGTTATACGGGAACAAAGTGCTGATTTGATAAAGGAATATAATCCCCACTCATCTCGCAGGAAGCCCTTTTCATTCTTGAATCCTCTCCCTCCCTAGGTGTCCACATTTATCACTTCATTACAATGACAAGGACCGGATACAATGAAGGGAAAGATATTATCTCTCTACTGTAATATTGGTGTTAGGTTTAATATTTAGAGACAGAGGATTAGCTTCACCTTCCAAAAAGAGATTTCTACAATAATGAAGTTAATGTGTGTTGTAATAAGGGTTTTGTTCCCTTTTTTGTTCCCCGTAATGTGGAATTAATTTCAGTCTGGATGCACAGAAGTCCCTGCTGGTTTGTGTCATTGGAAGGTGAATGTTGGCAGGCATCCAACAGGCTTCACACAATAGAAGCAGGCAGCTTTGGCGGAGCACGCTTGGCTAATCAGATTTTCAAAAAGCATTGAGCCATTTCTTCCCTGTATGAGTGTGAATGCTTAATGCGACTTGATTTTTTGTTATTTTAATAGCAGGATAATCTTTGTTTGGTGCAATTCTTTGCAGCGGGATGAAGGTGGGGGTCATGGGTTTCTGTATTCCTTGTAATATGGGCTGCTCTTTGACTCACGTAGAAAAAGAGGGGGGAAAGGAGAAGGGAAAAATAATAATGTCAAGTTAAATATGGAGTTCTTCATTGACAGAACCGTGAGAAAGTTCCCAAAGGGCACTTATGCATAAACCTGAGAGAAGAAAGAAGAAAGACGTGAGAATAAAGATGGCATTTTCTATAAGCAACATTTGTTAATACCATTTATCTGAAATATCCCACACAAATGTTCTTTATTTCTTATGATCTCTGTCAACACATCTAGGAATTTTCAGAACACATTCTTATATTTCTTTGTGGAATGCTTCAATATAAAATTTCTTTCCTCCCTCTCTATAACAACAACAGAGTTGGAAGGAGCCTTGAAAGTCTTCTAGTTCAACCTCCTGCTTAGGCAGGGAACCCTACACTACTTCAGACAAGTGGTTATCCAACATCTTAAAAACTTCTAGTGTTGGAGCTTTCACAAATTCTGGAAGTAAGCTGTTCCACTGATTAATTGTTCTAACTGTCAGGAAATTTCTCCTTAGTTCTAAGTTGCTTCTCTCCTTGTTTAGTTTCCACCCATTGCTTCTTGTTCTGCCCTCAGGTGCTTTGGAGAACAGGTTGGCTACCTCTTCTTTGTGGAAGCCCTGAGATATTGGAACACTGCTATCATGTCTCCCCAGTCTTTCTTTTCATTGAACTAGATATATCCAGTTCCTGCAACCGTTCTTCATATGTTTTAGTTACCAGTACCTAATAATCTTTGTTGCTCTTCTGTACACTTTCTACAGTGTCAACATCCTTTTTAAATTGTGGCAACCAAAACTGAATGCAATATTCTAAGTGTGGCCTTACCAAGGCATTATAAAGTGGTATTAACACTTTACATGATCTAGATTCTATCCCTCTGTTAATGCAGCCTAGAACTGTGTTGGATTTTTTGGCAGCTGCTGCACATTGCTGGCTTATATTTAAATGGTTGTCTACTTGGGCTCCAAGGTCCCACTCACAGTTACTACTATTGAGCAATGTAGCACATATACGGTACCTGTGCATTTTGTTTTTCTTGCCCAAATATAGAACCTTATTTTTTTCACTATTGGATTTAATTTTGTTAGATAGCACCCAATGTTCAAGTTTGTCAAGATCCTTCTGTATTTTGTGCCTATCTTCTGGAGTGTTGGCTATTCCTGCCAGTTTGGTGTCATCTGTAAATTGGATGAGTTCCCCTTCTATCCCCTTGTCCAAGTCATTGATGAAGATGTTGAAGAGTACTGGGCCTAAAACAGAGCCTTGGAATACTCCACTGCATACATCACTCCATGTAGATACAGTTCCACTGAGCACTACATGTTGAGTGTGGTTGGTTAACCAGTTTTGAATCCATCTGGTGGTGTTGCTGTCCATCCCACATTTTTCTACTTTATCTAATAGTAGGTTATGGTCTACTTTGTCAAATGCCTTACTGAAGTCCAAGTAAACTACATCAACAGCATTCCCCTAGTCCACAAACTTTGTCACTTTGTCAAAGAATGCAAGCAGTCTTTCCCAAACTGTTGAGCTGGGATGATGTTTCTGGAGAAGCAGAGATTCATAGAATACTTCTCTCTTTCAGAAGTTGGGAAAAGGAAAACTCCTTCCATCCATCAAAATCATAATTAAAATCATAAATACCAATCAAAATTTGTGAAGGGTAGATGCTACATTTTTCACCAAGTTATCTTGATCTTTAGTTGCATCACATAAGTGTTTAATTTATAAGCAAACAATCTTTTTGTTTCACTCAAGTTTTGCTTTTGTTGTTTGTGACTGTTGGCTTTCTGAATATATGCATTTTTGTATGTATATGTGCATGTATACATACATGTGTGTGTGTGTGTGTGTGTGTAGAATAGTGTGGATGTTGGGACACACATGCATACTGGATTTTCTATATTTTCTATATATTTATGCTTACATGTTCTGAAAGTATAAATAAGGTAAATTTATTTTAAAATGGCCTTTAATTTATCCTCTAATTCTAGTAATACCTAAGCAATATTGTCAGTGCTTAAGCCTTATTTAAGTCTCATAATAATTGCAAATGCAAAAAGGGGAAGATTACAGTCATGTTTCTCTAAGAAATTGTTGTGGTTGATGTTCTTTTCTTCTAGCATTAAAATCTGGAATTAGAAATACAGATCAGCCTCAAAGACCTGTATGTGGAAAATGAGGGGTTGTTTTTATAGAGGCACAGCTACTGAAAATATACATAGATAAGGAAAAAGCTCTTTGAAATGGATAAATTCATGTGCATAAATCTATGCTGTCAGAAATCAATGCTTAAGATTATATTAGAATAAGTGTTTGGAACTCTTCCGCCTCCATCTCACTTGGCATTTCCCCCTGGCCCTCATGCATGATGGACTGGGAATTAATCAAGTCACAGAGTCCATGGTATAAATCAAAGTCAATGGAGGTAGACAGATTTTACACTGGCTGAGTTCTGGCCAAGTCATGTGTGCAGAACATGGAAAACAGGCATAGAAACCCAGTCAACAGTGAAACAAACACGCAAATGAATAACCACAACATGGTTACAGTGGAAATGAGGAAGCCATTCTTATGTCTTAGTGAAAAGAAAGAGTCATAAAAAGTTGAAGATAGGCAAATCAATCTATTATCATTGCTTATTTAAGAAAATATTAAAACCATTTTCACTTGGGTTGTTAGCCAAGCTTGATTTTTGAATTGGCCTTTCAGAAATGAAAGTGGATCTTTATATATATATTCCACAAAGATAGGACTTTTCTGCCAATTCATTTGCATTTTCTTTCAGGCTCTTCTAATGCTCTTTTTGATGTCCTAAACCTAAATGGGAAATTATATCCTTTCTACTAATAATAGTATCCCTTAATAGACATTTCATTAATAAAATTTTGGTATCAAAATTTCTGATGGGAAAAATTGCAATTTATTACTTAAACATGGTTTAAATAATGCCGATTAGCATGATGCCCTGCATGTGAAAATGCTTAGGTCATTCCATACTGAAAGTGTAGAAGTTATCAAAACCAATACACAATTCATCCTGAAAGACTGCAGATGGACTTCATTATTGTTGTTAAATATATTACACAGCCTGAGAAACTATTCAGATATCTAAATCTTGATGCAGATGCAACTTTTCATTATACAATGATAGCAGGTTAGGAGGGACAATTCTGCCAATAAAAGAGATTAGTTGATTTGAATTGTGGAGTCCTTGGTGGTCTCTAAGTTTTGTTGTTTGTTAAGTAGCATCTTCAGTTCTAGAAGAAAGTGGGACACAATACAATACAAATCTAATGGTTAAAACTATAACTAAAAACCCACTATCTTAAAAAACAATCAATACTGTACAGTCATAACCACACATAACTCTTAATGGTGAGAGAAGGGGATACATTAGTTGTCCCATGTCTGGCAACATAGATAGATCTTCAGGGTCTTGCAGAAGGCGAAGAGGGTGGGGGCAGTTTGAATCTCTGAGGGGAGTTGATTCCAGACGGCCAGGGCCACCATAGAGAAGGCTCTTCCTCTAGGCCCCACCAGACAACATTGTTTAGTCGACAGGACCCGGAGAAGGCCAACTCTGTGGGACCCAATCGGCCGCTGGGATTCATGCAGCAGAAGGCGGTCCCATAGGTATTCTAATCTTAACTCTATTCTTAACTGTTGTTTGCGTAATCTGATTATAAAAATACTTCTATTTCATTTGATGCACAGTTAACTTGGACATTTATAAAAAAATAAATGCTTCATTATATTTCCTCAATGATCAAATATCTGCAAACAGAGTGAATGAGTAGGCAAAAAAGAGAAGGGGTTGCTGAATATGGATGGATGAATGAAGCTAAGAAAATTATCTTGGCAGAATTATTTGCTTTAATGAACTCTGCAGCTCTGATTTATATGCTGAATTGTGGATTAGAACCTCGTAAGTATACTATATTGAAGTACTTCCAGTGGAGTGAAAAAAAAAGATTAATGTCATGTTATAATAACAATTACCTCCTTAGCTCATGCAATTGCTATAGATAAAAAGTAAGCACAGTTTTCTTCCAATCATTCCTGGAGTAGCATGAACCCCACCAACTCCCCGTCCCAAAATGGGAATTAACTGATTCCACTCTCAAAGCAAACAAATCAATATAGGTTATTTTTATGTTAATGTTATGGAACGGTTAGGAATAAGAGAAGGATACACTTGGTTGAAAGAAACAATACTGCAGAACTCTTTCTAGTAAAAATGAGAAGCCTAGAACCTGCTTCTTGATTTTTTCCAATTTATTCTATTAAGTTCCCAAAAGGGGAAAAATTCTGGCTTGTATTATAGTTTAGTTTCTGCAGCTGGAGAAGTCAATTGGGAAAAACCAAGGGAACCGGCGAAATACTCCTTTTGAATTACTTCCCTAGTTATAAATTAATAACAGTTGTGTACAACTTTTGCCGGAATAAGAAGAAATATGAGAGAAACTGAAGATTACACATAGGTTTTCAAAAAAACCCGATCTGATCTTAAAGGAGCCTCAAGTATCAAGCCAGCAACTGTGCAAAATAAGTGATTTTTTGAAGTTAATGGTCAATGTATTTTGCAGCAAGGTGACTGACAGTATTGTCATTTTAGACATAATTTCCATTCACTCACTACAATTTCATAGTTTCTATGGAAACAGATCTAATTCATCTTTTAAGCTACATCTCAGGATGGTCAATTATCTTTGTTTTGGTTGTATGAAGATACTGGTTTTCCAGATTTGTGAGCTATTGCATTATGCTGAATACAGCTTGCATAACTGCAAAGGAATAAATGACTTCAAAATGTAAACATACATGCTAATTAGAAACAAGGCCTCAATATGTCTGATAATGCTTGCTCTTCATGCCATATAGGTTTTCAGGAGAACAGACCAATCTATACATCTCTGTAGATGTAGAAGAAGGTCCCATTATCATTATTGGCAGCTAGCCTCAGTATGTAGAATAACTAAACACTATTCTGGAAAGAATCTGCATAACTGTTGCCTGTGCAAGCCTGCTATGAAATTATTGGAATGGAGAGATACATTTTTTTCTTCAGTGGTAAACAATAATAATAGCAACATTTAAACACCATCAGCATTGACAAAATCAACATTAGTCAATTGCAAAAGGCAGCTTTACTAGCAAGAGGTTACATCCTGCAACAATATGTTTGCATTTTCTAATATAATGCATATAATATAATAAATAATACTATACTGCATTATATTTATTATTAAAGTAACCAACTTCTTCCTATTCCAGGTCCTGGAAAGGATTCAATAGGTAGATAAAAATGCCAAATTCAGTTCCCTCTAATTTTTTTTCGGTGTGGGCGGAAAAGTGTAGTGTCTGAGAGGCAATCCCTTCGGGACTGAGCGGCATAAACAAACAAACAAACAAACAAACAAACAAACGGAAAAAAAATTCCCTTCTTTTTATTAAAAGAAATTAATAATAAAACAAAGCCATCTCTCTCTTTCTTTCTCTCTCTCACTCTCTCTTTCTCTTTCCTCTCTTCTCTCTCCCTCTTTCTCTCTCTCTCTTTCTCTCTTGCTCTGTTTTTCTTTTTCTTACTTTCTCCCTCTTTCTTTCTAGCTCTGTCGCTCTCTCTCTCTTTATCTCTCTCTTGCTTTCTTTCTCTCTCTCGTTCTCCCTCTCTTGCTATCTATCATTCTCTTTCTCTCTCTCTCTTTCTCTCTTTCTCTCTCCCTCTCTCTTTCTTTCTACCTCGCTCTGTCTGTTGCTCTCTCTCTCTCTTGTTCTCTCTTTCTCTCTCTTCCTTTCTTCTCTGGAGGCTGTGGAAGGTTTTCTTATTTTGAGGCATACCGGAAGCGCTCGGGGAAAGTGCTCTGAGCGAAGGGGCTGCGACTCGAGAGGGGTGGGGCGGGCATTCCCGGAGCGCTCGGAGAAAACCCTCTCATAGCCTGGGAGCGCTTCGGGTATGCCTGCCCCACCCCTCTCACAGCCCCTTCGCTAGTGGCCAGATGATGATGATGAGAAGCCGCAGCTGCCACCGCTGCAGGAGGAGCAGCGGCCCAAGGCGGGAGGTGGAGGAGGAGAAAGCCGGAGAGAGGGGCAGATCAGGCAGGCAGTGGCGGGAGGCCAGGAGTGCGAGGGGGCCGGAGGGGCAGGGAGGCTCGGCACCGGCACCGGCACATCCACGGTGGGTGGGGACGGCCGGCACCTCCCATTGCACGGCCTTAGAAAAGGCTGCACGGGAAGTTGTTTTGGGGTGTGCAGAGGTAACATTGACTCAGTCTAAACATCTGGCTGACAGTCCAACCAAAGATAATGATTTATTAAATTTATATACCTCCTAATTGACTGCAATTCTATACATAATTAATTGGCAACCTGAGGCTCATTTGCCCCATTTCTTCCCTTTCACATATACAAATTTTTAAAAAATAGGTTGTGAATTTTCTCTTAAGTCCATTGCTCCTATTTTGCCTTATCTACATTTTATTTTCTCTTAAGTCCATTGCTCCTATTTAGGCAAAATAGGAGCAATGGACTTAAGAGAAAATTCCCAACCTATTTTTTAAAAATTTGTATATGTGAAAGGGAAGAAATGGGGCAAATGAGCCTCAGGTTGCCAATTAATTATGTATAGAATTGCAGTCAATGTTTCTAACACATTTATTTCTGATATTTAAAGATAGATTGTAGAGTTGTGTTTTGTAGAATTGGTATAATATTTATTATGGAGTGTTTCACCATTAGAATAATTTCATAGGTCTCTGTGAATGATAAAGTCAGATTCTCCCAAATCTGTAGGAATGTAATGCAATATATGGTTGAGAAAAGAAAATTAACTTTTATTTGTTTTGAGAATTGAAATATTTAATACCAATACTGAAATGTGGAATCAAAACTTCTCTAGGTTTAGACTTATAGCATTGTAGCAGAGAAAGACTGAAGAAAACCACTCAGGATTGCCCTATCTTGAGTCTTTCAAAGGGGAAGGGGGCAGAATTGCTGTTGGGCTTTTTTGTTATTATATCCATAGCAATAAAAGTAATCATAGTGGATTCTCTTTCCTGACCTCTTTGCTTTGAACAGCTGATATCTTGCTAGACATTAAACACAGAAGAATTCACCACTTCAATTGGTTTTCCCTCTAAAAATTAATCAGAATTTGTCTTCTTGCTGTTACATATTTTGTGACATCCTTTTGCCCCTCAGTCTTCTTTTTTCAAAGTTTGAAACCTGGGTCTTCATGGGATGTTAGAGGTTCTATAAACATCCTTTACTATTGTTCTCTGAACCTGTTGCTGTTTGTCCAACTCTTTCCTTCAAAAATTTCATATACAAAGAGAGACATGCTTGAATAGAAAACTGCACATATTTTTTTATCAACAAATTGAAACCTTCAGTCTTTCAGTAAGAGAAAACTCCAGTGCAAAATCGCTTATTACAAGACATTCCATATCTGTGTTTTCTTTAATTTAGCAATTCTTTATAGAAGGGGTTCCAGATCTTGGCTGCAAAATTTTGGACAGCCATCAGATAGCAGTACAAAAGGTATACAGAGTTTTGCTGCCTAGATCAGGTGGCCCTAGAATATAATATTGTTTCCATAAACAGAAGGGGCCAAATAAAAATCAATGAGAGCTTTGTCAAGAAAAGAAACTTTCTTAGATTATGGAGTCAATTTCATAAAATGTGCCTGAAATCCATGACTAATTTGAATAATTCAGCAAAAAAACTACTTTCTACTTCTGCTGGGTTTTAAAGTGGTTTTCAGAGCCTGTTTTGTCCTTCTTTCTTTATTTAATATCTTAAGAATATGTCAGCCTCTACATAGCAACAATACTTCCTATAATCCTTATTATATGAACAATCATAATACATATTAAGTTTAGTATAGAGAAAAACACAGTAACATCTAGGAAAAGATAAGTAGTTCAATTATTACTTTTTGGGTTTCTTTCCTTTCCTTTTCTTTTGCCAGAGGCAAAATAAGATTTATTTTATCATTTTCTTCTCCTGAAATGTGCTGAGTATTTTCGTTTCTCTTCGACAGGTTTCAATGAAATGTTATTATCTAAAGCTTCATAGAAGAGTCTGTATTTTTCTTTTTAATTAAGACAGGTGACACAGTGGGACTTGCATGATTAATGTCTGAAGGGAAAGAATGATACGTCTTTTGTGAATGTTTGCTTTGAACCAGGGAAAGGACATTATACTGTGTCATAATGCATGGATTTTTAAAAAGGAAACTTTGGTTCAGGAAGGCCTCATCTTCCAATTTATTTCAAGCACTATGAATGAAATATTCCACAAAAAGACTTCCTGGCTGTATTATGGCTTGACTGATATCTTTCCTTTTCAAATTTGGGGTTTATTCTTTCGGGGGGAATTTGCATTAGCAATATCTAGAGACCCAGATAATTTCTGAGTAAAGACCAGAATGAGAGAAGCAAGCATACAAATGCTGGCATTTCTCCAAACTGTCATCTGTTGTTGTGTTGCTTGTGATGCTAATTTGTCCTTTGCTTCTTTCAAAGGTGAAATGGTTTGCGAGCAACGATATATACATCAGGTACCTTTGAGTAATAGAAAGAAAGCGTACAGGCTGCAGTCACTGGTGATATTAAAATGTGGTTTTGCATTGCGCACAGCCACAAGCCTAGCCTGTTTTGAGTTTCACATATTTATTTATTTATTTTATTTATTTATTCAATTTTTTTATGCTGCCCTTCTCCTTAGACTCAGGGTGGCTTACAACATGTGAGCAATAGCACTTTTTAACAGAGCCAGCATATTGCCCCGACAATCCGGGTCCTGTTGCTTTATTTGAGCACTGTGGGTCCCGTTGACTAAGCAATGTCGTTTGACAGGACCCAGGAGAAGAGCCTTCTCTGTGGTGGCCCCGGCCCTCTGGAACCAGCTCCCCCCACATATCAGAGTTGCCCCCACCCTCCTTGCCTTTCGCAAGCTCCTTAAAACCCACCTCTGTCGTCAGGCATGGGGGAATTAAAATTTCCCTTCCCCCTAGGCTTATAGAATTTATACATGGTATGCTTGTATGTATGAGTGGTTCTTTAAATTGGGTTTTTTTAGATTGTTTAATATTAGATTTGTTTACATTGTCTTTTTATATTGTTGTTAGCCGCCCCGAGTCTTCGGAGAGGGGTGGCATACAAATCTAATAAATACAAATGCAATACAAATATGCTACAAAACTGTGATCTATTCTGACATGTGTTCTGGGTTTCCAGATTGCCTATCTCACTTTATAGTCACCTGTAAGTCAATAGAGTTTATACATTGTATTTTTTGGAGTATAAGGTGCACTAGAGTATAAGATACACCTTAGTTTTGGGGAAGGAAAATAGGGAAAAAATAATCTGCCTACCAGGTATTCATGTGGCTACTTTAGTCTGGTCAACACATTAGTTTGCTGGTTTTGAGCCCAGGTGCTTGCTTTTTATCCCCTGGTTGGGGATAAAAAACAGTTTCTAAAACTCTTCACTTTTCTTTCTCTTCAGAGAGGAACAATGAGAAAATCAGGCAAAGGGAAGATTGCTTGTTAGCAAAGCACAGAAGATCTCTTTACTCATTAACACCTTGTTAGGGCTGAAAAAAGGCTCAGCTGATTGTCGGAAGGACCAGCAATGAAAAAAGCAAAGGGAAAGGGGAAATTGCTTAGCTAACATAGCACGGAAGATTGCATTAGCACCTCATTAAGGTTAAAAAAAATACAAACACTTAGTAAAAGCTACATGCAGAGCATAAGACGCACCCAAATTTTCAGCCTCTTTTTGTGTGTGTGGGGGGAGGTGTGTTTTATAATACCAAAAATACAGTAATTGTTTGGCTAAAGTTTTGAAACAAACTTCGTTATTTCAGCCTTTAGTCAAATGGCCTGGAATCACAATCAATGCAATTGAGATTACTATCAGATAGAATACAGTGACACCTCATCTTACAAACCCCTCGTCATACAAACTTTTCGAGATACAAACCCGGGGTTTAAGATTTTTTTGCATTTTCTTCCAAACTATTTTCACCTTACAAACCCAAGCTCCCGCCACTGGGATGCCCCACCTCCAGACTTCTGTTGCCAGCGAAGTGCCCGTTTTTGCGCTGCTGGGATTCCCCTGAGGCTCCCCTCCATGGGAAACACCACCTCTGGACTTCCGTGTTTTTGCGATGCTGCAGGGGAATCCCAGCAGCGCAAAAACAGGTGCTTCACTGGCAATGGAAGTCCGGAGGTGGGGTTTCCCAGTGAGGTGACCCTTTGCAAAATTGCAGCATCACAAAAACACGGAAGTCTGGAGGTGGAGTTTCGAGGACTTCCATGTTTTTGTGATGCTGCAATTTTGCTGAGGAATTTCCCTCTCTGGGAAACCCCACCTCCGGACTTCCGTTGCCAGCGAAGCACCCGTTTTTGCGCTGCTGGGATTCTCCTGCTGGGATTCCCCTGCAGCATCACAAAAACACAGAAGTCTGGAGGTGGGGTTTCCCATGGAGGAGAATCCCAGCAGCGCAAAAACGGGCACTTCAACTGGCAAAAGGGGTGAGTTTTGGGCTTGCACGCATTAATCACTTTTCCATTGATTCCTATGGGAAACATTGTTTCATCTTACAAACTTTTCACCTTACAAACCTCGTCCCGGAATCAATAAATTTCGTAATTTGAGGTATCACTGTATATAAAAATCAGAAATTTTAAAAAATCATGAGTAAAGCCAAAGATAGTTAAAATATTTTCTTAACACAGTTAATGAAATAAAATTATTAGACTTCCGACAGGATTACAATAAGAATTCAAAATTAACTTACAAAGAATGAAAGAAACATCTTTTAGTTCAAGTTTACCTTTTTCCAGAAATAAAACAGACATTTCCTTGTGTGAGAAGTTCAGTTTATCCTGAATGTCTCTGAAGATGATTTAAAATTCATCTCATGAAAGGAGAGAGTTGTGAATAGAAATCAAATATTAACATCTAGCCTAGAGATGTTTAGGCTTTTAGCTATACAGCAGAAAAAATATTTCTCCTATGTAGGATTACTTTTTTTATAACAACTCCAGTTATTGCAGCACAATCTTCATGGAATATAAATATTGTTTAATGATAGTCTATATTTAGATGTGAAAGCCTTGGGCTCTTTTAACCCATTTAATTTTCGCACTGGGCAGGTGCCTGTCTTAATGGCAGATAATGAAATGCAGGAGAGAAGCCATGGAATAAGATAGGAACACTTCAAGGTGGGGCTCATAGTGATGCAAAAGGAGCAATTTGGCCAATGGTCTTTGCTTTTCACTCTCCTTTCACCCATTAATTATGGCAGATTGAAGTCTTAAATAGAACTGTCAGCACCTCTTCTTGTCTGTACATCAAGGCAATTGTGAGGGAAGGTAAAGTGGCTACTTGAGAAATTGCTGATATTTTGCACAGGTTCATCACTCAAAGGCTTCAGTATCAAGGCATGACCTGAACGTGTGAAATAGCCATTGCCAATCAACCACTCAGAGGAAAATGTCATATCACAAATGGCTTTCTTTTTTTTACTTAAAAACCCAGTCATGCATTTTCTGGTAAAAGTCATGAAGTTGCTAACCTTTATGCAATTATGTCAGAATGTGTAAATTATTCCCTAGCTCCCATTGGATAAAATTGACAGTCAGTCAGTCAAAAAGTATACCATTTTATCTTCTTAATTATCATAAAGAAGCAATCAGTGATTTTAACATTTAAATGCATATTCTGAGTAAAAAAAATATATCTAGTTTTCTCTGCTCCAAAAACTAACTTGAAAATGAAGTGGGCCCATTGTACTGTTTCTTTTCCCTTTCTTTTTCCCTTCTGAAAACAAAAGGTGTTGAAGAAAATTCAATTCTCCAATGCATTGTCTTCATTTAATGCCAGGGATAATCTTTCTCTCCCACTGTGCTTCCTCTCTTCTGACTGCCTCTGCTTTGCATACTCATAAACACTTATCATAATCAGCTTTCTTATTCAAATGATAATGCAGATTAGATTTTAAGACAAACTTTGTCATGAAGGATCTCAATTATCTGAGATCTTGTTGAAGTTTGTAATTGCTTAGCGTGGAAAATGAATTTGTACTTCTCTTAAGACTCTAATGTATTATGAATCAAGTATTATTTTTGTCTCTTGTTTAGTATGTAAAATTAGATTCAACATTCAAACTGCTCTATTGATGTATGAACAAAAGTGTTTAGTGTTATTACTGTAGCTGTAGCTTCAAAAAAAATTCATGGATTCTTCTAAGATCATGTGAATTGCAAAGCTAGCTTTATGATAAATATCAAGATAAACATTTTTTTTATGATGACTCACTACTGTAATTTTTTTTAACCACCAATGCCTGCTAGTAAAATATTTTAATTCAGGATACTTAGTGTTGCATCTGTAATAATTGCAGACTATGGAGAACTGTAGGGGTAAAATTCTCTAACTGTAGATGGAAAAATTGTAAGTTAACACTTTGTATATTGAATATTGATTCCCTCTTGACAAAGGAACAAAGACAGAGGCCAATATAATCATATTATTTATGTTTATTTTGGCACAATATAAACTAATTAGCATAATGAATAAGTCAACAAAAGAGAACTAAGTAAAAATATTGAAAAACTCTTTAAACAATTTTGTTTAATAACTATATTATAAGTTGTGATTTAAAAAAAGATAGAGAATAGAATTCTAAATAGAAAACCAACTGAAAGGAGTTCAAATATAGGAAGGGCGATTAAAAAGAACAAAAAAATTATCTGTAGACTTCCCAACTGTAGAATTAGATTAATGTATGAAAATTGTAATCAAAGTTTTAGGCTAAGTAAATTAGGAAGAATAATGGAACAAACAGCCTCAAAAAATGAAAGGCACTCCTTTAAAGAAGTCGGTGTCATGGGTTCACTATTTGCATCTTGCACAGTACATGCAACATTGAGTAAAAAGGTACATACAGTCATCTACAATATGCTTTCAATTTCGCAATTAGGCCATTCTTTATTATCTGCATCATTGTTCAGATTCTAAATGCACTCAGATTGGGGCTATCTGAGCTAATTTCAAACTAGTAAATCTAATATTAGGAGTGCCCAAATACTTGCTATTATTCCTGCTTCATCCTAGCAAGAAAATAATTAGGTGAAACCCAGATTTGCATTGTTAAAAAAAGGCTTGACTCAGATTTTAACAAAGGTTTATGTGTGCAGTCTATAGCCTTATAGTATATCTGTAAACTAGTTTTGTTACTCCTATTATGAAAGAAAGGTGAACTTTTAAAATTATATTTGCTAAACACCGCAGGATTGGTTATGAGAGACTTCATTGTTTACCTACTGCAATAGTTACAAGGCATTTCTAGTTTTCTTATTTGTGACGATTTCAGCAAACATTGTCAAAATGAAACCATGCATTTTTAAAAAAAAGAACGGTAATGTGAAACAAGATCATTTTAAATCTTATTTGGCTACCTTGTTTGGAAACTGCTTCTGGCACTTTATGCAGATATTTAAGAAACTGTTCCATTACTTGTTATATTTTTTCTCTGGAGAAAAAAAGTGATTTACATGGAATGATTACATTATAACCTGGAGGGAAAATTCAGTTTACAGGATTCTTGTTAATATTATAGCCTGCAGCAAATATACTCTATATTTGATGAGGCACTGAATCAGCCTTGAACTATTTCTATGCGCTTATTTGAATAAAACTTGTGACAGTTTTTGTGCCTTTGAAAGAATTCTCCGTGCAGTTTTCTTGGAAATATTTTTGAAGGTGGTTTGCCACTGTCTTCTTGAGGAGAGGGATGAGGGGAAGGTTGGAGGGGTACACCTCTGCTTGGCTTGGCTTATGTCCATAATTCTTTATTTCTCATTTTTAGCATTAATTCTGAGAACACTTTTTTAAAATAAAAATTCATGGCCATACCTTCCAAATCTGCATACCAAAACTGTTTAAATATATGTGTACAGTGCACACTACCATAGGTTGTACAAGTGATTCAAGCATGAGCCATCCCTCTAATATATATGATCAATTATGCAATACAATTGAAGGCAAGCGGGGTTACCCGCTGCCAAATTTGCCGATGGAGCCAAAAGCACAGGCTCCATCAATTCTCTGTACAGGAAGTGTGCAATCTTACACAAAAACACGAGATCGTCTCCAAACAGCTGATCGGCCTCCCAGCTTACTGCACAGGCTCAAGCAGCAAGGGGATGGGGCGTCACGGGATATTTAAATGCTGCCCTGTCTTCAGATAGCCCTCTTTTATGAATCATGGTTGGATGCACCCATCTTACCTCCCTTTATCTGTTGGTGTGTTAGGGCAGTGATTTTCAACCTTTTTTGAGCCATGGCACATTTTTTACATTTACAAAATCCTGGGGCACTTTGAGTTTGGGGGGGGGCTAAAAAAAAGTTTGGACAAAATTTTTTCTCTCTCTTCCTCCCTTCCGCTCTATTTCTCTCTCCCTCCCTCTTTCTCTCCCTTCTTTTTTCTCTCTCTCTCCACCCCTCTTTCTCTCTTCCTTCCTTCCTCTCTTTTTTGCTCTCTTTCTCCCCCCTCCCTCCCTCCCTCTATGTCTTTCTCTCTCTTTCTTTCTTGCTCTCTCTCTTGCTTTCTCTCTTGCTTGCTTTCTCTCTCTCTCGCTTTCTTTCTTTCTTTCTCTCTTTCTCTCTCTCTTGCTTTCTTTCTCTCTCTCTCTTTCTTCCTTCCTTTCTCTCTCTTGTTTTCTTTCTCTCTTGCTTTCTTTCTTTCTCTCTCTCTCTTTCTTCCTTCCTTTCTCTCTTGTTTTCTTTCTCTCTTGCTTTCTTTCTCTCTCTCTTTCTCTCTTTCTTTCTCTCTCTTGCTTTCTTTTTTTCTCTCTTGTTTTCTTTCTCTCTCTGAGCTTCGCGGCACACCTGACCATGTCTCACGGCACACTAGTGTGCCACGGCACACTGGTTGAAAAACACTGTGTTAGGGTTACCAATATAGGTGGAATAGAATTTTTTGCACTTGAGCACTTTTATTGACTGCTGGTTTTTTGCCTACTTCACACCAAGGTGGTTGGGAGGTGACAGGTAAGGGATGCTTTAGTCAGCAATAATGTTTCCAGGTTTGCATGGATGTTTGCAGCAGCTGCATGTTCTCCTTTAGGGCACCTTTTGGAAGGTGATTGGCTTCCCCTTGCCAGAAGCTCAGGGTATGTTGGGCCTGAGTTATGGAGGGGGGATGCCATTGGGGCTCACCTGTGCCAGGAACCCGGAAGGGGAATTGGGGTGAACCTCCCCACATGCCAAGTGGTTTGGCCGAGAACAAGGGAAAGGCCAGGGGGAAACTTTCCCTTGTTCAGCAAGGAGCTTCACCCATGGCTGCTTAGAAATGTTTTGACAGAGATTCTGCCCCCTTTGTCTTTTACCTCTGTAGGTCTTTCACAGAATTTTATTAATTTATATCAATAAAGTGACCCATTTTAACTGCAGTCTTGTGTCTCTGGGTTACTCGGTTTCCAAGGCAAATATCAGCTTTAAAAAAGAAACCATTCAAAGCATAACAGAGTGGGCCTTCTCCGGGTCCCGTCAACTAAACAATGTCGATTGGCGGGCCCCAGGGGAAGAGCCTTCTCTGTGGCGGCCCCAACTCTCTGGAACCAACTCCCCCCAGAGATTAGAACTACCCCTACTCTCCTTGCCTTTCGTAAGCTCCTTAAAACCCACCTTTGTCGTCAGGCATGGGGGAACTGAGGCATCTCCCCCAGGCATATACAATTTATGCATGGTATGTTTGTATGTATATTTGCTTAGTAAATGGGTTTTTTTAAATATTTTAAACTATAATTTAGATTTGTCATGAATTGTTGTATTCTGTTGTGAGCCGCCCAGAGTCTGCGGAGAGGGGCGGCATACAAATCTAAATAATAAATAAATAAATAAATAAATAACAGATAAATTGGTAAAAGCTCTACCTATAAAACCACCATTCTGTACCTTTATATTTTCTTCTATATTTGGTTGCATGTTTTAATCATTATTGTTCTTAATAATTTATCTTCCTTTATATAGGTCTGATAAACTGAAATTGACATATTTAACAATAAATACTGAAACATATTTTAGTGGCCATAGGTTAATTACGGCTCCCCAAGTAAAATTCATGCTACTCGGGGAGCCATAACAATGTTTTGCGGTAGCTAAAGGAGCTTCAGACAATGTGGAAATGTCTTATTTTATGGATTTTCAATATTGTGTAAACTCAATGACATTGCTGGAATATGATATTGGAAAAGAATAGTCAGGCTATGGTAACTGAGAAAACTTTGCAAAGTCCTCTTTTAATTCCCTGGGACCTATGATGGTTAATACCAAACCACACATATGTAGAAATCCCATGGATTTCTACATAGTCATAATCCTTGAATCCTGTTCTGTCTCAGCACTGAGCTCCCAATAATCAGATGCACACCAATTGTATAACTAATAAAAGGATTTAATATTTACAAAAGTCTCCGTCTTTTAAGAGTCCTTTAAAGGTCTTTTCAAAAGAAGAACCAAATGTAGCAAAGTATTATCTACTGGCCAGAGCCCCAGAGAGAAGATAAACACAATAATAATTGCCAGGTGAAGCAAGATTTCAAAGGCGTAGATATCAGAAGTTCACTGGAAAGCCAAATCTCATTAGCAAAGCCAAGAAGGTGCTCTTTCGGAATGCAAGCCAAACTTCAAGAGCTGATACGAGATGTTTCCGAAATGAACTACATTGTTCTCTGCAAAGAGGCATGGTATGCTTCACACTTAAATAGTGCGAGGGCGTGACCCAATAGCCAACAGTGCTATCCACACGTAAATCTCCTTCTAACCACCCACTCATGTCTCCTAGATGCCCTGCACACCCTAGCATCCAGAAGAGTTTTCTTCTCTTCTCCTGAGTCACTCATCACAAGAAGTGCAGAGTCACTCTTCTCAGGAAGTGCAGAGCCTGATTGTTGTTCTGCCTCTGATACTACGACCACTTCGCTATCAGTTTCAGGTGCCAGAAACACAGGATGCCTGTATCTCATCTCCCCTGTTTCTGCATCCTCTGAATCCATGACTAATTTCTCCAGACGCGAGAAGAAATCTTCTTATTCCTAGCTCCATAGGAAGGAGCCGTAATTATAGTTCTAACTAAAATTCTTTTTCTTTGTACCTAGTATCCATATCTAAAAGAAAAGAAGAAGGAATAATTAAATATTTACTTAACTATAGTTTTCTTTCCTTCTGAATGACTCTTCTTCCAAAAGACATAAAATAGGGCATCTGTAATCATACACTAAGATCAACTCATGTAAAACAGATTAGGCTGAATTGGGTTCATCTTGGTCAAAAGCTTGTGTCTCCCAGATCAATCAATTTTGATTTTTTATTTGTGTATGTGTGTGTCCCCAATTTCCTCCAAGGTCTGAAAGATGGAAGGAAGGTGAGAATAGCAATATGTGATTAGCCAGAGAATAGAGCTCTATCTTGCCGTCATGCTATGCTAGTTGTAGAGGGGAAATGATGAAAAGTGCCTTTTTTTGTTTTCCTGACTTTAAAGTCCATCTTAGGAGTGCAAGGAAAGGTTTGTTTTTTTGATAGGATTTATTCTTGTTCTTGGGAGCATCATTTTTCTATGACATGCTATAAGGAGTAATTTATTCTTTTGTGTCTTTACTAAGTTATGTTTGCAGTGACAGATTGTGCTCAGCAGGTGTAACTGCAGGGTATTGACAACAAGAAGCAAATCAGTTCAGATAAAAATAAATTGATATCTCTTTTCTATCAAGTAGTGTTGGAGAGGCAGAGAAGAGCAGTAAACCCTGCTTCATTTGCTTAATAATTGGGACAATTTATTGTCAATCAAGAATTTGCACTAAGAGAGGAATGGATAGATTTGCAGGTGTGATCTCTTTGCCAAGGGACACTCTTATAGTATGATCATGATTATGGATGGTTTGTCTAACAGCTTTTCTTTCTTCCTTTTTAAAAATAGGATTTTATCTTTACTAGCTCTTATAGAGAAGTTATGGGCCTCAGGTCAACAGATGATTTATGAATCATGCTCCAAGAGATGTAGTGCTGTTTCTTTTGACAGCAAATGCTTCATAATGGACAAAGGAATCATGTGATGCATCTGCTTTTCAGACAGTCAGGCAAGTTGCACATGATTTCAAAGAAAACCTTTGCATGTGACAGAGTTAGTCATCCGTGTCATGTTCTTTAGTATCTGTTCTTTGGAATATGGTTTCCAAAAATTTCTTCAGCAACATAAGTTTCCTTTTGAATTTAATTCTTTACATTTGGACAAAAGAAAAAAATTACAATACAATTTAGGAATGCACCGGGGTTATATAGCAGTTGTGTCATTGTTAATATTAGAAAAAAATTTCTAGATTGATTATGGATTTTAGCTTTACAGTAGTTACACATTGTTTTCCCCCCAATACTGTGTTCTGCACTTCCTCTGATAATAACCTTTGTAAGTATTTGATTTTCCAAAATGTTTAATTATACTGGTTCAAAGTTCTAGAAAGTGGATCAAGTCAGTATTGGGCTGCCCCCCGATATTTATTTATTTATTTATTTATTAGATTTGTATGCTGCCCCTCTCCGTAGATATGCCTGGGGTCAACAATCTGATAGAAGAAATGGCAATGCATGTGCATCTGTGCATCCCCACTGCACCTCTGTGCACCCCCGTGCATCTCTGTGCAAGAATGTGCTATTGTACATGTATGGAAGCAAAGAAATAGGTGAAAATCAGCAATTTTTGGTGATTTTTGGGCTTCCTTTTGATCTGCACATGCGCGGAAGCAAAGAAATCAGTGAATATCATCAAAATATTGTGCATGCGAGCACCCTCGCATGAGATTTTGGTGATTTTCAATGATTTCTTTGCTTCTGTGCATGTACAGAAGTAATATTTTGCACAGGGGTGCACACGCCAACCGCCGTGTATGCACGCCCATATTGGCCTCCGGGATTTATCTGGTAGGAAAAGGTAAGTGCAGCCCTTCACTGGATCCAGTGAATGCTAGATTGGAGTAATTTGGTTAATCTTATTTCTTTGGAAATAATCATCATTCTTAAACAGATTTGCAAAGCCACCCAATTCATACACCATTTCATTTTACTGGATTTGTATGCCGCCCCTCTCTGTAGACTCGGGGCGGCTAACAACAGTAATAAAAACAATGTGCAACAATCCAATACTAAAGAAGCTAAAAACTCTTATTTTAAAAACCAATCATACGTACCAAACGTACCATACATAAATTGTGGAAGCCGAGGGGGAAAGAATATCTTAACTCCCCCATGCCTGACGACAAAGGTGGGTTTTAAGAAGCTTGCGAAAGGCAAGAAGGGTGGGGGCTATTCTAATCTCTGGGGGGAGTTGGTTCCAGAGGGCCGGGGCCGCCACAGAGAAGGGCAAGAAGGGTGGGGGCTATTCTAATCTCTGGGGAGAGTTGGTTCCAGAGGCCCTGGGTCCCGCCAAATGACATTGTTTAGTTGACTGGACCCGGAGAAGGCCAACTCTGTGGGACCTAATTGGTCGCTGGGATTCATGTGGCAGAAGGTGGTCCCGGAGATATTCTGGTCCGATGCCATGAAGGGCTTTATAGGTCATAACCAACACTTTGAATTGTGACTGGAAACTGATCGGCAACCAATGCAGACTGCGGAGTGTTGGTGTGACATGGGCATATTTGGGAAAGCCCATGATTGCTCTCGCAGATGCATTCTGCACGATCTGAAGTTTCCGAACACTTTTCAAAGGTAGCCCCATGTAGAGAGCATTACAGTAGTCGAGCCTCGAGGTGATGAGGGCATGAGTGACTGTGAGCAGTGACTCCCGATCCAAATAGGGCCCCAACTGTTGCACCAGACAAACCTGGGCAAACGTCCCCCTCGCCACAACTGAAAGATGTTTCTCTAATGTGAGCTGTGGATCAAGGAGGACGCCCAAGTTGTGGACCCTCTCTGAGGGGGTTAATAATTCCCCCCCAGGGTAATGGATGGACAGATGGAATTGTCCTTGGGAGGCAAAACCGTCTTATCAGGGTTGAGTTTGAGTCTGTTGACACCCATCCAGGCCCCAACAGCCTCCAGGCACCAGCACATCACTTCCACTGCTTCACTGACTGGACAAGGGGTGGAGATGTAAAGCTGGGTATCATCTGCATATTGATGATACCTCACCCCATGCCCTTGGATGACCTCATCCAGCGGTTTCATGGAGTTCATTCATGCAACAGCACAAGAAGCATTGCAGAATCCTGCTCCATGAGGCGGTTGTAGAGGGCCTGCCGCTCGGCTGGCACCAAGAACAGAGAAGGAAGGCAGATCTGGATAGGAGATCCAGTCTCATGCTCACCACCTACTGCACCCCCAAAATGATAAGCACCCCCAATAATAAGGCCAAGGCCATATTTTGGACTTCAAAAAAATTATAAAGCCCTGCCTGATTTTGGGGAAAAAAAGGTAATAGTATATGAAAACAAACTGGCAAAATCTTAAGGCTCCATTTCTAGGGTATTTAGGGCCAACAGCCCTGCAGAAATGAAGAGAGACTGGACCTGAACATACTACTTCCTTCCTGCCTTATCTCGGATTTTAGGCATACTACCTACAAGCAAAATGGTGGTAATAGCTCCCTGAAAGGGATGGAATATTTTTTTTTTACAAAGTACCATAACATATGATTAGAAGTACAGCTAGTCTTTGTTCTGCCAGCATGTCTCAACCGCCCGTAATTACAGGGTAATTAGTCCAGGAAGACACACGCCACACAATAAAAGGAAAACCCAAAAGTTTTTATAAACAGAAAAACAGAAAAAAAGCTCCCTTTTTAAATGTCAAAGGGATTTTCTGGTACACACAAGGCACAGGTTAAATGCAGTCCAATTGCTCAACCAATAACTGGGAAATTGAGTTCAATTCTAAAGTCCTGAGAGTTCACACACAATCTTGAACAGCACACAAAAACCACGATCTTGACGAAACAATGAATCAGATAAACTGCCATGAGGCTAAAACACTAGGCTGCACTTTTGTCTGTAGCACTAATTACAGCAGCCCCACCCAACCACAGGTGGCCTCATTTTTTCTTGTAATAATCCTTCAGTTGTTGTCTCCTTTGCATCACTCTACGCATGCATGGATGTGTCATTAATTCTTGTTCAGAATCCAGGGATGATACAGATGACTGATCTCCTCCTGGGCTGTCTGCCAAACTCCCCTCTTCCCTGTCACTCACGCTTCCTTGGTCAGAGGAGACTTGGTTGGCAGATTCTACTGGGAGCAAAACAGGCCTGCCGCCTGTGGATGTCTCCCCCACATCCACCTCCACATTCCATGGGGCAAGAGCTGGGCCAGAGCTAACCACAACAGTCTTCAACTTACAACCATTTTTTTAGTGATGGTTTGAACAGCACTGAAAAAAGTGACCTGGCCATTTTTCACACATACCCCCATATCAGCACCCCCAGGGTCATGTGATCATAATTCAGATGCTGGGCAACTGGTTCATATTTATGGAAACGTCTGAGAAGCAAAACCAATGGGAAAGTCAGATTCATTTAACAAACCTTTTATTAAATTAATAACTGCAGGGATTCACTTAACAACTGTGGGAATGAACATTTCTGTAACATTGAGAAAAATGTATTTTAAAATACACAACAATCGTCATTTCAAAATAATGGCATGTTAGTTTTGAGTGATCATATATGAAATGATGTAAGCTGAAAATATATCATGCTCTGTATCACAGTATCTGCATCTAAACCTGGGGCAGTCTTGCTTACCTTTTGTTTTTATTAATTTATTATACTGTTTTTCCCCAAATAAGACATTTGGGCTTTTGAGTGCATGGCAATAAGGGAAGCGCTTATTTCAGGGTTCCAAACAATATAAGATAGGGTCTTATTTTCAGGGAAACAGGGGTATATACCATCTACCCCGTTTCCCCCAAAATAGGACATCCCCGATAATAAGCCCAATTAGGCTTTTGAGCGCATGGCAAAAAAGCCAAGTGCTTATTTCAGGATTCAAAAAAAATATAAGACAGAGCCTTTCTTATTTTCAGGGAAACACAGTATTAGAATTTGAAATTCACTTTTATTTTGTATAAAATGACTTGCAAGTAGTGATGGGCAAGCTGAACCCATACAATTCGGGTCCGTACCGAATTTTGTGGTGTTCGGTATGCCGAACACCAACCCTAAATTTTTCCAAAGTTCAGGCAAAGTTCGGGGTCATGTTCGGTGTTCGGTTTTGTTTGGCCAAATTTTGCGTAAAATTCGGCCAAACTTACCGAACCCAAACACCGTTAGGTTCGCTCATCACTACTTGCAAGAGTTTTATACACAAAGTTATAGATACATATGATTATATTATGCAACAGAAGGCAGATATATGTGTCTCAGAATAATGTTGCAGGATCCAATCTGTGTGATCACCTGGACCAGAGGTTTATTTTTCCAAGCTTCCGGTCTCATGTTGGAGAGAATATGGAGAGAAACAAGTTCCCTCAGGATGGACTCCAGCACAAGTTCAATAGCTTGAAAGAATAAATCTGGTGAGTGACACAGATTGGATCCTGCATGATTATATTACATTTAATACTGCCCCAGCCTTATCTTTTCAACATGCAGCTAAAACTCCTACCGTTTCCTTCATTATTATAGTAAAATTGGATATTTAGATACAGTACTATATATTTTTCAAACAGCTACGTTAAATGGTTTATTTCTATCTTTAGCAGTGTGCGACATTTCCTTTAAGTTGTTTTTTTAAGAGATGCCTCTCTATCAGCACAATGAAATGGCTTTCTCTTTTTGAAGTCAATTTCCACAATGTTTTTTTATAGCCCTTATATTTACAGGCAACAACTTCAGATGGTGATAACATCTACCAGCTGAATTTCAACAGAACAATAAAACTCTGATTATGCTCTGAGTGGAACTACTGGAGAGCTGGGAAATTGAGGATAAAAGCTATTTTCACACCCAGGTTTGCATATTCATGTCCATCTGACAAAAATGCATGACAGTTGCCCATGGTAAATATACTGAATATTCAAATTGAAGCCAAAGGTCTTTTTCCTTCAAAGAATTTCTGATCAGATGAATTACAGGCCTGGATAGTGGCTGCCACAAATGCAACTGAATGCTCTGTGATAAATGAAATGGCAACTGAGACCTTTGAAAGGATTATGCACAAATGATCATTATCACTACATCCAGAGTAGACAAGCAGAAGAATATCACTGTTCTACAAATTTTCATGTATATATTTTTGTAGTTACAGAAATGAAACGTGCCATTTCTTAATGACTTCCACATGCTGAATTCAAATATAATAATGAAATTTGTTAGTTGGTTCTAGTTTTCATGTAATGGAAATGTTACATTTTCCAACTACAGGTAATAGGCAAATAATGCGCCAAAACTTAATACGTATATATTAACCTGTTTATTTTTATTTATTAGAATTAAGTGAATTGTATTCACAACAATGAATACATGAAATAACCTATTGTATATGTTTATCAAGAAAAATTAAATTAGTAAATAAGTTTAAAATGTTCAAAAATTTAAATTTCTCATTAATCTTGCCTTCAGTTTGTGTCCCTTTTGCCTCTCATGACTTTTCTTTTGTATTTAAGGAAAGGATTGTCTCTTACAATTGTCCAACAGTAGTCTGCAAGGATTGATGGGCTCCATTTACCTTGATATCTACATTTCCAGAGCTGCAAAGTGTTGATGGAAGTGCTCCCCATGCTCATCTCTCACTGCTCTACAATTTGATGGAAAGAAATTCAGATGGCAGTGTAGAAAATGAATTTTTAAGGACATGTAACAAACCAAGATTTTTCTGGGCTTGGATGAGTTTTTCAACTACTTCCTGGTAGTTTGCTGCTTTATTGATCCCAAGAAAATTTGATGTCATTGACATGAATGCCATCAACAAAGTCTTTTCCTTGCCATGCAAGGAGCGGCCCTGAGTCTTCAGAGAAGGGCGGCATACAAATCTAATTAATAATAATAATAATAATAATAATAATAATAATAATAATAATAGGAACATAGAAACATAGAAGACTGATGGCTGATCCATCTAGTCTGCCCTTATACTATTTTTTGTATTTTCTCTTAGGATGGGTATATGTTTATCCCAGGCATGTTTAAATTCAGTTACTGTGGATTTACCAACCACGTCTGCTGGTAGTTTGTTCCAAGGATCTACTACTCAATAATAATAATAATAATAATAATAATAATAATAATAATAATAAAATAATGCAACAGAGAAAGAAAGTTATCATCGTTAATAAGTTCATGGATTTGAGGGCCAACAAAAATTCCTTCATTTATTTTTGCAGCACTAAGCGATGGTATATGTAAGCTGCTTTATTCTTGTCCATTGCCTTCACAAAGTTTTTCATTAATCCCAACTTGATGTGTAATGGAGTTAGTAAAATCTTGTTGCTGTCTACAAGTGCTGGATTTTTTACATTTTTATTCCCTGGTTGCAGCGTCTGCTGTAGCGGCCAGTCTCTTTTGATACATTGCAATTCTTTCGCACGACTGTTCCATTCACATAGGAAGCAACAATACTTAGTATATCCACCTTGAAGTCCAAGTAAGATAGCAACCACTTTCATGTCACCACAGATTGACCATTGCTGTTGACTGTAATTAATGCATCTTTAGAACTTTTTCAAATTTTCATATGTTTCTTTCATTGCAACTGCATAAGCAACTGGAATGGATGGTAGCTAATTGCCATTATGCAGCAATAAAGCTTTAAGCCTCATCTTGGAAGCATCAACAAACAACCTCCACTCATCTGGATTATACACCTATGTTGATGGCTGACATTAAACCACAGATGTTACAACAGCAATACTACCTTCCTGGTCAAAGAATGGAAGAAGATCTTTTTAGCGGCCACAGTATAGAGATGTATGAACATCACTTGCCAGGAGATTCCACTGCTTTAGTCTTGAACCTAAAACCTCTGCCTTGTTCTTCAGAAGATCCAGATCTCTTATTAGGTCATTAATTCCATTTGTGTTATGAGATGTGGTTCAGCAGATGTGGATGGCAGACAATCTGGGTCATGTAAGGCTGTTAGTTTATCACTACAAGCTTCCCGAGTTTCTTCCTCACTGGACTCAACTACGAAAGATTCAGGTGCTTTTGGAATCAGTAGTCCTTCTCAATGAAGTACTGGACATATTGCTGATTGAATAAATGGATACTGCACAAACAACTTATTTTTTCTTAGTAAGACCTTTCTCAATTGGAGGCACCATATAAATATAACAATTACTGACATGATGTGTTGGTTCCCTACAAATCATTGGCACTGTGAAAGGTATAGAAGGCTTTTTGCACTTTATAAACCTTACTTCATTAGTTGGTTGCTTATATCATAGAAACTAGAGCCATTTTAAAATGTTATTTTCATTTTTAGCACCCCAAAATTACGTAAGAACAGCTGTTTTCATGCTCGCAACTTTTTACCTGTGGAACATTGAATTGTCTTTGAGCTATACAGTGAAAGTTGTTTTGTTGTATGGACAATCAGTCCTTTTTATTGCATTTCTATTCACCATGCAGAGTTTTCCCCTGACTTCATGTTTCCACTATAAACTTATTCTTCCTCTTCAAAAACAAAGGACGAACATCATCATCATAAATGTCTTCATTAATGTCTTCACAGAAACTTTTTCTTCTGGGTTCATGTAAAAGTGTAATGTGAGCAAAGTTAAGAATAATCAAGAATTGCTTGACATTTTTATTGCAGATGGCCATTTATAATCACCATAGAATATTGATTCAAGATTATTTTGATTGGAGCTTTCTGTAAAATATTTCATGGGTGGGGGGGAGGGAAGGTAAGAGTTAGATGGTATGAAGTAGAATAATTTGCATATGGATGAATCCAGCCAGTTGTAAATGTCTTTAGAATTAGTGATTCTATTTTGTGTACAATATAGGTTCTGAATCAGGTTCATTTAATTAATTCTTGATTATTATTTAAACAATCTGACAACGTAAAATTAGAAAGAAATAATAAAAGACATCCAGTGCTATGAATTTTGCTGCTACATGCCATGACTTCCAGATGGCAAGTAACACAATCTTCATTAATCAAACTATTTATTCAGTATATTCACTTTTATAGATCAAGAAACAGATGTGTGTTCTGTCAGACCTGAATTGAATAACCAAAATTGACTTCTTCATACACATGTACAGGTAGTTCTTAGGAACCATCACTTGGTGGCCGTTCAAAATCATCATAGATATTCTCAGGACTTTTTATGATTCAGAACTGAAATTCTGATGGGTGGGATGCAATAATGCAGTCATGCGATTACATTTTGAAGTCTTAGCAATCAGCCCAGTCTAGATCTTTTTCAGTGTCTCAGTCATGTGGCCATGATTTACATTTTTTTTTGCTGGTTACAAGCACACATTTCATGGAATGGATTCACTCAACAACAGTGGTATTTGTTTAACAACCATGGTGGTCACTTAACAACTGTGGCATCTGTTTAACAACCATGGCATTTGTTTAATAATTGTGGCATTTGCTTAATGTCTTCCACATAAGAAGGTGTAAAATCAGGTGCGGTCACATGGTAACCCACTTAATTAGGAAGTAAGTCAAGCATTACTGTATACATGTTTAAATATATACATGCATACATATAAACATACTCTTTGTTCAAATAATAGTATAATACTAAATGAGACTCTTAATTATTACTAAAAGACTTATATTTGGATACAAGCTCATAGTTCCTTCTACGTACCAGCTACAGTAGTTCTATTGAAATGCTTCTAACCGATTCTAAGGCAAGTAGTTGTCTGTTGACTTAATAGTGATATTTTTATCTCCATTCACATTACAAATAAACCTTCTCTCTTCCACATTTCCCACACACCAGATGTTTTTCAGGTTTGTTAGTCTTTATGCTCAGGCTGATAATGATCGTCTTCCTATTTTCCCAGGGTGGAAAGTAAATGAAAATTTGACCTTTCAATTGCTAACTGAGAACCTATGCGAAGATATGGTAAAAAAAATGATCAAAAGACGGTAAGTTGAATGTTGTGGGGAAAAGGCTGAAGAAATTGGCTATGTTTAGTCATGCAAAGAGAAAACTGAAAGACAAGAAGGAAATAATAGCACTCTTTACATTTGTAAAGAAATGTTCTACGAAAGAAAGTAAGTGTTTGCCGTCAGTTAATCTCTAGTTTAGCATATAGAATAATAGATTTAAAGCAGAGGTCTTCAAACTTGGTAACTTTAAGACTTGTGGTTTTCAACTCCCAGAATTCTCCAGCTGACTGGAGAATTCTGGGAGTTGAAGTCCACAAGTCTTAAAGTTGTCAAATTTGGGGATTCTTGATAAAGTATGGGAACATGAATTCCTTCCCTTTTAAAGGCTATAATTCATCCTAATATGTCACTGGGCACGTCTTAACCCCCACATCTGGAGCCTAGATCCACCCTTCTCAGAGAAAGTAAGTTTGTGTCATTAATTACTCTATAGTTTAGCACATGGAATAATGGATTTAAAGCAGAGGTCTTCAAACTTGGCAACTTTAAAATTTGTGGACTTCAATTCCCAGAATTCTCCAGCTGGCTGGAGAATTCTGGGACTTGAAGTCCACAAGTCTTAAAATTGCCAAGTTTGGGGACCCTCAATAAAGTATGGGAACATGGATTCCTAGGGGGAAACTTCCAACAATAAGAGAACATTGGCAATGAAACCGGTTATCCAAAAATATCAGTGAACTACACTACATGCATCTGTTCATATACAGACTAAAAAGCCATCTGTCACAATTGTTTTAATTTGTATTCCACTATTGAATAGAGGGTTGGAATTAATGTTCTGAAGAGTATTTCCAAACTCTTTGATGCCATGATGTTATATATTCCCACATGAGGGCAGTGTTAGCTAATTGGGGTGAACAGATAGAAGGTATAATGTGATTCTTGGCATTATTATTTTACAGATATAATTTATAGTGAACATACCAATTCTACTGAGCTATGTAAATTATGATGGCAGAGAGCAGAAATTGTTGACTCTGCATCTCACCTTATATTCTCGTAACTCAGTTCACCATCTTCCAATAGTGTATGAAAGTTGAAAAAAACCCACCACCACCAAAGGGACGTTCACAATCATCTGGGCTGCGAACAGGTAAATGAGTGGCCCAGAGGGCATATGCACACCAGAAAACGAGCTTCCGATTTCCGGCGCACACATGTACACTGGACAGTAAGTCTTTAGTTACTGCCATGCAGCACAAGCACTGATCAGCAGGCTGGCATGCATGCTTCCACTGGAAAATGGAAGACCAGCTCTTCCGTTTTCTGACACTGCTGCACACAGAAAGGCCAGTTGATCATCACATGCACATGTGTGACAGAAACCCAGAAGAGGAAGAGGCAATTCCATGCGTGCCAGGTGACATGGCTCCATGTACCACTTCGGACACATAGGTTCGCCATCATGGTGATACAGCTATGATATTTGCTTTATGGCGGTGGGGTTTGTTTTATGATTGCAACGTTACAACTGCAGTATTCATTTAATGACTTGCAAAAAAAAGGTTTTAAAAAACAAGTTTGGTCACCTGTTTTATGACCATCAATTACAATAGACAGATTCTATTCTGGTCATAAGCTCTGCAGAGAGTTATTAAAACTTTCCAGAATATCATTGGGCTCCAGCTACCTGCCCTGGATGATATCTTCACATCTTGATATTCTAGGAAAGAGCACAACATTTTCAGAGACTCTTCTCATCCTGCTTACAATATTTTTGAACTGTTGCCTTGCTGCAGAAGATACAGAACAATTAAAACTTGGACCACACGTTTCCTGAATAATTTTTATCCCAGAGATATACTCTCACTTAACAATTAACTAAAGGGTCACCTTTGTTGGATAGTATTATTTGGTCTGTTGTGTAGATGTTTGGGTGGTTTGGGTGGTTTTGTGGTGGGTGCTGTCAACTGAAAGAGTATTTCCAGAGAAGCAAAAAACCTTGGTGAAATACACCCGAATGCGTGTCCCTTTGCGAAATTTTGCTACCTGCACAGGTTCGGAAAGCAAAATTGCATTTGATCCCATGCTCAAACTCCAGAGCCGCAGAGCTGCGCACAATTAGCCATTCCGGCAGCAGCCCATCAGTGCTTTCAATCATTGTAGTATCCTGTGTGTCACGTGATCAAAATTTGGGTACCTGGCAACTGGTTCATATTTATGATGGTTGCAGTATTCCAGAATTTTGCAACATTCTGACAACCAAAGTCAATGGCAAAGCCAGATGCACTTAACAAGTACAGTAATTCACTTAATAACAGTGCCAAGAAAGGTTGTAAAATGGGGCAAAATTCACTTCACAACTGTCTCACTTAGCAACATAAACTTTAGGCTCAATTTTGGTCATAAGTTGAGGACTACTGGAGTATTTCCTGTGGAACTAATTGTGAATAGAATGTACTGTGTGTACTTGGGGGAACACAACCTAAATCAGCTTTCCCTACCTGCTGTCTTCCAGATGTGCTGGTACTGTAACTCTCTGAATTCCTAAGCAGCTAGAAGGCCCCATAAGCAATTTTATAAACCAGATGTGTACAAAAGTTGGAGCTTCGATTTGAAAGCCAAATTTGTGAATTGATGGAACTTTTATACTTGGAACAATTAGTAAAAATTATTTTTATTTTTCATACATTTGGATGACTTAAGTACCAATAACACTTAGATTTATATACTGCTTCACAGTGCTTTTACAGCCCTGTCTAAGCGGTTTAAAAAGTCAGCATATTGCCCCTAGAGATCTTGGTCCTTATTTTACCCACCTTGGAAGGATGGAAAGCTGAGTCAATCTTGAGCCTGCTGAGATTCATTTTGCCAAATAGCAGGCAGCTAGCAGTCAGCAGTAGGCTGCAGTACTGCATTATGACCACTGTACCACCATAGTGCAGAAATGCTCCCCGCCTAATTGATTTAAAAATCTAATTGACCAGGTTTCAGATTCATACAGTCTTGGTACAGACTCTAAAATGGACAATCCATTAAACGATCAATTGCCTGATCAAAGCTGAGTTAGTTTTATTACACCTGCATTGAACCTGATAGAATAGATTAAGAACAATTGACATTTTATTTGTTTGTTTATTTGCTTATTTATTTATTTGTTTGTTTGTTTGTTTGTTTGCATGCCACCCTCTCCTGGTTCTCTGTGGAGTTCTGTTGTAGCCACCAGAAATTCAACTTCCCTTCTTTAATGTAGACAGACACCTAAAAACTGTGATATCTAAATGACATTCAAAGACCATAGATTATATTCCAGCATTAACCCAGAAGAAAGGTATCACATTTTGTCTAGAGTCAACTGAAGTGGATTGACTACTAAGTCACTGTGATAATTTTACCGTACTATAATGCTATGTTGTAAATACATCAGTTAAGATTGTCGATAAAATGGCCGCAATTTCTTTTTCAAAATTAATCAGTTATAGTGGTTCAAAGCATATGATCAAATATTATTTCATCTGAATTAAATTGGGATAATTATATTAAGATATTGATGCTGATGTTTCCGCCATTCACATTGATTTCTGTTTGACATTTTAATTATTTACTTCATTTCCTATGGGTTTCAACACTGATGAGAGACAGTGTGATGAATCTTTACAAATGACCTTTCTAGGACCTCAATATTCCAGCAGATGAGATACTGACAGAGTTTATTTGCACATAATAATATAATAGTCCATATTTATATAAAATACCTTTCGGCAACATGAGAATAGATTATTAAACTGAACTGGGAAAAAAATCAAAGAGTGGTTTATGAGATCTATTAAACAGTCATCACTTCCCACTTTAAATTAACTCAAACAAATTAACGCGAGAAATGTACATTTTAATTCGGCTTGTTCAAATTGGGAAAAATGCTTTGACATTTACAATTGTATAGTTCAGCTTTATTGATATATTCAAAATGCCATGATAGTAACTGAATTTTGAATGTATTAGCCAAACAATATTAATATGTCTCATTTCTGTACTGGCTGTACATATTCATCTATTATATGGTCATAAAGAATGCTGGGTTTTTTTTCAGTTCTCAACTTTAATTTTTGGAATTTCTGAGAGGGCAAAAGTGGACTTGCTTTTTCATTCACACTTTGAACTTGAACTTGCCTACCCACAATTGAGCCAAGGTGGCACAGTGGGTAGAGTGCAGTACAGTAGGCCACTAAATCTGACTGTTAGATATGCAGGTCAGCAGTTGCAACCTCATCACCCGCTCAAGGTTGACTCAGCTTTCCATCCTTCTGAGGTGGGTAAAACGAGGACCTGGATTGTGGGGGCAATATGCTGGCTCTGTTAAAAAGTGCTATTGCTAACATGTTGTAAGCCACCCTGAGTCTAAGGAGAAGGGTGGCATAAAAAAACCAAATAAATAAATATAACAAATTGTTATATTTAGTCATGTAAGGATAAGGTCCCAATTCAAGAAGTTACATACAAATATGTCCATAACATTATTCCCTTCTGGACACAGCAAAATTAAGTGAAATTTAAAAAAGGAATAGAAAATAGAAAATTAAAAAAAAGATATGAAATAAGAGAAAAGAAAATGAAATACTTTTAACCCTGCTGTTCTGTTCGGGTCTGTGAGACCCGAAATCAAGGTTTGAGACCCTGTAAAAAATTTTCCCTGCATATCTGAAACTTGAAATTTCATGACTTTTCATCATTTCAGGGGTTCTCTCTATGAGAATTTTTTTGGGGGGGTGGGAGGTTTCTTTCTTGCTGAAAAAAAAACCTCCCTAATGTTATGTTCCCGGGTCACCCTGACCCGGACCGAAAACTCTTCATTTGCAGTGCTTATGTTTGGTCTTTTTGAAAGCTTTTTTCACTTGGAAAGTAGTCTGAACATTCCTTCACACAATGGAATGAAAATTGAACTGAAAAAATTAATCCTTATTGGTTTATTTTGCCCATAAATGTGCCTCCCCCCCCGTTTTTGTGAAAGTTTTTTCAATTTATGGATAGTTTTGCTTGCAAAATGCAGTCTATTTTACTGGAGTTGGTGTGGGAATGGTACCTTGAACATTTCTGAATATAAGAAAAATATAAAGGAACTGAAAAAAATGATTCTTACTGTTTTTTTAACATCAGAAATAAGCCCCCCCCCCCTGGCTGCTTGCAACAATTTTCACTTTTTATTTTTTTATGCTCCAAATCCGAAATATTCTTTAAAATCTTACGCATTCATTTACTCAATTTAACAATGCTGATCATCAAAAAAATATTTGTGGGGGTGGGGAAAAATTTTTTTTCTTGGCAAAAAAAAAGTCACATTTACTCTGTTCGGGTCATATAGACCCGGATCAAAATGATTTTTTTTAGGTACTTGAATTTGGTCTTTTTGAAAACTTTTTCCACTGGAAAACTAGTTTGAACATTTATGAACATAATGATATGAAAATTGAACTGGAAAAATTGAGACTTATATTTTTATTTTGATCAAAAAGCCCCTCCCCCCATCCTTTTTGAATTTCGTGTCAATTTATATTTTTTAAGGCTACAAATCCCTAAGGAATTTTCCCCCAAAAGGTTTGATATACTAAATTGAACAATCCTGAACATAAGAAAAATATAAATGAACTGAAAAAAATGACTCTTATTGGTTTATTGTTTTATACTCGAGTATAAGCCTACTCGAGTATAAGCCTATTTGAGTATAAGCATGGGGGCCCATTTATGAGCAAAATAAACCAATAAGGATCATTTTTTCAGTTTAATTTTCATATCATTATGTTCAGAAAGGTTCAAGCTACCAATCCCACACCAAAATAGAATAGTAAAATAGAATGCATTTTGCAGGCAAAATTATCAATAAACTCAAAAGTTTTGATATACTAAATTGAACAATCCTAAACATAAGAAAAATAGAAATGAACTGAAAAAAAATGATTCTTATTGGTTTATTTTTGAATATAAGACCATATCATTTTATACTCGAGTATAAGCCTACTCGAGTATAAGCCTATTTGAGTATAAGCATGGGGGCCCATTTATGAGCAAAATAAACCAATAAGGATTAATTTTCTCAGTTCAATTTTCATATCATTGTGTGCAGAAATGTTCAAGCTACCAATCCCACACCAACTTTAGTAAAATAGAATGGATTTTGCAAGCAAAACTATCCATAAATTGAAAAAACTTTCACAAAAACGGGGGGGGAGGCACATTTATGGGCAAAATAAACCAATAAGGATTAATTTTTTCAGTTCAATTTTCATTCCATTGTGTGCAGAAATGTTCAAACATGTTTCCAGGTGAAAAAAGCTTTCAAAAAGACCAAACATAAGCACTGCAAATGAAGAGTTTTCGGTCCGGGTCAGGGTGACCCGGGAACATAACATTAGGAACTTTTTTCGAACAGAACAGCAGGGTTTTTAAACTTAGTTTGCACCAACACAATTCACTATACTTCCTGCAAATCATTCTTGCTTCTACCATGTGTATTCTCCACTTCATATGTTACCTTTTGTTCTTGAAATAATCACTCCTACCAAGGATATCATCATTAGACCAGGATTTTACTTGATCTTTCTCTTAATCAATTTATTTTCCTTTGTATATTTGTTTCGAATGCAATCTTCATTAATTCTCTTTATATAACCAAAAAACCTGAACTTATTTCTTTCCTACTGACCTCTCACTCCTGTTATTTAATCTAGAGCCACATATTACCCTTTTATTCATGACTCTATCTCTTGTTTTATTACATACATTTCTTAAGTATCCCGTTTCAACAGCATTCAATTTACTTTTATGTGTCTCTCGACTCTAACTTCCACATAATAGAATGGACAGAAATGGCATTTGTATACAATTTTTGTTCCTTTTTAAATATTCATTCCTTGCAATGGACACCTACTCTCCATTTTTTTTCCAGCTGCTGAACATCTTAACTTTTCTCCATATATTTCCCCACCATTGCTAAACATTTTATCAAGTAAAACAAGTTCATCTACTTGCTCCAGTTGTTTGTATTTTTGCCTTTTCCCCCCTGTTGATGAATAAGTTGAAATCATTCACTCAAGCACACCCAGCTTGATTTCAATCCACAGATTTAGCTAAATTATAAAACCTAATTGCTGTTGATCCTTCATCATTCTCAACTAACAGCATGGCTTTGTCTGTGTAAAACATTCATTCATGTCCCAACCAACACATCTTAACATTATTGCATTAACTTCTCATACAGATAATCTTCAATTTATAACATATTGTTTAATGCTATTTGAAGTTACAGCAGCACTGAAAAATGTAAAAATATTTTTACACTTATGCTAGTTTTAGCATTCCCATGGCCATATGATCAGAATTCAGACCTTTGGCAATTGACTGATATTTTTGATGGTTGCATATTCCAAGGTCCTGTGATCACCTTTTGCAACCATCTGACAAGCAAGGTCAATGGAGAAACCAGATTCACTCAACAACTGTGCTACTTTACTTAACAACTGCAGCGATTCAGTTAACAATTGCAGCAAGAAAGCTCATAAAATGGGGCAAAACTCACTTAACAACTGTCTTGCACAGCAACAGAAATTTTTGGCTTCATTCTAGTCATAAATTGAGGACTATCTGCACATTTATCGATAAACACATTAGTAATCAAGGAAATAGCCTTGTTTTACTTCATGTTTGATGTTGAAACATTTATTTAGCCTCAGCTACAGACCAGCAATAGCGCCGGCGGACTTACCCGCCGGTGCCTTTTGCAGCAGGGGCCAGGCAGACAGGGACACATGGCGTAGCCGCCATATTGTTTTCGGCCAAAGTCTCGCGAGATCGTGAGACTTCGGCCGATGATCAGGCCAGAATGGCCTGATCAGTGACGTGTCCGGGCGGGGCCTGCCAGCCCTATAAAAGGGCGTGCAGGCCCGGGCTCAGCCTTTTCGCCCGGACATCGCCACGATGTTGATGTTGAAACATTTATTTAGCCTCAGCTACAGACCAGCAAAAACGTAGCACACACTCAGTTTGTTCAAATCTATATTTAATTGGTTAACCACTACTAATGAACTAGATTATTCATTCATTCATTCATTCATTCATTCATTCATTCATTCATTCATTCATCCATCCATCCAATACACAAATACATAGGAAGAAAATAACATGAAGTAATATATATAAGGATAAAAGTGAAAATAGAAGAGAAGATGTATGAAAGGAAGAAAATATATATAATATATGAGATAAAGGAAAGACAATTGGACAGGGGACGAAAGGCACACCAGTGCACTTATGTACACCCCTTACTGACCTCTTAGGAACCTGGAGAGGTCAATTGTGGATAGTCTAAGGGAGAAATGTTGGGGGTTAGGGCTTGACACTATTGAGTCTGGTAATGAGTTCCACGTTTCGACAACTCGATTGTTAAAGTCATATTTTTTACAGTCAAGTTTGGAGCGGTTCGTATTAAGTTTGAATCTGTTGCGTGCTCTTGTGTTGTTGTGGTTGAAGCTGAAGTAGTCATTGACCAGTAGGACGTTGCAGCAGATGATCTTTGAATCTGTTGCGTGCTCTTGTGTTGTTGTGGTTGAAGCTGAAGTAGTCATTGACTAGTAGGACGTTGCAACAGATGATCTTGTGGGTAATACTTAAGTCGTGTTTTAGGCAACGTAGTTCTAGGCTTTCTAGACCCAGGATTGTTAGTCTATTTTCGTAGGATATTCTGTTTCAAGTGGAGGAATGAAGGGCTCTTCTGGTGAAATATCTTTGGACATTTTCAAGGGTGTTAATGTCTGAGATGTAGTATGGGTTCCAGACGGATGAGCAGTAGTCAAGTGTGGGTCTGGCAAAGGTTTTGTAGGCTCTTGTGAGTAGTGTGAAATTGCTGGAGCAGAAGCTTAGTAGTGTTCATGCATCACCTCATCGGCATTGTCTCAGACAGGATCTGCCACCAGCTGCACAGGCTGCTGGTGGGTCACCACACCTCTCATTTACTCTGACCTGTGCATGGTTTCCACCATATACTGTTCTTACTTCATTCAGCAATAAACTTCAAATCAATGTTTTATTTTGAATCCATTCATTTTATCCTGTGATATTCTCTCAATATAGAAATTACAATCAACTTTTTTCTCTCTCATTCATATATATTTAAATGAGCGGTTGAAGAGCAAAAATCTGATTGATGCATACCCTGCCTGGCCTAAAGCCAGAGTTCAAAAAATGTTTTGCTTATTGTTTATTTCTCAATACCATTCAAGTAGAATTTTCCCATACACAGCACTTTCCCCTGTAAGCTTAAATTATTTTCTTGTAGATTGTTTTTGCTTTCCCCACCCCATACACCATTTCTTATTTGTCTTTTCATAAGGGAAGAGCAACAGTATTCTTGCAATTGTCAGACCCAGGTGTAAATTGAAATAATAAAAATGCATGTCTGAAGTGATTGCAAAAAACTTTTGTATACTTGGTATATTGTGGGGGTTTTTTAGGAGGGGACTTTTTCTTTTTAATTTAATTGTTCTGATTTCAACTTTAAATTCTAACTTGCTGGCTGTTGCAATATGATTATCTGGAACTTACATCTAGAATAACCAAAAGAGCATTTGGAGTGGTTGGCCATAAAGCTCAAACCCAGATCTCTATAAATGTCTATAGAGATTTTCATTCATCCAGGCCAGGGGTCCCCAAACGTTTTACACAGGGGGCCAGTTCACTGTCCCTCGAGCTGTTGGAGGGCCGGACTATAAAAAAACCCCTATGAACAAATCCCTATGTGCACTGCACATACCTTATCTTAAAGTAAAAAACAAAATGGTAATGTACTATTTAGAGGGGGGGGGGAGAAGTCTGAAATTCATATATGTTCATGTTTTGTTTTTAATTTTCTTTTGTTAACATCTGATTGGCTATACAAGGTTTTCTTGGCTTATAGAAAAATGTATAAAGAAAGAGGGAAGCACTTTGGCATAATGGTTAAAAGTTAGAAAAATAATTGGTGTACTTTTTGAAGGAACATTAAGGAGGGAATTTAATTTTAAAAAATGAATGTAATTGGATGACAAAATTAGAAAAAAACCTTTTTGCAACTTTTTTGATGATTGATATTAGTTACTAACAAAATACCGCATTTTATTCATGGAAAATTAGATGGTACACTGTATTGTTTGTTAAGAGAAAAATAAAAAAAATTACCCCCCAAAAAAACAGTCCTTCTTTCCTCTGTCCCTCCATTTCTCCTTCCTTCCTTCCTTCCTTCCTTCCTTCCTTCCTTCCTTCCTTCCTTCTTTCCCTCCTTCATTCCTCTCCACTTCTCTTTCCCTCCACCTCTTTCCCTTTTCTTTCTTTCTTGCTCTCTTTTCCCTGTGCTCCTGTCAATCACTGTCGGGCCAGATAAATGGCCTCAGTGGGCCACATGCGGCCCATGGGCCGTAGTTTGGGGACCGCTGATCCAGGCTATGCTTATAGCAAAGGTACAGTACTTTTTCAAGAAACAACTGTATGTTCTGGTTTTTCTTTGAAGATGTTACACTTCTCATCCAAGAAGCTTCTTCAGTTCTGAAGAAATGTATTCAAAGAAAAATCAGAAAGTCCAGTTGCATCTTGAAAAAGCACTTTTGGGACAGATCTCCAGAAAACTCTTTAGCAATGAAGAACTTTTACTTGAGAAATTGTAAACCTCCCACCAGTTGAACCTGATTCTTAGTGACTATAAAAACACATCCATTAATAATATTTTTTTTTTAAAAAAACTTTTTAAGAAGAGAAACACATTCAATTGCAATAATCTGAATGGTTGCTTTCCATTGTCTTGTTCACGGGTTATATTTAGCTTCCCTCCAAGTATTAACCATGTGTAATGCTGTTTAGTTTTTCAAATGTCCCATGTATCACATTTATCACAATATGATGTTATTGTGATAAATGTGATAAAGCTATTTGGCCCATTTCAGTCTCAGGTTGAACAGAGGGTTCTTGAAAGGTTTGCTCACAATTAGTGCCTTGTCTACTTGGAAAGAAGATGGAATTTACATTTGTAAAAATACATGAGTTTCAAAGAGATTCATAAATAAAATAAAATCATACAGCATTGAAATGGCTTTTTTTTTTTAAAAAAACCCAGCATTTTATAAAAATGCAAAAAAGGGAACAACAATCAAAAACATATTATTAGATTGAACCAGACTACATTTATCTTTGTATCATTTAGATGTTCTCAGACACGTTATTGGAATGCAAATATTGGCAATCAATCTTTTTATGAATATTTCTCTCATGTCCTCTGATTATGTTCAACTAAGTTTCCTCACATCCTGGTCATCAAGGAGTGCTCCAGGTTGGGCAAGGGTGTTTCAAAGACTATGTTTTCTTTTTCCAGTGAGAGATACCGATCGGAGAATAACAGATCAATTGTTGTGTGCTCAGTGGGGATTTCTGGATTGGGTTTCAAGACAGAAAATTCACTGAATGAAAAATCATTGTGAGTTTTTTTCCCATCAACCTCAAGAGATATGAATCACGCATACTATTGTGGATGCAGACTGCCTTTGCCCTGCTTTAAATTCTTCTGCTATTTTTCATCATTTATCAACCACACTGCACTTCTTCCATCAATTGAATAGATTAAGAGCATAGGCTCATGACTACTCAAATTAGAAGCACTTCCCATTGATTCACGATGTTGTTTTCAAAAGGTATGTTAAAAATTGAAGTCTAAATCTCATATGGTTACTAAAATAGCTTGAAGGAAAGCTCAGTCTATAAACTTCCATCTGCCCACATATCCTTGATCTCTGTTGACTAAATGGAACTCCAGGAGCTGAAGGTTAATATTCTGGGTAAGAAGTCACTATGAAATAATTCTCCCATCATCACTGAACAACTATTACTTTTCTTGCCATAGTCAAATTGTTTCATGTGAAAATTTTGTCTTTAATATAGGAAAAAATAAAGGAAGTTCATTAGTCTTTACGATAGAACAGGATTCCTTTGTATTGCTGTCACCCAGAAACAATGATAAATGCTAATTTGCACTATTGTAGAATCAGGAATTAGACATTGAATCAAATCAAATCAAATCTAATCAAATAATAGAATGGGATGGGATGGAATAGAATGGAACAGAATAAATAGAATGACAGAGTTGGAAGGGATTATATCACTGATATCATTGTTAAGTGGAAAGAAATTATATATTCCATTTATAGGTGGAAAATTAAACCGCTAATTATTTGAAAGTGCATATACCTAGAACCAGTACAATGATTTGAACCCTAACTTGGTCTTTTTTAAAACAAACAAACAGAATTAGATTATACATTGAATAAGTATGGAAAGAATAATTTTATTCCCTCCAAGTCATGCTTACTAGAGTGTTCAAACTATTGCAGATTAATGTACTTAATTCATTTGATTTCGATTTGCCATAATCACAAAAAAAGCTCTTCACACTCTAGAGCAGTGATGGTGAACATTTTTCTTGTTTTGTGCTGAAAGTGTATGCAAGCGTACAACAGTACATATATGTGCGGCACCCATAAAGCAATTCTCCCCCTGCGTATGTGCACACATCACATCACCCCACCTCCCTGCACATGTGCACAAGGCCGCCACCCCCATTTTGGAGTCCTTGCAGCCTCCAGGGACCAAATATGGGCCACAGGGAGGGCGTCGCACCCTCTACATCCCATTTTGGACCTAGCAGACCTCCCTACTGTTATAGGTATTTTTTC
The DNA here is from genome assembly GCF_031021105.1 of Erythrolamprus reginae. NCBI lineage: Eukaryota > Metazoa > Chordata > Lepidosauria > Squamata > Dipsadidae > Erythrolamprus > Erythrolamprus reginae. Next base: position 303,291,205 of record NC_091951.1, on the reverse strand, counting down.
TGCCTTGTATGCATCTTTATTCACCTTTAGCATTAATCTCTATTGTTTTGTGATGCATTTCTTGCCTCTCTAGGATTTACCTCTATTTGGTCCCGTGAGGAACTTCCTGTTCCTGTTGCATGTATGTATGCAAGGGTGGGCTGCTGCCCGGACCGGGGGTGGGGACACAGTGGGGTAGCGAAAATGGAGCTCCACCCCAGATTGAAAGAAAATGCAGGGCATTCTGCATACCACAGTGTGGTAGTAAAATTTTGGTAGCCCTTTACTGTACGTATGTATATTCTCGTTAGCTTGTATAGAGTTTTAACTGCATTTTGATGAAAACTATTTGAAACCTGCAGCCTCCAGCGACCAAAAATACCACCCTGTGCTCCCCCGTCCCTCATGCATGTACACACAACTCCTGCCCTTGTGCATGCATCTCCTGCGCATGCGCTTGGGCCCCCAATCCCACAAATCAGCTGGCCATAGGAAGGTACAAGAGCATGCATGAGCTACAGAGCTGAGCTGGGCAGTGGCTCATGTGCTCACAGAAAGGGCTGTGTGCCAGCTGTGACATGTGTGCCATAGGTTCACCCACTCGGCTCTAGAAGGCTTGTGGACAGTTCATTTCACAAAGTATAAACACCTTGCTGTAGCTGTTTGATATGCACCGGGAGCAAAGTGAGAACAAATTAAATTGCCTAGGCTGCTTAGGTGTAATAATAATCCACTGCTGGAGCTCTTTTACATATGGATATCCTTAGAAGTCTCATCCATTGTCATTATTTGATACTTCTATTTTTTTAACAGATGACTCTCTTAATTCAGAAATACTCAGCTATCAAATACTTGTCTGCTGGGAGTAGTTTATAGAAAAAGAAAGTGGCTATATTTCTTTGCTGATCAACTGGATAATGCTTCCCAAAACACTTGCTTTTTCACTTTTCACTCCATCCCCCCACATTCTTTTGGCAAGGAAGCATATCTTAACTGTTGCTCATTCATTAACTGTAACCTCTTCACTCCCTTAATATTTCTTTGGCAACAGCTGCTCTTCATGCAACAAAATAAGTGGCTGCTTTCTTTTCATGGCACGTGAAAAAATAGAACTTTGCAACTGAAGCATCTGTCCACTAATTCATAAGGAAGCAGCTGCCTCAGTGATACTTTTCTATGGAAAAATCTCTCCGGTACAAATAATTATTCTTATAATAATACAGAACCTTACTGAATTAGTCTTGTTGTATTTCTTTTTTTCCCAGTGACAAACACCCTTGTCTTTCACTAAGTGGCATTTGTCAGAAAACTTTATCACGAGAAGGAATCAATAGCTGCTACATTATGATATTTCCAATAGTGATTCTAAGAAAGAAGCATTACCTTGTTTTTAATTAGACTTAATCATAAAACTGTGTATGACAACTATGTAGCCTATTATGTTTGGATCCACAGAGATGCAAAATGAACAATAACATGATGATTGGGATAAATCAGTGCGGAGACAATGTTTCTTGTTTCATTAGCATTTTGTAGATTAAAAACCATAAAAATAGTGGCATCTTATAGAAAGCTAAGTAACACAGTTTCAAAAACGAGTTTTTGGGGAGCATGAAGATACAAATATAGCACCTGTCTGTAACTTTTAAAAGCTGTTTTCCTTGGATCACATGGCTACATTCCCTCACGATAATGTGCTCAGGTTTAGGACAATGTGCTCAGGTTTAGCTCACTGCCACTAGCCCACCATTGCCAAGTTACCTCTGCCAACTCAATGCCTATCCACGTGGCTCTCTCTGGCCTCCCATGGTGAGTTGTCCCTCTGAAGAGTTGCCCATGTGGATTTGTCCTGTGGCAAACTTGGCAGCAGTGAGTTGGCAGAGGCGACTTGGTGGTGGTGGTGAGCTAGCCACACCAAATTCTTCTACTCCAAGTGTGTGCACCTTTAGGGAATTGGACCTGAAGCATTGCACATATAACAAACAGAAAATCACAGGGAAATAAAAATTGGGAAAAAAGAAAGAAGGAAGGAAAGAAAGAAAGAAGGAAGGAAGGAAAGAAAGAAAGAAGAAAATTAAAACACTAGTTTTTAATAAGGAAGATGGAATGATAGGTCTATTATTCTCTATGTCCATTTCAATCATTCTGTTTAATTACATATATAAGTCTTCAGAGAGGGGTGGCATAGAAATCCAATGATTGATTGAATGAATGAATGATTGAATGATTGACGGACTGACTGACTGACTGAATGAATAAATGAATAAATAAATAAATAAATAAATAAATAAATAAATAAATAAATAAATAAATAAATAAATAAATAAATAAATAAATAAATAAATAAATCTATTCCAGGTGGCTGAAAAGCCTCAGGAGGATAAATAATGGGCAAATGGTCTTCTTTTATGTAGAAGTAAATTTACCTGCCAGAGCATGCTAGGCACTTTATTTATTTATTTGATTTTTATGCCACCCTTATCCTTAGACTCAGGGCGGCTTACAACATATTAGCAACAGCATTTTTTAACAGAGCCAGCATATTGCCCCCACAATCTGGGTCCTCACTTTACCCACCTCGGAAGGATGGAAGGCTGAGTCAACCTTGAGCCGGTGATGACATTTGAACTGTTGACCTACAGACTTACAGTCAGCTTCAGTGGCCTGCAGTACAGCAGTACAGCACTCTACCTGCTGCGCCACCCCGGCTCTTTAGTCTGGAGGCTCTGTTTTAGATAAAATTTCAGATGATTCTCATTTGAATTGCTACATAGAAACATAGAAGATTGACAGCAGAAAAAGACCTCACGGTCCATCTAGTCTGCCCTTATACTATTTCCTGTATTTTGTCTTAGGATGGATGGATGTTTATCCCAGGCATGTTTAAATACAGATAAGAATGAAGTGTATTCAGAAAAAAGGGAATGACCCGCAATAAAATTCCAACAAATTTGGATCAAATGGTTTAAAAATCATCAGAATATACAAAGAAGCAAGCATCAATAAATCAGGTGCTCAGTAGTTGAACACTGAAAACCTTAAGGGCTGGGGAGAGTGATCTTCCCACTTTAACTGGTAAGTCTAATAATAGCACTGTCAGTTTTATGAGCATATACTTTTAAGTTTGTTATATCCAGAAAGTGATCAGCCATATATGCCTGGGAATTTAAACACCTTTTCTTGCTTTTGATTTCCCACATTGGTCAACACATTATTTCAATTTGAGTAATTTATTTCCCTCAGTTTGACAATGTTCAGCCCTGTCTTGACCTTTGGATTTGAATTAGCTACTTTCCTGTGATATTCAGCTAATCCCTGATTCAACTCGTCACCTGCCACAGATTGACCCTCATCCCATCTGGCTGCATGTTGCCAATAGCTAGACTCTTAAGCCATTTTCTCAACTAAAAAATGGCAAAGCTGCCGGTAGTTTTCTAATCCCACCTTAACTGTTCAAATTTAATGCAGGACAATCAAACTTCTTTTATTCTCTATATTTATTTACATTTACCAATCTATTTGCATATTGAATGTATGGTAAAGATAAAGGTAATGACTTCCTCGGTCCAATCATGTCTGACTCTAGGGGGTAGCGCTCATCTCTATTTCTTAGCTGAGGGAGCCAGTATTATTTGAAGACCCTTCTGTGGTGATGTGCCTGGATCAGACATGGTATGCTACTGGTTCAAACTGGGATGGCCAAACCAGTAGCACTGACTGCGGATTGGCCCGCCCACTTGCCCAGACATAATGTCATCCTATTTAGCCATATTTTTGTTTTGGGGGCCATGTGTGAATTGCATGCATGTAAGTAAAAAGTACATACTTTCTTCCTAGAGCAGCAGTCCTCAACCTGGGGTCACGACCCCTTTGGGAATTGAATGACTGTCTCACAGGGGTCACCTAAGACCATGGGAAAGACAAATTTCCAATGGTGTTAGGAACTGGAAGAGAAACATACAAAAAATTTATTAGGAGACTTTGACCGACTTATCACTGTCCGCTTTATTTCCAGGCTTGGCACATGTGGATCCACACCCCTCCTCCCCCTATCATTGGGCTTACTCTGGATTGGAATCTTCTTCTGCAACTCTTGTCAGGCAGGCAAGTTCAAGTTCAACAAGTGACAGCTGAGGCAGCGATTTTGTGTAAGGCCCCCTTTCCCCTCCTCAGGTACTACTCCATTTCTGCAAATACATCACTAATGACAGGGGGAGGAGGGGGCCCGGCCGCGTGTGCAAGGCAGGGGGAAAAAGCGCCCAGCGCTGAGTCAAAGTTTTCTCCCCCCACTTCTCAGCAGCCGCTACTCCATTTCTGCAAATACACCACAGAGCAAGACAGGTGAGGCAAGCTGGTGGTGCCTCTTCGATTGCAGCCCCAAGACTTCAGTACATTTGCACTTCTTCTTTCCCAGTTGCAAGATCAGTACTTAATGGCAAAATGCAAGATATGAAGTTAATCGCTTAGTTTGTTTTTTTTTAATCCCGAAGTCTTCCACATAAGTAATAAAATGGGGAAGAACATTTGATTGGAAACTAAATATGAAGATGGAGTTTAGGACTCTTCATCTTGTACTCATGGCTTCTCCATGGGTGTTCCTCCCTTGGGCAATTTGCCACTGAAAGAAGCAAGTTTCTTTGAAAGCAAAAGCATCACTTTCACTTCTTGTTCTGCAAGGTTTAGTCCCAAGAAAATGCCACCATCCCTTTTCGAACGGCTTGGAAAAAACTGGGATCAGACACAACGTAATCTCCGAGTGCCATTAAATCCTCAAAAACAAAACACTAATAAAAGAATACCCTGAAAAAGGGGAAGGGGAGAACAAGCCCATGCTAGAGGAAATGGTGGAGGTGGGGCAGATTGTTACTAGAAGGGATGATTGTGGGTGTTTTTCTGGACAAAAGGTGCATATTTAGATCGTATCCTGAAGCACGATCTGACTTTCTTTTTATGGCGCGTCCGTCCATCTTGTTCCTAGATTCACACATAGTGGGGAGAAGCTATGCATGTTGCATCTGCTCAGGAGTGTATACACACACACACCCACACACACCACAGAGCTTATAGCCGCTCCGAGTCCTCGGAGAGGGGCGGCATACAAATCTAATAAATTATTATTATTATTATTATTATTATTATTATTATTATTATTATTATTATTATATGGGGCAACCCTTCCAACCAGCGGGGATCTGGAATGGGGGACAATTGATCATCTCCAGTCTGCTGCCCCGTCAGCAGGACCATCAGAGTGAGAGGCATGGGGGTGAGTGTCACCTGGACTCTCTTATTGAGCCTCAAAACCCCCTCTTTTTTTTACCTGTTCACGTCAAGAGCTGCACATGACAGAAGCCTGACCCCTCCTTACACACAGAGGCAGACTCACAGGCAGCACCTGTTTTTTCTTTCTCTTCTTTCTCCTCCCTGGCCTCCCCACCCCCCAATCACAAATGCCCCCTTCCGCATCACATTAATTGTTCCACTGTTATTAATTTATCTTTTGCTCCTGGATGCTGCAGGATGCTTCCTCCATCCCCTTTCTTGACGTCTCACTTGCAAGGCAATCGGCCCTACCTGCCCTAAACACACGGCACAGGTACGTGCATGCGCGCACACAAACACCTAATAAATAAATACATTTACACAATATTGATGGATGTTTGGAACAGAAAACCTAGAGAATGGAAGATTCTGGAATTATTGGAAGATTTGGGTCTGGCAAACTTAATGATGCAGAAGATCAGTTGATGAAATTTTGTGAAGAGAATGCTTTGTTTATTGCAAAGACATGGTTTAAGCAATATTAATGGAGAATCTATATCTTGGACATCACCGGATAAACAATATTGAAATTCAATTGACTACATAATAGGAAACAGAAGACAGATAAGTGCAATCTAGTCAGCCAGGGCATATCCAGGTGCAGATTGTCAAACAGTCCATGAATTATTGATGTCACGTCTGTGAGTTAATTTAGAATATTAAAGGAGGTAAGGTGTACCAGAAAGATTTGACCTGAAATACTGTATATACACACAAAACAAAAGATCAATAAAAAGAACAAATTCAGTACTGTTATGCAAAAGAGACTTTACGGGAGAAGATTACAGGTTTTGCAAAAAAATGAACTAAAAACAAGGAGGGGGACACCCAAAATTCAAAAAGCAAAAGTTCTTAGTGACTTTCAGAGCAACTCATAAGGCAGAAGGAAGTTGAAATGCACAGTCTACACCAAGGGTATACCATGACTAAACAAAGGCTTCCAATCTGGAGTAAGAAAAGAACAAGAAAATATGTCTCAATTAAGAAATTCAATAGATAGAAAAATGTAATACGAATGTTGTGGTTAGCTCTGGCCCAGCTTCTGCTCCAAGGACTGTGGATGTGGGGGGGACATCCACATGCTGCAGGCCTGCTTTGCCCCCGGTGGAATCTGCTGATGAAGGCTCCTCTGACCAAGAAGACATGAGTGACAGGGAGAAGGAGAGTGGGGCAGACAGCTCAGAAGGAGATCAATTATCTAGCTCCTCCTTGGATTCAGAACAAGAGTTAATGATACAGCCACGCATGCGGAGAGCGATGCATAGGCAACAACAACTGAAAGATTATTATCAAAGAAAATGAGGCCACCTGTGGTTGGGTGGGGCTGTGGTAATCAGTGAGGCTGCTATAAATAGCAGCCTGTGGGTTTGGCCATTGTGGAGGATTATCTGATCTTTGTGTTTCATGACTGCTTTACTGACTTTGACCTTTTGTGTGCTGATTTCCCCCCGCTTTGAAACTAAACCAGAGCAAAGTGTGTTTCACTTTGTGAAAGAGGAAGGACTGTGAATTGCCTCACAGCTTCAAGTTAAGTATTACAGAACTTATAAGGGACTTGTACAAATTACCAGTTTGTTTGGAGACAGTGCTCTTTGCTATACAAAAAGAGGGCTTAGTTTAAGTGAATTTTCATTATAAAGAACATTGTTTTGAATTTTCAAACGTGTGTGTGTCTGAAATTTGTACCTGTGAATTTTTGGGAGGAGTCTACCAGAGAGCCCAACAGAACAACGAAGAGGAAAACAAAATTATATATATAATTTTATATTGTGTTTTTGCCAGTATGTTGAAGTTTCCAGGTAAAAGTTGGCATATTTAAGATTAATAACAAAAGATTTCAAATGAGGAAACAGGAAAGGCTTACAGTTTTTACAAAGGGTTATTGAATTATAAAGTCATTTGCAAAGATAAAATATAATACATTCAGGGAATTAACCCAACCAGAAATTGTGGTACAACAGGAAAGCACTAGGAACAGAATGGTTTAAGGCAGGTGTGTCAAATTCACAGCCCACAGACCGGTTGCCTCACATGCTGGCTCTGCCACCACCTGGTTTAGCAAAAAAGAAAAAAGTCCTGATACATAACAACATTGCCACGATGCGAGTTTGACACCCCTGATTTAAGGAGATATGTCAACAAATATGGGAAGAGACTGGGAGGCTTTATTAGAAAAGATAGCTGTACTGAATGTATTTTGCTCAAAGAAAGAAAACACAGGTGTATTGTATTGTGGTGCATTGATTATAAGGAAAGCAAATTTTTACTTATAATCTTACAAAGAATAGTCATTTTTTAAAGAAAAGAATGCCAAATGAACAACAAGTTTCAGAAACAGATCCAGGACATGAGATTAAAACATAATGGAGAGCATGGAAGTATAAGGAGGAGATTTACTTCAGCTTTATTGACCTCAACAAGGCCTTTGTGTAGGTCAAGCCTTTAAAATTAATAGATGTGCCAAACACCTGATTATTCTTCAGATAAATTTTCAACACTTTAGTTTATTCTGTTCAATGTCATTCCATCTCAACTCTTTATGATCCATAGTAAATCTGATTTTATATAAATTAGTATTTATATAAGCATCCTTTCAGAAACCGTTTACCATTCCACTATATATGCTCTTCTACTTTAGTCTATTGTTGACTAACAGAATTATATTTTAACCACAGACTATACAGGTCACAATTCTCCCTGACACCATCAGTTTAATCGGACAAGTTTCTCTCAGTGCTGATATGTAGAATTATGCTCCAGCAGTGAAAATTGCATTTCCCCCCCTGATATCTTACCATTCAAAGGGAGTTGTTTGAATTGTTACACAAAGGCAAAAGAAAAAAGAAAAGAAAAGCAAAATGCTAAAGGAAGGCATTGCTTTAAGAAAACATAGAGCATTTTAAAAATGTGTTTGAGTAATCTGGTGACTGCATAGTTGAACTAGTTTTTTTCTTTTGATCTCTGGCCTTTCTGTTAGCTGTTAGAAGTTGTCTTGTGTGAACACTTTGCACCTGTACTGATAAGATCAACCTTTTTATGTGATAGCATAGCTGAATTCCTAATAAGCTGTTCAGATCCCTGAAGGTATTATGGAAGCAATAGTCATGGAAACCTCCATTTTCTACCCAAAGACAGACAATCACATCACAGATACATATGCACTAAAACCGCACAGAACCTTATGTTTATATAGGAATTATCTGAACATGGTGAACATGCAGAAAATATTAATGTTCCTATGATCTAGGGTGAATATTTCTAAGATATTTTTTCCCTCCCCCCTCCATACCATTTCTTAAAATAGAGATAATATTTCAACTTTGTAAAAATATATTGAGTTTCAGTCGGGTACATGCTGTCAGCATTATTGAGTGCAATTTATTGCAAATCCATATTCTAAGACTGCTCCTTTATCAAATGCATGCAATCACCAATATGGCATTTCAATTTTTTGTTTTGGTCCAATTGTTTGCCAGTGACAACCATTTGTTCATAATGAAAGCAAATTGATCAAGCTTGATCTGTTTGGTTTATGCAAACTGCAAGATATTTTTGTTTTATATTATCTTTTAATGTACTACATTATAACCAATATAGTCTTTTCAACTTTATGGAGGCATTTCAAACATTTTGGAAAATCCCCATGTAAAAATAATATAGTTTACAAGGAGACCAGATTAATGGTAAAGGTTTACAGGCAAAACACCAACACAGATATGATCATATGGTTTACCTTATAACTTGCTTTTTTCTACCAGTTTATCTATAACTGCCCTTCAACGAACATATAATGTTGAATTAGCTTAAATATGAAACTGTTGCATATATATATATATGACCATCAGTGAAGGGCTACCAAAATATTTACTACCACACTGTGGGTGTGGCTTATGCAGGATGCCCTGCATTTTATTTTAACACCTTTCAGTGCAAATTAGGTGGTCTGGGGTGGAGCTCCATTTTCGCTACCCCAATGTGTTCCCCCTGTCGGGGTAGCAGCCCACCCCTGATGACCATTTATGCCTTTTCCTCATGGTTTATGCAAACATCTGAGCTTGGTTCTCCACAATCAGAACACAAATAAATTAAGATTTCCTGTAACTTCAAAATCAGAATCAGAAACTTGTAGTGGTATTTATTTTTTAGTAAGATAGAACATTAAAAATAATGTTGATTTTCTTTGTTGGCTTCCATATTTTTCCAAAACAGAAAAAATGAGTTCAAACATAGGTAAAATTTTGATTAAAGCTGTTTGTAAGATCAGTGATGACGAACCTATGGCACGTGTGCCACAGTTGACGAACATATTTGAAAGTGAGGTGTTGCTGTGTGTCAGCTCCAGTGTGCACTGGCCAGCTAATTTCCAGCCTTTTTTTCTGCTGTGTTCGCTCATCCCACAGTGAAAACAGTCCAATGAACCAACTGGAGGTTCACTTTTGAGGGCTCATCCTCAGCCTTCTTTTCACTTTCAGAAGTCTTCAGGAACTTCTTCGGCTATGGACAGTTTTAGCCAGGCCTCTCACATCTCGGCCCATTTCTTCTGCAGCGGGAAGGCTTTCCTGGAAGCCTCTTCAGCCGATAACAGAGCTTCAGATAGATCTGGATTTCTGTCATCAGCTAGAGAGGCCTTCAGAAAAGCCTTTCCAGCTGCAGAAGAAATGGGCTGAAGACTGGTTGCAACTATCTGAAGGTAGGTAGTAGGGCAACTCCACTTCCTTTCATTTCTGAATTTGGGCTGTTGGGCTGTTCTTTGCCATGCCCCGGCTTCAGGAGGCTTTCCTGAACCCTAGGGAGAGCGAAAAAGAGACCAACAGGCCTATTTGAAGTTAGGAGGCTTCAGTGGTGCCTGTGTGCATGTGCAGGAGGGGGAGGGGGTTTTGCGCATGTGCAGGGCATTGCAATATGGGTGTGGGCATGCACATGCATGCTATCGCATGTTTATGCACCCCTTTGGCACCCAAGCTGAAAAAGATTCGTCATTACTGTTTTAGATTAATTCTGCTGTATTAACACATAATAATTATTAATCATCCATGGCAGAGGTTCTTTTTTAACATCCATAATGCCCTGTTTCCCCGAAAATAAGACGTACCCCGAAAGTAAGGCATGTCAGAGGTTTTGCAGAATTTGCTAATATAAGGCACCCCCCGAAAATAAGGTGTACTCAAGTTTACATACGGTATGGTGGAAAAACATATGGTACCATGCAAAGCTGTTCATAGCGGTACCGTAATAATGTGGCGTCCCCTGCTGGCCCCTTCCATCGCAGACACAGTCTGCTGCTGTCTCACCGCCATTACAGTCTCCATTACAGTGCGTAGGCTGTAGTTCCTCTGGTAGCCGGAAGCTGCAATAACGGGAGTATACTGTTGTACCATATAAGTGCCGTTGTTTGTGTGTGTGGGTGCCATACTGGCAGGTACCGTCCTATAATCAGTGTACCGTATGGTACACTTTCTTTGGGGGTGTCAGCTTTTCTCCCTGTGAATTTGTCTTATTTGAGAAATATAAGCGCCCCCCCCCCCCAAATAAGACGTAGCACAACTTTTAGAGCAAAAATTAATATAAGACAGTGTCTTATTTTCAGGGAAACACGGTATTCAATAGAATCTATATCATCTTAATTTGACTGTATCATAACATGTTTCATGCTTAGAGGCAGAGGTTTTTGGCTTCCACAATAAAAAATTAGCAATGTGTTTAACTTGTACTCTGCAATTATAAAATAGGACAAACCACATGGTGGTTTTTGCCTATCAGCATGTTTTTCCTATATGTTGAGGGGAAACAGCTGAGCACATAAACTGGGGGCTGGAAATTTCAAAGCTCCTTTCCCATACGTTCTTTGGATCTTCATACCCTGGTCTTACTTCCTGCTTTGGGAAAGCAACTGGGCAGTTTCTGCTGCTGCTTCATATACAACATGCCTCACATCAGGGGTGGCTTTTGGCTTACCTTGTTGCTGGTTCACTTCCCGACATGCTGTTCAGCCGCACCGTATGGGCACACATGCAGGCACAATGCTAAAAACCCAGCTTCTGCGTAGAAGCAAAAAAACGAAATGGCACTGCCAAGAGAGCTGTTTCAGGAACGTGGCAGGCCTGGGTTACTGCCAGTTCTACCAATCCAGTTTGCCAAGTTACTATTGGTTCTATAGAACCAGTCTGAACCTGGCAGAAATAGTTTAGTTTATTAGATTTGTATGCCGCCCCTCTCCGAAGACTCACGTAGTAGCTTATCCAGTATGTTTGAGAGATAAGCATTCATGGTAGCTTATGCAGTATGTTTGAGAAACAAACATTCAAAAAATAGGGAAATAATTTCAAAAGTGTAATTCCTAGCAATATAATATAAAGCAGGGGTCATCAACTTTTCAGACCTCAGATATCACTAAATTCATAATTTTAAATCCCAGGAACCTTTTAAAAAGATAAACAGCATTTAGTGCAATATAAAAATGCAAATAATTTTTCTGTGGATCACCAAAATTAAACATCAATATTGAAAAGAACTGGTCCAGCAAATGGGCTTTACATATAGTTATAGTTTGGAAAGTCAAAAGAAGACAGGACTACTCTCCTTTCATAGCAGAAAAAAATTAATCCTGCTTTTCTGCTCATCTACTTGTGCTTCCGATGGAAACATTCATAGGTTTTTGTGAAATACATGAAATGCTTCATTGCCTTCACTTTGGTGCTTCTGTTCTTGTAGCTTGCACCTGAAGCCTGGATATCACACAGATTTGCTCACTCAGTTGCTCTACCCTTGAAGTCTGAGATATGAATTAAACATAAACACGTAGGAGGGTATTTCCAGCTGTGATCCCAGATGATGCATTTAATTAAATAGAAAAGACTTGTCATGTCACTGTTTTTTCCTTTCACTCTTCTTGAATCTTCATTAATGTTCTTCCCACAACCTTTGCAATTCTGCCTCAATATAAATCTGCCTTCTATGTTTCTCTGCATAAAAGAGGGAAGTAAATCCTTACCCCCACTCCCAATAAGGATGCATTTGCAGGGTTTGGTTGTGCTTGTGATATACACTAAGTGCATTTGAGAGAAAATGTCAAGCAGAATGTGTTTGTGATTCACAAATTTGTTCTAAATGACGCAGACCACTTTATTAAAGGAAATGTGCCTTTGTTAACTGTAAAGAAAAAGTAGCTGTCTAATGGATATACTACAGCCATTAGAAAATATTCTTACTCAAATCAAGATGAAGAAGATTAAAGAAGATCAGACTATGGTATACAACATAAAATTGGAATAGGAGGCAGGGAAGGCTTCATAATCCCAGACCTACATTCTTTTATCATTCTATAAACCAACTCTGCTAATAATGAAAATATTCCCATCCTTCTATAAAATCCTTATCATGTTGGAATTCTAGGAGTAAATGAGACCAATGGATTTGAGAAATGCATTTTATATCTCAGCTATACATGTAGAATATTGTTGCTGCATTTGTTAAAAAGGGAATAATAATGGGGCTTTTGAATAAATAGCAGCATTAGATAGGGAGGGAGCTAATCAGGATGAATAGAAAAAGGTGAACCTCATTATCACGCTGCACAATCAGGTCTCCCTGCATTGCTATTGAAACAACTATATATTAGCATGGAATACATTTATTGTCATATACTTAAAATTTTGGAGGTTATCTTGATCTTGTTCAGCCTTGAGGGGATTTCACTGGAGCTAAAGCAATGAGCCCTCCATAATGATTTCAGAAGATTATCTTCTTGTATGTGGCAGGCTTGCTTGGAAGACATTTCTCCTATGCCTGCACCAATTTAGGTAAACTTTTGTCTTGCTCACAGAAGAGTTTCTATATTACCAGATTAATGTTATGTTTTCCATGTTACTAGACAGATTTAGTAATACTGCACTACACTGTATTTACTGTATTTTTCAGAGTATAAGACACATCTTTTTCCCCCTTAAAAGGGGGTACAAATGTCATTGCATCTTATACACTGAATACAGCCATTTGCATCCTGCATTCAATTTTTGGACAGAGGGTCTGGGAAGCCTGCAGAGAACTCCTGGGTGCTGGGGGATGGTAAAAATAGCCTCATTTTTGGAAAAAATGGGCCATTTTCACCCATTTTTCTTCACAAGAATGTGTGGGACAAAGGGTCTCTGGGAAGCCTGTAGAGAGCTCCTGAGGCAAAAATTCCTCCATTTTTGTGAAAAGATAAGAAAAATATGGCCTTTAAAAAAAAAATGGGGCCATTTTTGCAGCTGGATAGGGTAGTTTCAGAGTGTTCCAGGACATTATAGTAAATAGTCCAGTTCCATTTTACCTGGTCTGCCCTCAATGGAAACCACAATATGGAACTTGTCACCCTCACCCGTGTCCTAGTGACCCACTGTCATGTGGAATATTCCTCTATTGTTGGTCATCTTTGCATCTGTTTAGTGGGTCCCCATTCCGTTTTGACCTTGCCGCCCCAGGCCTCTGGAGGGTTTAGGGATATATTGGGCTGGTTGGTAGAATAGCCCTGCAGGCCTTGGCAATGTGCCATCTTTTGTGGCAGCATTGCAAATTGCCTCTTTAAAATGGCAAGGCACCCTAGCATGTTCCCCTAGGTAACCCATACACTGGGCTTGCCTGTATTCAATGTCTCTGGGTCTTACCCCTTTCTCTGGCTGGATGTGATGTATCTTCTTCAGATTCATCCTTGTATTCTGAAACCTCATTCATCCAATTGGGTTCCTGGTATGTGTGATAATCTGCAGAGGCATAATGTTCTTTCTCATTGTTTTGATGCAGAGAATATACACAACGTTTGATGAAAGTGGATCAAAAACACTAAACTAATTGCCTACAACAGAAAAAGGCCAAATGAATGAAATTAATAAAACAGACCAAATGATATGTCAAAGGTTAAAAATGAAAAAAATAATATAAATGTTAGTGATCAAGAAAGAACAGTGAAAAGGAAGCCATAAATGTTGAAAAATTGTAGGGTGTAGCAGTAGACAGTACAATGGAAAAATGTTAAAATATAGACACACTTTTCTTACAAAGTGACTGTATGATTTATTTAACATTCTTGTGTGACAATGATCTCTTACACAAAAGAAAAGTAATAAGAATGAATGGAGATTACAGTAGGTTGCTAAAATAACTACAGAAAAGTTGTCTAGAAAGAATAAAGATACTTCAATTTATGTTGTAGACAACATAAAATGTCTGGTGGATTTATGCAAAAAAACCCAAAATTGGGGTTGAAATATACACAATTATACAAATAATTAAAAACTTTTATTGTTGGGATTAATAGATAATCAATTAGAAAAGAACCATGGAAGATTACTTTGTTATGTTTGCTGCTGCAAGCCTACTATATGTGCAAAAATTAAAAGAGTCAAAAATAGCTACAGTGAAGATTGGTGAAGATTACAAGAACTAGCCAAGATGGCAATTTTAACTGCTTTGATTAGAAAAAAAAATTCAACTACTGCTTGTATTAGTGACTAGAAAGCCTTATGAACTTTTTACTGGAAAAAAGACCTTGTGATTTATGATTTTGTAAAAATGGCAACTTATGGAAAGAAGGAAATTGTATAAGGTTAGAGAGGTTAAAATTTAAATATATCTATAACTGTTGTCAAGAAGATCAGAAGCTGCTTTTTTCATAATGTTTCCTCCAAATTTCTATTTATTATATTCTTACTGTTCACTATTTTGCTTTATTCTCTTTATTTTCTGTTGCAACTTTTACTTTGTTAAAAATGTTTTTAATGGAAACAATAAGTATAGATTACAGTGGGTTGCACCTGGGAAAGTGTGACAGAAATCTGATGGAAAGGGCATGAGAGGTGACAATAAACAATATTTGTCAAGTGGGGCTTTATGCATAGCAGCTGAAGTGGTTGGATTAGATAGAATGACTGAAGGTCAAATCTATCTTCGATCAAAGCTATCACAGAAAGAAGATGAAGAGATAAAGATGAAGGGGAGATTTTAAAAAAGTTGTGATTGTCTAGAGCTGATGAGGTACTTCAAGAGAGACATAAAAAGTGTAAAGAAAAAATATAAAGTGGCTGACATTGTAGAAAGAAAGGATGGTTTGTTAAGTATAGACAGTTATGGCTATATTATGGCTATATACAATTTTTATCTATTTAATTTCTCTAGGTGTCCATCTCAGTCAATGACTGGGTGGTTAACAAATCAAAAGTAATTACATTATAATTATACATTTTAATTAATTTAATTAATTATACATTATAATTAAGAGACTAAAGCATTTTAAAATAATAAACAACAATACAATTCATATATATATATATAAGGCCGAAATGGATCTATACTAGTCTCCCTTAATTTTAAAATTCCAGCTAAAAAACATTTAACATATATATATATATATATATATATATATATATATATATATATATATATATATATATATATATATATATATATATATATATGTTAAATGTTTTTAGCTGGAATTTTAAAATTAAGGGAGACTAGTATAGATCCATTTCGGCCTTATTAGGCCTCATCAGCTAGCCACACCCTTTCTTTACTGGGATTCGATCTGGGAAGCTTCTGCATTGTAAAGCAGAGAGCTAGCAATTAGACCCATCAGATCTGAATCCTCCCAGCTCTGTACCAGGGAGGGGGTATATGTTTTTTTCTTATGTCGGATCACCCTGGTATATTTTTAAGGAACGTCACAGCTCCTTTTTTTTTTTTTTTTTTGCCTCTAGGCCCAACCCAGGGCCACTGCAAGGCAGTAATATATTTATAGCCGACAAACTATATTTTGTATGTGTTAAATGTTTTTAGCTGGAATTTTAAAATTAAGGGAGACTAGTATAGATCCATTTCGGCCTTATTAGGCCTCATCAGCTAGCCACACCCTTTCTTTACTGGGATTCGATCTGGGAAGCTTCTGCATTGTAAAGCAGAGAGCTAGCAATTAGACCCATCAGATCTGAATCCTCCCAGCTCTGTACCAGGGAGGGGGTATATGTTTTTCTTATGTCGGATCACCCTGGTATATTTTTAAGGAACGTCACAGCTCCTTTTTTTGCCTCTAGGCCCAACCCAGGGCCACTGCAAGGCAGTAATATATTTATAGCCGACAAACTATATTTTGTATGTGTTAAATGTTTTTAGCTAGCCACACCCTTTCTTTACTGGGATTCGATCTGGGAAGCTTCTGCATTCCCAGTAAAGAAAGGGTGTGGCTAGCTGATGAGGCCTAATAAGGCCGAAATGGATCTATCCTAGTCTCCCTTAATTTTAAAATTCTAGGGCGAACACGGACAGAAACACCAGCCTGAAGATGACGAGTGGGACCTCGTCGAAACGTCGCCAGAAATTTCCAAATCCTACACGGGAAGAAACCCGAATATGCCAAGACCATCATACCTGTACCCTTGAAAATCTACGAAAACATATATATATATATCTGTCACATGTTTTTGCTGAAATTGAAAATTAAGGGAGACTAGGATAGATCTATTTCAGCCTTATTCTGGCCTCAACAGCTAGTCATACCCTCATTGGGACTTGAACTTGCAACCTTGGCCTTGTAAGGAAGAGAATTAACCTCTAGGCTACAGTATCCAATCCCTTCAGCTCTGTACCAGAGAAGGGTTACATGTTTATATATATGTCACATGTTTTAGCTGAATTAATGGAGACTAGGATCTATTTCGGCCTTATTTTGGCCTCATCAGCTAGCCATACCCTTACTGGGGCTTGAATCTTTGCCTTGTAAAGCAGAGAATTAACCTCTAGGCTACAGTATCTAGTCCCTTCAGCTCTGCAGCATGGAAGGGTTAAATATTTTTGTGTTGAATCACCCTAGTATATTGAAGGAACATCACAGCTCCTTTTTTGCCTCTCTGCCCAACCCAGGGCCATATATGAATATATATATTTGTTTCCATGGATTTTCATGGATACATGTGTAAAATATGTGTGTAACATATTTCTGCTGATAAGTGAAAAGGAATATATATGAATATGTACACACACAGCGAGAGAGTTGAGATACTCGGCCTGTTAGCAATACAGTCAGGAAGGGATCCTTGACACATGCAGTGCTCCAAGCTTGGGAATATAGCCAGGTTTTTATAAAGGCTAACAGAACTGGGGCCATTCTAATCTCTAAAGCAGTATTTGTAGCTTAGGGTAGAAATGAGGGGTCTTTGTTGCTCTCTGAGCTTGGAGCTGATAATGTTACCTAGTTTGAATAATGAAACTTCTCTAAGAAAGCAACCAAGCTCAGAAAGACCAAGGACCAATCAGTCTAATTGCTGAAGAGAAGACTTTTCATAGACCAGGGGCACTGCAGAAAAAGCCAATCATCTAGTCCCTGGCAGTGGACATTCTTTAGCTGACAGATTCTGTCCATTCTGCTAGATCAAGATGGATAATTGAGAGTCTTGGAAAAAGGCAATGCCACATATAATTCAGTCCCAAGCCACATGAGTTTGGGTAACTCAAGCCACCAATGAGTGCTATTGGAGGAAACTAGATTTTATTTTATTTTCTTTATCTCATGCCTTAGTTTATTTTCTATACTCTAACTATAGTGGATTTTGTAAATAAGATAATTTAAATACTATTAACTGAAATAAGACCTCATTGTTTAATTTTGTGATAGTGTTGCTTAGCACAAAAAGGAATGGTAGGATTGTATGCATGTATCATACAAGGAATATATTTTTCCTAATTTCCAAATCTGAAAGATTAACTTCTACTAATGAAATTTCATATTTAACATAACACTATTTAGAAGTGCTGAAATTTTGGAAAATTAGAGATGTGAAGATTTTCTTGATACGTTGTAGTTATCACACTGTCTTCTACACTTTTAATATGCAACTCAGAGTGATGTACAACCAACTCAGGTTGTACACTGTCCTGAGTTGGTTAAGAATAGTGGCATAGAAATCTAGTAGATAGATAGATAGATAGATAGATAGATAGATAGATAGATAGATAGATAGATAGATAGTAATAATAATAATAATAATAATAATAATAATAATAATAATTTATTAGATTTGTATGCCTCCCCTCTCCGCAGACTCAGGGTGGATAGATAGATAGATAGATAGATAGATAGATAGATAGATAGATAGGTAGGTAGGTAGGTAGGTAGGTAGATAGGTAGATAAAATATTAAATAAGTCAGTGATATAGGCAAATGGACCAGCTGTAAAAAAAATTAAACCCACAATATCTTGTGTTAATGCAAATGACATATTGTCATTAAATCATTTGAAATTACTGTAGGAGGTGTTTTATTGAACAACCCATGGAAGTAAATTAATTGGGCAATGAAACCTGACAGTTGCCCAGGTGAGATTGTCAAGCTGTAACGATGCCTGGAGGGCAGAAGACCCAGCTGGGTGCTTCTCCTTTCTTCAGAATGGTTATCGTCTTGTGATAAAAATATAATTACCCCCTGTTGGGACCTAATGGCTTAATGAGATTTGTCCAGTATCTAATATTAATGCCTTATGGCATTTGTGCACTGCAGCACAAAATAGCTGTCATTTAGTCTTGTGTTAAGAAGCACCAACTGCACAGGAAAATGTTCTTTTTGATATTTTTATTTTGCTTACGATTTCTGCTTTGAAATGTACTGCTGTTTTTAGATACACATAAGGAGCAATGTCCGATTGCCTTAACATAAGTTTTCATTTTGCTTGAGGACACTACTTAGAAATAGCTACATTTATTTCCAATGATATCAAATTAAGAAAGTGAATGCCAGTTAACTTGATGTCCACATTTTAAGAAATAGAGCAGAATTATTGGGGGAATCCCTAAAGGCAAGTCTTATTAGAAAAAAAAGTAAGTCCTTTGCCATGAGCCTGAAACATGCCAAACTTTACTTTCAAGTACTCAAAATGCTTTGAAATTGTTCTGCCGGGCTCTCTGGTAGGAGCCTCCTAAAAATTCAAGGGTACAAATTTCAGACACACACACACACACACACGTTTGAAAATTCAAAGCAATGTTCTTTATCACAAAATTCAAAATAAACTAAGCACTCCTTTTGTATTGCAAAGAGCACGCATCCCAAAACAACCAGGTAGTCTGTACAATTTCCCTTAAGCAGTCATTAAGTACTTAACTAGCAGCTGTGAAGAAACTTCACACCCCTTCTTCTTCCAACAAAGTGACACACACACACACACACGTTGCTCTCCTTTGGTTTCAAAGGCGTGAAAAATCAACAAAGTCCAGAAAACAGCAACACAGGATTCCTGAAGAACTGCAATCAGATACTCTTCCACAAAGGCCTAACCCACATGCTGCTATTTATAGCAGCAGCCCTAATTACTGGAGCCCCACCAAAACACAGGTGGTCTCTCTTATTTCCTGTAATATGTCCTTACTTGGTCTCTTCTACGCATAATTCTGCGCTTGCGTGGGTCCAAGACGTCTTCATCCGAATCAATGGAAGATAAGGGAGATTGACTGCCTGGGCTGTGTGCCAAGCCCCCCTCTTCCAAGTCACTCCCACCTTTGTCTTCGTCCGAGGAAACTAAACTCTGAACTGACTCTGTCGGCAAATAACACAGGCCTATGACATGTTGAAGTTTCCCCTGCATCCACCTCCACATTCCCTGGGGCAGGATCTGGGCCAGAGCTAACCACAACAGATGTAAGCTCATTGTATCACAGCACATTCATGTTTCCTTAGTCTTTCAAACATTTTGTACTACAAAAGTAAAGAAAGTGCAATTGATGGATTAGTAGTGGAGTGTATTTGACTCACCAGTTTGTATATGACTCACCAGATTGCAACACCACAAGAATGCAACTTCCATAATTTTTCATCAGTTGCTGTACTGGCTATAACTGATAAGGACTTGTGTAGCTTCTGCAGCATCATGCATCATCTGTCTCTGCTTTGATGCCTCAGTTGCAGTAGGCTTTAGGAAAGTCTCCTTTGTGGAAGAACTGAGTGACACTTGATATTAAAAGTGTCAGAGTTCTTTTGTTATGCCTTTCATTTTAGCAGAGGCTGAAATTAAAAAAAATACATGCATAGTTAATACACATGACTTATCCAGGGGTAGGCTGCTGCCCAGACAGGACGGAACACTGGGGTAGCGAAAATGGAGCTCCACCCCAGAGCACCCAATTTGCACTGAAAGTTGAAGGAAAATGCTGGGCATCCTGCATAAGCCATGCCCATAGTGTGGTAGTAAAAACTTTGGTAGCACTTCACTGGACTCATCCCTTCAGTCAAGTACCAATTCATAACTTAGCTTTGATGTGTTAAACGTCTAGAATAGTAATGGCACCTAATAAGTGTAATTATATTGGGGATTCATGAGAGCCATACAATGCAAGTTCAATATGGCACTTTTCTGTTTTTTATTGATTCAAAAAGAACCGAAACAAGTGTATGTTACAGAACCTATTTGTTTTGATTGTTGTATGTACTGTGTAGTGAAGTTTGATTCCTCTGTGTTGGTAAACAAAATTTTGAATATTTATTTATTTATTTATTGGATTTGTATGCCACCCCTCTCCAAGACTCGGGGCGGCTCACAACATAGCGAACAATATACAATATACAAATCTAAAAATCCAATTAATTTCACTAGGAAAAAAACCTAAAAAAACCCCTCTACTAACACTTAAAATCATTTATACTGCAAAACATACTACATTTGTCGGCCAGGGGGCAAGGGTCTAACAGTCCCAAGCCTGTGGCACAGATAGGACTTTAAGCTTTTATGGAAGGCGAGGAGGATGGGGGCAGTATAAATCTCTGGGGGCAGCTGATTCCAGAGGGCCGGGTCCCCCACAGAGAAGGCTCTTCCCCTAGGTCCCACCAAATGAATTTGTCTAGTTGATGGGACCTGGAGAAGGCCGATTCTGTGGGACCTAACCGGTCACTGGGATTCATGCGGCGGAAGGTGGCCCCGCAGGTATTCTGGCCCGATCCCATGTAGGGCTTTATAGGTCATAACCAACACTTTGAATTGAGTCTGGAAACCAATTGGCAACCAATGCAATATGGTCTGCTTGACTTCTCTCTGATCAAGAAAATGACCCACAGAATTTGTCGTTTATTGCAGAGTGGTGTTATTGATAAAACAAAACCAAAGAAGTGGCATTATCAAAAACATTGTTTGTGTCAACCAAATTATATCATTCAAATGCCTTGGAGTTGTTTTCTATGTTTTTACATTTTGGAAAAAAGAAAAAAAATGGCAATCTTTATATGAGCCAAAATCTTTTAAATATTTTTCTGATAATCATTCAGATCTATAAACAAGGCCACAAATTCTTATTGATTGTACATGCTAGCAAATATCACAATGTAACAACCTTCAAAATTATTCAATGAAACAATTTAGGGATCCTGAGTAGCAAGCTTAGTTTGAATCTCGATGACCCTCTCCATAAAGACAAGAATCTGGCTTTTAATAAAGGGATATGTGCAGCTCTATCATTTAAAATATTGGCTGAGATTGCGGTAATCTATTTTGAAATTTCTTTGCCTCCCTGACTCTGTTGGATAACTGTATAACTTCATAGATAAGCAGTATAAACCCATATTTAAATTTGTTTGCTTTATTATTCAACATGCCCGCATATAAATTGCTGGTGTAACCACACCTGGAATGCTGTGTGCAGTTTTGGTTGCAACCCTTCAAAAGAAATACAGTGGAGTAGTTCAGAGACCAATTAAGATAATCTAAGTGCTGGAGCAGATTTCCTGAAAAAACTGCTACATTTGGAGCTTTTTGGAAAATGTAGGCATATAAAAAGGAACATGGTTAAAGTGTACTCAAATTATGCACAATATAATTAAAATAGATAAGTGTACGTTGAAGATCACCCAATGAAACAGAATCCTGAAAGATTCAGAACAAACAAATCTTTTCTTTAAAACCAATGCACGATCCAGCTTTGGAATGTTATCAGGCTTTGACAACTTAAAAAAAAAGAGTTGACCCAATCTGTATAAGTCCCAGAGACCAAGGACTATTAGTTTTGATGACACGGTAACTGCCTTTGAAAGCATCTGCTGGGAAGCTAGAGAATTTGTGCTTTTGATTGGTCCTTGTGAGAACAGAGGCCGAGATTAATTGGGTCCGATCCATTAGAGTGTTGCTTCTGTTATTTATTTCAAGGCTCACTTAGCCTTGAAAGATCTTTCTGAAAGAGCTGGAACAGCAGGTTTTAAGTCAAGACCTTCAGAAAGATCTATGTTCCAGCCCAGAATTGTTCAGCTCACTTATTTTAGAGGCCTTCTATCTTTCCTATACCTATTGCTCAAAAGAAAGTATAGCTTTCACGTTAGGTTCAATATTCTGCTTTCATTGGCATTCACAGTCTACGTCCTTATCTTTTGAGTGATAAAGCAGGGATGATCTCCAAAAAAGTGGCCATTTTATTTTCCTTTTCACCATTGTAGTGTTTTAAAGCTATGTCAGATCTACTTTTGCTATAGTGCACATTGGTTAGAATGCAGTCTTGCAGACTAATTCTGCTGGTTGAAAATTGGTTGTTTGTTTGTTTGTTTATTTATTTAGTCAAACATGTATTAGATAACAGATAAAAGAAGAAAATAGGACAGATATGCCACAATATCTTACCTAATAGCACATGCAGAAATCTAAAATGAACATAAGAAGAGAAAATGTGAATCTTTCTAGGGTTTAAAGGGGAAATGAGTAAAGAATTATTAAATTCAATAGTCTTGAATTAGGTTTTAAAGACAATGAAATGACAGGCAATTGCCACCCCCTCACATAAAAAAGGAACAAAAAGTATCTGCAGTCTTATGATAGCTAAGCTCAGTCATGTTCCTGAAAAACTGAACAATGAACCTAAATACAGAAATGGAAAGAGAATATGGAATGATCCTCACATAAAAAGGCTTTGCAACCTGCAGATAATTATAGCTCTCTCACTTCATGTGTATTTCAATTAAGTAATAAAATGTGACATATATCATGTTTCAGGGGGAAAGAAAGCAGGCTCTGAGTGTTGCTAATGGGAAGTCATATAGGTGTGTAACAGCTACTTGTCATTTGCAAATGATCTCATCATAAAATAGAAGATTTGCTCTGTTAGTATTACATTTAAAGTTCCATCAAGAATTCCCAACTATTTTTAGGAATCAAGGTTTGCATATTATCTACCTATTAACTTTATTCATTTATATGAATATATTTATTAATTGTCCCTTCTTCTAATCCTGGCTATAACACTAAAAATATACCTAACTCATAACTTTAAGTATAGTTAGGAACAAATTTTACAATAACAAGAGAGGGAGGGAGAGACAGAGGGAGACAGAGGGAATGGGAAGAGAGAGAGAGTTGGGAGGGGAGAGAATAACTATATAGTAGTTTAGTAAGTAACAAATATGAAAATAGTTCTTGTATGCAACTACATATCATAGACATTTACCACAAAAGAATATCATTTAGCAAGAGACATTCAACTTGTCATATTTGTAACACAAATAATATACAAAGTATTTTGTTTATAATAATATAACATACCTAGGGGTGGGCTACTGCCTGGACTGTTGGGGGGGGGGAGGAACGCAGTGGGGTAGTGAAAATGGAGCTCCACCCCAGAGCACCCAATTTGCACTGAAAAATGTTGAAACAAAATGCACAAGCCACGCCCACAGTGTGGACATACCTATGATGGATGGACATACATGGATGGCATTGGATTCTATTCTAATTTGGTCATCCAGGTTTCTGACATTGAAAACAACAACAGTGGCTACTTCACTATTTTGCACTACACCAAGGCTGTCAAACCTGTTGCCCATGATCACATACTGACCACACCCACGCCTGGTTTGAAAGAGAAAAAAGTCCCAATACATCACGGGACACACTGTGACGATGTGAGTTTACACCCCCGCACTACATAGAAAATCATCTAATATGTTGCCTAAATTATTTCTACTTTATCTCACACGTTGCACTTAAGGAAACTATTCATGTGCATAGTAAAGCCTTGGATAACAGAGCAAATTTTTCAATATTTTTCAGATATATAGAGAACCCATATTAATAATACATATTTATTTATTTATTTATTTATTTAGCATATGGCGCATCATACATACCATTCTAGCAATAATATCCAAATGTCATGGTATGAAATACAGCTTTAAGTGTTCCACATTAGGTTGATGATGTTGAAGCTTTGATTCATCCTGCTACAGAATGTACTTATTTTCGGTGACAAAGCATATTGGCCACTGATTCAAAAACCAAGAATATATTTTTCATACCCTTACACCTCCTGCTTTTAACTCATGATTCATTTAGCACATTTTATATAATAATCAGTAATTTGACAGCTCAAATATGCTGCAGAAATGGCAGAATATGGAAAAGTGAAGGACTGAACCATATGGTGTTTTCGTTTCAAGATTTCACTTCATCAGTGCAGTTGCCACACCTCGAACAATTATGACAACTCTCTACCATATTATCTAAAGGTTTTTTTTTTTAAAGGTGCAGGTTGGAATAACACTTCATTAGGGATAGATGTAAAAAGCATGTACTATTCTCAGACAAATGAACCATATTTTAAACATTTCTAGTGTATCCTGGCTTTAATATGTGTATAACAGTTACAATAATTATACTCCAAACTTTCTCAAGGACTTTCTTTGCTGAGGAATTAAGGTCTTAAACCCCAGTGGTGAGATTCAGATTTTTAAACTTCCAGTTCTGTGGTCATGGCTTGGTGGGCGTGGTGTGGTGGTGGGAGTGGCAGGGGAAGGATATTGTAAAATCTTCTTTCCTTCCCCATTCCAGGGGAAGATTATTGCACTATTTCTTCCTAATCAGATGGGACTCAGGAGGCAGAGAATAGATGGGGGTGGGGCCAATCAGAGGTAGTAGTTACCGGTTCTCTGAACTATTTAAAATCTCCACTATTGGTTCTCCAGAACTGGTCAGACCCTGCTGAATCCCACTTCTGTCTTAAACTATTCTGAGATTTCTGAGCAGTATTACCAAGTTGAAACTTCTTATAAGCAATTTCATTAAATGCAGAATAAATATAATTTCCTTTCCAATATACTATTGTATAATTTTGTCATTTTGGCTTTTACCCAACTAGGAATGAGTGACAAAGGCTTCACTTCTTGAAATCCCCATCTTTATGTTCTTTTATAGATGTCATCAGAAGTATATGGGGACCTTCCGGGAGGAAGGGGCATGGTCAATGTCATAGCAGTATGGATGTCCCCAGTGCTCCATGGGGAACCCCCAATCCCAGTTGTCAGGAGACCTGATCAGAACCAGGTCAGATCCATCCTGGAGAAGTGGTGGAGAAGAAAGGTGGTGATCATGGGGGGGGGGGGCAGCACCAGCTTCTTGGCCAGCAACTGAGGAAGACGACTCTGTGGCCATTAGTTGGGACAACCCAACTAATGATTGAATAGAGAGATTATGGTTTGCCTGGATGATAAGATCTAAACATTTGTGCTGGAGAGAGGTGAAGAAGTGCTGAAGCTGGTGAGTGTTTGGCTGATTTAACGATTAAAAGAAGAAATTTAAAACTTAAAAGGAAACAAAAGAGGTTTCAGAATGGAGTGCGTGGCTATCTAGCAATTGGAAACACCATAGAGAGAGTTAAAGGAGCAGGACTAAAAGCCCAAATTTGAGGCTATTTTTTAATAACTGACTTGGTGGAAGTTAAAGTGACTGAAACACCCACCCCTCCAAGAATCTGAAGAAAATACTTTATAAGTCTTAAGTGGATTTAAAATAGAGAAACCTTTTTAAAAATCAGTTGTTTTGTTATACTTTTGGGAATTGACATCCCCATCTGCTGATTAGAAGAAAATACTGCAACAGATTGTGGAAGCATGCATTTGCTGACAGCTAGAGACTTATCTTGACTAAAAGAAGATATCTTGGAGTTTGAAGGAACTTAAAAGCAGTGTATATCCTGCTATTGTGTTTGATGGTACAATGTTTTGGTGATAGAAGATAAGAGTATTTTGAATTGGACTGGACTGAAACACAAATAGACTATATGGACTTGAGCTTTGTGAACTGTGAACTTGATAATATGAAGGAGATGAAGGAGTGCATTCATGAAAAAATTGATTGGGATGTTAAGCAAGAGGGAGCATTGGTTTCAGAGTGTTCTGTCTGGGTTTTCCCAGACCTCCACACCCACTGAAAAAACAGCCAGACACTCTGGTAAAATCCAAAAGTAATTTATAGCAGGAAAAAATAAGCACAAAGGAAAACCTGTCTTCACAGCAGACAGGTTACAATACTTTACAACAGGGTCCTGATGTCCAGTCAATTCCAAAAGCTTATTGCTGGCACACACCCCCAAGGTTTCAAGAGTCCAAGGCACAAACCAGGATTGTAGCCACCAAAGTTCACAGACAGGTCTCACGAATCTCCAAGATAAAACTCCACAAGCCAGGAAGGGTGGGGCCGCCTTTTATCCTTTCCCAAGAGCACCACACCCAAACCCAGCTGTGACCTCTAATGCTGGAAATATCTAGCCAATTGCGTTCTTCTCTCGTTAGCTCTCCTCTGTCGCATATCTATGAAGTCACTAGCATCTTCCCCCAGGGAATCCAGGCTGCTTGCTGGGGAGAGCTCCCCCTGGTGGAACTCTGGCTGTCCTTCATCTTCAGCCTGGGATTCAGCTTCGTCGTCAGTCTGCCCCTCCTGGTCCTCAGCCTCTGAGCTGGACACCGACAGCAAATCCCGGAGGGGTCCCAGGCTGAACCACAACACAGAGGAAGCAATTTAAAAATGAGGGTGGTAATAAGGAGAAGAGACTAGGAGGAATTGGGAGTAGACCTACGCAAATCATATATTCAAAAGGAAGAAAAGGAATTTTGAAAAAAATAAGTTATTGGTACATAAGTAAAAGAAAGGAAAAAAAGGTTAGGAGAAGGAATTGAAAGGGAAATTTTTATAAGAAATTGAATATTTAAGAAAATTATTGTTTTATATTTAATTGTGTTAACAATATTAGTTGTGTACAAGTTTGTGTAATTAATCATCACAATACTTAGTTAAAAAAAATTTAAAGGTTAATAATTCTATATTAGATTGGTACATGATGGATTGAATTAAATTAAATTTTAAATTAACTGAATTAAAATTTGATATTTAAAGGGGGAAAAGAATAAAGAAAAGAAGGGAAATAAATTAGACTGTTAGTAGGTCAATTGTTGGAATGATATATAATTTGAACAATTATTACCCTTCTTGTTTTATATAAGATTTGTGTAACTTACGAACTTGATTTAATACTGAAAAGAATTCAGATGATTACTAATATTGTTGGAATCATACAAGAGCTATATAATTATTTTAAGGGTCTTTATATAAGATTATATAACCTATAAATTGGATATTTTTTTTGGTTATGGAGATTTTAGAATGTTATTAACCAATGGATGGAAAGGTACTGATAAGAATAGAATTTGTTTAAATATGGAGAATGAATTAAAATTTAAAAATGAGTAATAATGTTGGAAGAGAAATATGAAGCAGGAAAAGAAATTAGAAATTTAGTGTTGCTTAATTTCAGATGGATATATTTAAGGTTTCACCACAGTAAACTTTATATTTCTCCCTATCCCTCCTTTAAGACAACTACAGTAGAGGTGAAGAAACTACATCATAGCAGCTTTTGAACTAAATTGTATTGATCCAGCGGGTGTCCAACTCAACATTTTTTTTTTAAAAAAATGCTTTAAAAAGTGCTTCAAAGTAAGTTATTACTTTACATTTATTTCCTGAAAAGGTTTGACATGCAATTTGCTGGTTTGGTTTTGGACTGCTTGGCATTTCCGTGAAAAGTAACTCTTTGTTGGCTTTGGTAGTGGTAGGTAGGGTACATTGGTGCAGCTTGAACTTTTCCAGTCGAGACTGGCAAGAATGATAATCAACTAACATGTTTAGACTGGTTTAGCTTTGATGTGTCTGGACTCTAAATTTTGTGGGCCATCAGAAACATAGACACAGCTTACTGATAAGAATTGTTTCTGTTAGAAATAAAGCTTTATCAATGGCCAAACTTGGTGTGCCATTATTGTAGTTTTCTGACACTATTCTGTGTCAATTATTCATTCATTCATTCATTCATTCTATTTATTTATTTATTTATTTATGTTGTGATTCAGCCTGAGGCTCCTCAGGGACCGGCTGGATCTCTGCCGGATCCATGTCAAGAGGAGGAGGACAGTGAACAGAAGGGGGAGAACCAGGCAGACGGGGGAGAGGAATGTCAGGAAGAGGAGGAGGGAGAGCAGCCTGAGACCCCCGGGGGGGGGCCTCTCCCCAGCTAGTAGCCTGGATTCATTGGATGAAGACGCACAGGCTATAATAGACATGAGGCAGCGACGTGCAGCTCAAAGATGGGGCCAATTAGAAAGGTATTTCCATCCCTGAATTGGCAACAGCTGGGTTTGGGTGTGGTTCTCCTCAGCAGGGTTGAAAAGGCAGGCCCGCCCTTACAGTCTTATGGAGAGTTATCAACTACGAGTCCTGTGACCTTGCTTCGATTCTCGGTGTCTCTGATCTTGGCTTGTGGCCTAGAAGTCTGGAAGACTTGGGGGAGGCGTGGGTTTTATTATCTCCAGCGTTGTTTTTGCCAGCAAGAATCCTGTTTTATTGCCTGGCCTTCGTGAAACCTCTGTCAAGCTTCATCGTGCTCCTGTCTGTAAGAACATTTTTTGTTACCTGTGTTTGCTTTGAATTATATAAACTGCCTTTGCTTTTTACCAGTGTGTCTGGTTACTCTTTTGGTTGGTGTTGCCGTCTGGGGGGACCCAGACAGAACAACTTATTTATTTATTTATTTATTTATTTATTTATTTGTTTGTTTATTTGTTTGATTGTTTGTTTGTATGCTGCCCCTCTCCGTGGACTTGGGGTGGCTCACAACAGTAATAGAAAACAATATATAATACAAATCTAATAATTAAAACTAAAAACCCATAATTTAAAAAACATGCACACAACATACCATACATAAACAGTATAGGCCTGGGGAAGTTATCTCAGTTCCCCCATGCCTGACAGCAGAGGTGGGTTTTAAGGAGTTTACGAAAGGCAAGGAGGGTGGGGGCAGTTCTAATCTCAGGGGGGAGCTGGTTCCAGAGGGTTGAGTCCACCACAGAGAAGGCTCTTCCCCTGGGACCCGCCAAACGACATTGTTTAGTCAACAGGATCCGGAGAAGGCCAACTCTGTGGGACCTAACCAGTTGCTGGGATTCGTGCGGCAGAAGGCGGTCCCGGAGATAATTAATTATTTAAATAGAAGAGGCAGCAGAAGCAGACTAGTACAGTGAGATAGGAACATCAGAAATAGGTATATCATAGAGAGAAATGGTAACGTGGTAGCATTCACAGCCTTGCTATCACCTGTCATTTAAAAAGATTGAACATTTTAGCCAGCACTTATGCTAAGATTTTGGTTTTTTTTTGCTGGAATATAGTCCCAATTCTGTATCACTTTAAAGTAATATTTGACCCCAAGGAAGCACAGTTTTTGAACCCATATGCAGATTATGACAGATAACCTGAATGCTCAGGTACATTGACAAAGCCATCAGAGAAATGTAACTTTATGAACAAAGCCGAGACTTCTGTGTCTGGCTTCATTAAAGAAGCTGAGTTGTGAACATGTGAATGAACCCAAAGGTCCCTTTATTCCAAAAGAAGTATGATAGAGAGTCTAAGCAACAAAAGCCCACTGGATGGCTACAATGGCACCATCAGAGAGCTCAACACATCCTTCAATCCCATAAAAATTCTCCCTGTGTAGAAAAGTGAAATTGTGACATTTAATATTGTCTATAGCCACTTCAGAAGTGGCAGAAAATCCATCAAATATGAAGTTTGAAAGGTTAGAAAGTACATCAAAGCCACCTGATACAGATTGCTGCTTTGAAGTAGATCCCCATTTTGATTTGTGAATCTGCTTCAGCAGGATGATCCAATCAAAGCTTCATTGAACTGAAGCATTCTTTCGAAGCTTTGCACAGCCTGGAAACACAGAAGGCTAAAAGATAAAAGGGATGCAATCATACTCAACCGCATCACTGCTAAATTATTGGCACAGGGGGGCTTGGCAACGTTTTCCAAGATAGTTAATGTTGAAAAAATTTATCTGCATCACTGTGCTTGTGAAAATGTAAGATTCTGTATTCATGTAAGCTGTTTTTGTAGATATATATCATGCTCCCAAGGCCAAGTGCAATGAGCTGCAAATAAATATTGCTACAGTTAAAATGGCCCAAGTCAAATTGCTCAGTCTTGAATATACAGCTTTCAGATATTGTTTAACGTCTGACATACTAGCTGAGCTGACTTTGCTTACATGAAATAAATATTCCGGTACACATAACATTTTTTTGAGAAGGATGAGCTGTAGTGGGCACATCTCAGATGAAATTACTCCAAATCTCAACCAACAAATGCTCTAGCTTACACATTGTCCAAAAAAAATCAGAATATAAAATACAAGCTGGGCAGATATAACTTCATAGATGACCCTCACTGTGGCAAGGACCTTTGAGTACTTATCTTGAATGATCTAATGCTGTCACTGTAACAGCATTGCAAAAAAAGCATTAAGAGTTGTTAATCTAATCTCATAAAACTTATTCTCCAGTAATATTGAACTGCAGACTAGGGCATACAAACTTTTTGCTAGGCCAATTCTTGGATACAGCTCTCTGTCTGGAACCTACACTGCATATCAGACATTAAAAGAATCGAACGAGTCCGGAGATATTTCATGTGAAGAATACTCCACTCCTGTACTCGCAACAGAATACCTTATGCCACCAGACTTGAAATTTTGGATTTAGACAACTTAAAACTTCAGTGTCTTTGATCTGACCTAAGCATAGCACATAAAATTATCTGCTACAATATCCTATCTGTCAATGAATATTTCAACTTCAATCACATAATAGATACAAACGTATGGTAAACCACTCCAAACTTGATTGCAGAAAATACAACTTCAGAAAAAGTTATCAATGCCTGGAATGCACTACCTGACTGTATGGTTTGTTTCCCAAACCCCCAACACTTTAACATTAGACTGACCTCATCCCATTCCTAAGAGGTCTTTAAGGGGAATGCATAAGTACACTAGCGTGCCTACCTTCCTATTTCCCTTTTATTCATATCCATTTCATTTATTCATAATCTTTTTAATACACATATCTGTTATGTACTACATGCTTGACTAAACAATCAAACATACATACAGTACTGAAGGCTACTTTTACTATCACTGGCTGCCAACAGATTCCCAGTTGGGTCTCACTGGCTCAATGTGGACTCAGCCTTCCAACCTTCCGAGGTTAGTAAAATGAGAACCCAGATTATTGGGGGCAACAGTCTGGGTATATAAACTGCTTAGAGGACTGTAAAGCACTGTGAAGTGGTATATAAGTCTAAGTGCTATTGCTACTTTCAGATTACATTTTTCTGCCTTCTTCAAATTGACTGTACATTTTGGCAATTATGGCTGGAAGGACACAAAGAAGAGGCTTAATACTGCATATTGTCATACTGATGACCTTGGTTGAAATAAATACCCACATGATAATAGGGGTAAGCCTTTTCAGCTTCCAGTGTAAACTGCTCTGTTCCACAGTTTATTATCATCATCTAATGTTGCATGAGCATCATTGTCCATTTTCCCTTATCTTCTTCCTTCTATTATACTGTTTATGTATGGTATGTTGTGTGTATGTTTTCTTAAATTATGGGTTTTTAGTTTAATTATTAGATTTGCATTGTACATTGATTTTCTATTACTGTTGTGAGCCCCCCCAAGTCTACGGAGAGGGGCGGCATACAAATTTAATAAATGAATGAATGAATGAATAAATTTATTAAAAGGGAAACAGGACATTATAAATAAGCATCCTCCTTTTCTATTTTCCTCTTTCTAATACCTAAGAAGCTTTAGAAACATAACTCACAAGCAAAGATTACTGAGAAATACAATTCACTCTTTTTATTGTAGAGAGCCCTGGATAAATATTCAGACCAGATACAGATCTGATATATTTAGGTTGCATAACTGTAGATGACCACTAGACTTCAGTAATGAAACTTCTGTATGTTTCAGGATCCTGATTTGGTAGGACCAGCAGAAGATCTAGGGTATATATTACAAAAACTCTTCTGTCTGTAACTCTCACTTGGGAAAAATATTGCATCATACAGCAAAACATTGTCAACCAAAGTACTTCCAATGGGCTAATTTTTACAGAAATGCCCAGTCGGTGGCTTAAACCACCAGCCGAAATTGCCCCCGGAGTCGGGGGATGCTGCTTCGAGCTCCATGGAGCTCTGAACTTCCAGTTTCTGGAGAAACTGGAAGTTCGGCTTTTGGCAGCACACCAAGGTGGCACGCTGCATGCAGGGCCTGGGGGGAGGTCCTGGATCACCCTATTTAAGGGCAGTCTGAGCAGGATCTCCTCCTTGCCCTGCTGGATTCCCGAAGTGAACACCCGCCTGCCATCCGCTATCAACAGTGTGTCTTAATGAAGTTGCTTCTGGGCTGAATAGGAATTTTTTGCGGCTTCCCCTTTAGAGGCGGCCATTTTTTCGCCTATTCCACACTGACGGTAAGGATGGAATGGTTAGAGGGTGCGGCGCTATATAGATATTTGAAATTAGGCTTCCCTCTGGTCACTGGGGTTGGCAGGTTAGGGGCGGAAATGGGCAGTAGGAGCAACTGCGCATGCTCCTTTGGGCATCTTTTAAAAGGATGATGGACCGCCTCTCTCCATGAACTATAGGTTATTACAACTTCGGGGATTGGAGAGAGGATGCCCATGGGACTCAATGGATCCAATTTCCCTTGGGGATTGGAGGGTGAGCTCCTCCCACACACTGAAGGGCGTGGCTTGGATCCAGGTGAAGGTGGCTACCTTCACCTGGTTCAGCAAGGAGTTATGGCCAATGTTGCCCAGGAAGGAATTTCCACCCCGTTAGTTTTTGGCCTCTGCAGGTCCTTTGTTTATAGTTGAATTTGAATATTTAAATTTACATATTTAAAGTTACATTATTTAAATTTATGCTAATTTAATAAAGTGACCCTATATTTAACCCATACACTGTCTCAGCGTCTTTTTCCGCTTCCGGGGCAATGCATGCGGGACCCGTGCCTCATTTAGAATTGAAATTCAGCAAATTTTATAAACCATTTTATGACATAAAAGTTACTGTTTTATGACATACTACAAAACATTATAAAACATTTGCTGTGGTTAACTGTTGTTGTTTGGTTGTGTTATATCTTTCAAAGTAGACACAGTACATCCCTGAATATTTTTCTGAATTGTTAAGCACTTTCTCAATACATAAGAAACCGCCATTGTTGAAGGCATTGAGGAATCTGGTAAAGGAACGTCTCTGAAACAAAGACCCAGCAATATGTAATAGCAATAAGGTATTAACAACTGGAGGTAACAGTGTGGTCAAAGATAGAACCACAATTATTTTTATAAGTTACTGGATACTGCCTGGACGGTGGTGGTAGGGAAAACGCAGTGGAGTAGCGAAAATGGAGCTCCACCCCAGAACACCCAATTTGCAATGAAAGATGTTGAAAGAAAATGCATAAGCCACACCCACAATGTGGTAGTAAAAATTTTGGTAGCCCTTCACTGCTTATATATTGAAAATGAATAAAAACGAACTGCTAATTTCAGACTCTATTGATTAAAAATATTTGTTTATGGGAAGTTTTTGAGAGGTTTGTTATGGGTGTTGTTGAACAGAAGATTTATTCTTTGGTTAACTGTCTGTTTCTTGCTTTTTTGTTATTCATTTTTTCTGTTACCATTTTATATTTTCAATTATATTTCTTCTTATACATTTTGTAGTTTTTAAAACATTTAATCATCTCTTTTTTAATATTTAAAAATATCATAAAAGGAAAAAGTGAAATGGGTCACAAAAAGACAAAAAAGCTAAATTATTTTCTGATAAAACTTGTACTTGCTGTTACCTGATTTAGGAAATATTCATAGCAGTGGCAGGATTTAAATTGAATGCATAAATAAATAGGCACACAGCTGTATCTAAAAGAATCTCTAGATTACATTTTCTGGTGCTGGGATGGAAGTGCTAATTTCTAATTAGTGCAGACAGTAGAACCAAACCATGCTGATAGCTGCTTGGTTTGGCAGGCAAAGCTGATATAAAAACGGTGGGCTCATCCTTAGCTTGCTAGAAATTAATGTAATTTGTAAACAGGAGAGATTGCCATTTTCTGTATTTTAAAATAAGGATAATGAAGAAGGCTTATATTGATTATGCTCAGTAATGAGGCTTTATGATAGGGCTTGCAAGGATAAAGGGGTTTTTTTTCTTTTAATCTTTAAGACCTCAAATATACAGTATATCAGCACTTTGGCTTGGGCTTTGATAAGAATCCATTCTGGATTCAAACAAAAGAAATGTATAATCTGTAGAGGTTTTTAAAAATAAAAATAAGAAATTTAGGAAATGAGAAGCTGTGAGTGCAATACCTTTTCACAAAACATGTTTTGATAGATATTTTTATGGGTGGGAGAGTCAAATGTTATTGTCAGAATTGTCTAAATATGAAAATATTCAGTGGAAAATATTTTACACTTATTATTATTATTATTATTATTATTATTATTATTGTTATTCTGCAGTAATGATGAACATGCATTGACATTCTGGGTGATACTTCTTTAGGTATTTGAAGATGGCCATCATTTCTACCTTCAGTCTTGTTTTCTGAAAGTTAACCATTCCCAATTCTTCAGTTTACCTTCTTATGACTTCCTTTCTGACCATTTTTTTTGCTATTATCATTACATTATAAAGACATTATCAAATGTTTTTTATACAATCGCTATTGCTTTTTAAAATAAAAAATATTTTCATTAATCATTTTGATTACAATAGTAAAAATGAATACAAACTAAAGTTAGATAAAGAGAATAGAGTAGGAAAAAAAGGATCAAAAATTCAAGAAGAAAGAAAGAAGAAAAGGAACACAATAAAGAAAAAGAATTGAAATATATAAATAAGTTACTTCTGGCCTCCATCATTTTAGCAGAATCTGAGTCTTAAATCTAGTAACAGAAATAATAATGCAGATTCTATTTGCTTTCTTTTTTGTTTAATGACTTCCTACTGAATAATGTGATAAAACTGTATAAATCATTGTCTGGGCAATAAACAAGAGCAGGGACATAGAGACCACTATTCCCTGTAGGCTGCGCACACCTGCACCAGCGCACCCCAAAACACCCCCCCGCACGCCCTTTTCCAAGGGCGCGCACGAAGCCGCGGCCGCCCTGCCCCCCCACGCCTCTAGCCCCCTCGCGCCCCTGGCTACTAGCCGCTGTCCCCTGCCCGCCTGCCCAATCCGCCTTTCCTTCTCCTCCGCTGCAAGAGAGGCGGGGCAGGTGTTCTCACAGTGGGGGCCGGCGAAGGCGATTTGCAATGTTGGACGCGCGGGCCGGCGCGCGCTCTCCCCATACCCCTGCCAGCCCACCTGGAACATTCAAAGTAAGAGCGAAGGGTTTTCTTATTTCGAATGTTCTGGGCAGGCTGGCAGGGAGATGGGGAGAGCGTGCACCGGCCCACGCGCCCGACATTGTAAATCACTTTCGCCAGCCTCCGGAGAACGAGAGTGAGAGCGACAGAGCAAGATAGAAAGAAAGTGAGAAAGAGAAAGGGAGAGAAAGAGGGGGGAGAGAAAGAGATAGCAAGAGAGAGAGAACGAGAGAGAAAAAGAGTGAGAGAAAGAAAACAAGAGAGGGAAAGTGAGAAAAAGAGAGAGAGAGCAAGAGGGGGAGAGATAGAGAAAGAGAGAGAAAGAAATAAAGAGAGAGATGAGAGAGGAAGGAAGAGAGTGTGAGAGAGGAAGAAAGCAAGATAGAGAAAGAGAGAGAGAAAGAAAGAGAGAGAGAGAGAGATGAGAGAGGAAGGAAGAGAGTGAGAGAGAGGAAGAAAGAGAGAGAGAGAAATGATAGAAAAAAGGGGAGAAAAAAAGAGAAATGAGAAAATGATTAATGATTATTATGTAAATAGCTAATTAAGAGATACTCTTCAGCTATTGAATGTTTTTCCTTCTTTGTTATGCAATTATTTTTAACCTGTTACAGCTCCTCCTTAACTTTTGCATTGGTAAATAGTGCTAACCTATCTAATGTAGTAAAAGCAGATTAAATTATGGCATTTAATCTAGAAAAGCAGCAGTGTTTAATTCCCAACAAACTGTTAACAAAGGGGGAAAGAAGAAAGGGTTATGTATGGGAAGTGATGGCTGTTGTATAATTTACATTTATTTTTGTATAAACTTTCAATAAGGAATTAGAGATAAAGATGTTGTTGTGGTTAGCTCTGGCCCAGCTCCTGCCCCAAGGACTGTGGGGGTGGATGTGGGTAAAACATCCAAATGTCACAAACCTGTTTTGCTGCCGACAGCTTCGGGCAGCGAATTATCCTCTGAAGAAGGGAGTGACTGTGAGATGGGACCTTCAGAGGGGGGCCTGGCAGGCAGCCCAGTAAGAAGCCAGTCATCATCTTCCTTATCTTCGATAGACTCTGATGAGGAAGCTGTGATAGACCCATGCATGCGTAGAGCTATGCATAGAAGAGAACAGCTTCGGAGATATTACAGGAGATAATAGAGTCCACCTGTGGTTGGATGGGGTTCAAGTAATTAGGGCTGCTGTTAAATGGGCAGAGTGCTGGCCTCGCAGTGTGGAAGATTATCTGATTGTGCTTGTGGAGCTTGCATTGCAGTTCCGGATTTTCCCAGGACCTTGTGTTTGGATTTCAGGACTCTGACCATAAATCATAGTGAGTTTACAACATCTGAAGAGGAGTAGCTGTGACGAATTCACAGCTACTGGTTAATGGACTTGAGTTTGTTGTTTTGGTTATTTCACTGCATTCAAGTTTGTTTGTTTTTACAAGTGAGCCCTTTGAATTCAAAAGAGGGGTTTTCTTCTATTTTTCTTTGTATAAAGAAACTATTGTTGCCTTTTCCTGTGTGTGTGTCTGTTTTTGCTACTTTTACATTTAATTGAGGCTCGTGCCAAGAGCCGGCAGAACAGATGTGATGAATTATGATTTGCTTAATCTTTTCCTAAGAATATAGTTTTAATGTGCATTATCATCCTAAACAGAGGTCTCAAACTTTGGCAACTTTAAGACCTGTGGACCAGTTGAAGCAAAACTCGATGAGGAATTCTGGGAGTTGAAGTCCACAGTTCTTAATGTTACTGAGGCTGGAGACCCCTGATCCTAAGGATCTCACCAAAGAATTATGTAAAACTATATGACTACATTAACTTACTCCACAATTATTTCTATCAGAGATATGTGATTTTTATATCTGCTTTTTCCCCATAGACTGAGACAATCCTGTGGTATAAACCAAATATATATACTGTATATATTTTAAAAATCCCTTTACAATATTCACCCTATTAAATTAGGTCAGCTGTAGTGTATTGGTTAATTGTTGGTTTTAATAAATATATGTTTTCAATTTATATTTGTATTTTGCACATTAATTGAAGTGCTGATAGCTTAGCAAATGTTTCTCTGAATTTTCCTAGATTTTAAACCCTTAGATTTTAAAGTCTTCATCTGTCAGATATTTTCCAATATAGATTGCAAGGCTATGCTTCACATAAAAATAACATTAAGTGAGAATCCTAATCTTCCCTTCCATGATTCACGCTGTGTCTATTTAGTTTCAAGGTAATTGGTATAAATAATGGCTCGCTGTACTTCAGCAGCATGCAAATATGCAGTGTATTTCTGCAAAGATGAGATGTAAATGAATAAAATATGGCCAGTTGCCAAAAGAGACTCTATAAAAATAATTGTTATTGACTTCTTTTAAGGAAATATTGGGGCTATCTGAAAACAACAACAACACAAAACTAACTGAGAAAGAAAAACACACGCACACACCACAATTACAACTCTTATTGTAAGACACATCAGAATCTTGCAGAGCTGTTTTCCACAGTTTCAACCATTGGCTGATTCTTCATCAAATTAACTTTCTCTAGTTTGCTCAAAGAGTGGTTAAGGTCAGAGAAAAGTGATTAAGTAAAGGAAGAATTGGTAGACGCATCAAACCTCAGTGAAAATGGTAATATATTCAGGTAATACTTTAGCCTATATAAAATAAAATATTTTTGTAGCATACAGATTACTTGCTTTCTCCAGATATTTTAGATTTTTTTCTACCTTAGAACGTTATAGTTCATAGTCTAGAATGATCTTAAAGTTTTTTTTCTTTCTCATAGGATCATCAAAGAACAAAAGGCATCTAATACACTCAGTAATGGGCAGCCAAAATTTTTACTGCCACACTGTGGTTGTGGCTTATTTTGTGGGTGTGGCTTGATGATCACGTGACTGGGTAGGAGTGGCTTGCCGGCCATGTGGGAGTGGCTTGAATGATCATCATTGTTCAAGTGAACTGTTAAGTCCTTGACTTACAACCTCACCAGTGTCGCTCCCGGGGGTGACAATTTGCTTCGCGTTTCCTGCGCTCTCTCTCTCCTGGGTCACCCCCTGCCTCAAGCTGGGTAGGTAGGCGAACGGGTGCCAAAAGAGGAGGGAGGAAATGGGCCCCCTGCAACTCCTGCCGGTGTTGATCTCTCTGCCACTTTACGAGGAGCTGGGTACACAGCTTCATTTATGTTGTGAGCTACCCCGAGTCCTCGGAGCAGGACGGCATACAAATCCAATAAATAAATAAATAAATAAATTTCCGCTGGTGGAACTGTGTTCCACCCCATCCTGCCTGCTGCCCACCCCTGAATACACTCCTCCCTGGCTATTTAATATCAGTGAGAGGAGAAATTGTGTTTGATCAGGATTTTTAGCCACCTAGTTCTCCTTGGCTTTGATCTACTTGCAAGAAGCTGCAGAGTCCTCCTTTTAAGGAAACAAGGAAGGCTTAGGCTCAGTGACACTGCTTTCCAGTAGTGGCACTTTCCCCTTGGAACAAGTTTTCAATGGCACCTAGCTTTTTCCCACTCTGGCTGATGTAGGAGATGACTAGGCTGAGCTCGGAGGTGGAGGTCAAACGTGTCATAAATCTCAAGTCCCTGCATGCCTGCGAAAGATCAAAATCCAGCCCACCTTGAATGCCTCTTAACTACCGTTCATTTACCTTGTAGCTCAAAGTTTGTAGCTTTAAAAAAATTAATAGAAGGACTACAAAATGAATTTGTTCAATCAGAATTAAAATATACAGTATATGTTGTCGTTTCTGGTAATTATTAATGGGATTTCTTTTTAACTAGGACCAAATCAGAGGTCGGTTCCACATTCTTCTACTGCCTGTTTGCTGCACAGGTGGGCTCATGGTATGTATGCAGGTGCATACGCAGTACTAAAAAAAGATAAATATTACTTCAGTTAAAGTTTTATTTTAAGGAAATCATTGACAGTCTCCACACCAGCTTCATTACAAAAATAGAATATTACATTCTGTAATGAGCCTACGAGCAACCAATTAGCTGTTAGCACAAGTGACTGGAATTAGAGAAAACATTGTTTGAAATCAGTTTTGTTATTTTCCTAGCTGCCCTGGTTTTGTTTTCTATGAACATGTTGCAGCTGGCATGTGAATTTTGCTAATGCAAAAAAATCATTCATAAAAGAAAAGGGAATAATAGCCTAAAGTTTTTCAAAAGCAATTAGGTTTAATCATTGTAATCGCCTCACATTTCTGCCACAGATTTTATGTCTTATTTACTGATTTTGGTAGCCGTTTCCTGACTAAGTTCAGTGGTTTCCCAGTAGGAACTGATTCTAGTGTGCCGGTTTGTTTTCATAAAGTGCTTCTGCAGTTTTATTATTGTTGTTGTTTGTTATTGTTGTTATTATTATTGTTAATCATCCCACAGTCACCCAGATGCTCAGATTGGATTGGGCATTTTTGTTTACCTATTGTTCTGTCGGGCTTTCTGGTACCCTCCTCCCAAAAATTCACAGGTACAAATTTCAGACACACACACGTTTGAAAATTCAAAACAATGTTCTTTATAATGACAATTCACTTAAACTAAGCCCTCTTTTGGTATAGCAAAGAGCACTGGTCTCCAAACAAACTGGTAATTTGTACAAGTCCCTTATCAGTTCTGTGATACTTAGCTTGCAGCTGTGAGGCAATTCACAGTCCTTCTTCTTTCACAAAGTGAAACATACTTTGCTCTGGTTTAGTTTCCAAGCGGGGAAAAATCAGCACACACAAAAAGTCAAAGTCAGTAAAGCAGTCATGAAACACAACGATCAGATAATCCTCCGCAATGGCCAAACCCACAGGCTGCTATTTATAGCAGCCTCACTAATTACCACAGCCCCACCCAACCACAGGTGGCCTCATTTTCTTTGATAATAATCTCTCTGTTGTTGCTGCCTATGCATCGCTCTCCTCATGCATGGCTGTATCATTAACTCTTGTTCTGAATCCAAGGAGGAGCTAGATAATTGATCTCCTTCTGAGCTGTCTGTCACACTCTCCTCCTCCCTGTCACTCATGTCTTCTTGGTCAGAGGAGCCTTCATCAGCAGATTCCACCGGGGGCAAAACAGGCCTGCAGCATGTGGATGTCTCCCCCACACCCACAGCCCTTGGGGCAGGAGCTGGGCCAGAGCTAACCACAACACCTATTGAATCTTTACCAAGGACTTGGGATAGGCAGATCTGGGTGTTTGGTGTTGTCTTCACAGGATGGAAGCTGTCCCCACCTTTTATAATTGACTGATGGTGATTTTCAAGTAGTGCTCCAGGTGTTTTGGAACTGCACCAAGGTGTCTATTACAATTGGCACTACCCTTGCTTGCCTTTGCCACTGTGGTTTCATTTCTATAGGTCTTTGTATTTTGTTATATTCTCCAGGTATTTTTCTTTTATTCTGCTATCTCCAAGCATCCCCACATTCACTGTCTTTCTTATCGACAATTGTTAAGTCTGGGGTATTATGTAGCAGGTGCCTTTCTGTTCGAATTATTATTACTATTGATCATTGCACTGCCAGTCAGATATTCAGATTGGGTTTGGCATTTTGTGTACCTATAATGATAATGATCATCATCATCATCATTTTTCAGAACTGGAACCTAAGGACGACAGTGTGTCCTAAGTCTCTGAATGTGTTTTCCTGAATGTTTTGTTGTTTATTATTATATTTAGGCGGGACTGCCTTTTGCTGTATGAACCCCAGCAACTGGTTAGGTCCCACAGAGTTGGCCTTCTCCAAGTCCCGTCAACCAGACAATGTCATTTGATGGGGCCTAGGGGAAGAGCCTTCTCTGTGGGGGCCCTAGCCCTCTGGAATAAGTTCTGCCCAGAGATTCGCACTGCCCCCACCCTCCTCGCCTTTCGCAAGAATCTCGACTCACCTATGTCGCCAGGCTTGGGGCAATTAGATCTAGATCCCTGGACAATAAATGAGATGTATGGCTGTGATTGAATTTGTTTGATTTATTTTAATATATTGGGGGTTTTTAGCTTACGTAGTTGTACGCTGCCCTGAGTCGGTTAAGAAGGGTGGCATAGAAGTCTAATAGATAGATAGATAGATAGATAGATAGATAGATAGATAGATAGATAGATAGATAGACAGACAGACAGACAGACAAATAATAATAATAATAATAATAACAACAACAACAACAACAACAACAATAATAATAATAATAATAATAATAAAAATACATTCTATTAAGTATATAACTCTCAGCTGTCAACAAGAGAAAAAAATATTGCCCTCCATTTGCTCTCTAGGCTAAAGGAAATATCTTTAGCCTTTGACCCATTTTTCAGACTTTCCTGACCTCTGTGAACCTGGCCTTAGTGACCAATTTTTTTAGAGAGGTCATCCATAAACAGATGTTTTCAATGCTTTCTATTGCTGCCTACAATGTTTAGACACCTCAAATATTTCCCGCAGCCCTGAGATCAACTACACCAGAAGTATACTTTACTAGCAGCATCTCATAAATCTATGTCACTGCTCTCTTGGACTATTGCTGGTTGGGAAGCCAAAAGAATGGATTTTGCCTTTTGGCAATATATTATAGGATTTGACATTCTTCTGTACTAGGAAACATGGGCAATCAGTGACTTGCATATTGAAGACTATAAATCCCTGTCACTCTCAGCAAAACAAGGGACACATCATGAAGGATTAATTATCTATGACTCAGTTAGCTTTAACATCAAGATTATTTCACTAAACTGATTATAAGGTTTTATGACCTTGGCAGCAATCCTCAACTTGCCTAATCAGAATTTTG
This sequence comes from Erythrolamprus reginae, assembly GCF_031021105.1. Taxonomy (NCBI): domain Eukaryota; kingdom Metazoa; phylum Chordata; class Lepidosauria; order Squamata; family Dipsadidae; genus Erythrolamprus; species Erythrolamprus reginae. The sequence continues at coordinate 303,248,562 of NC_091951.1, read as the reverse complement.
CTGCTGATAGATGTTTTAACCCTCTTAGTATTGCTTGCCCCCAGTTTCTAGGAATTTAGTTAATGGCAGAACTGTATGTCATCAACTTACACTGCTTCTTTCTGCTTGTGTGATTATAACAGAAGACTTCAATTCTATACTAGGATTGAATGATAACTTCTTGTTCTCCAAGTTCTACCTAATGCAACTTTATCCAGAGGTAGATCCTCCTTTCTTAATTTCATGATTAACAGAATAATCTGAGTCAAAATTTTATTATTTACAATGTTCCATTCTATTTCTAAGTCTCCAAATTCTATTAAATTGACAGAATATTTTGTGCATTGAAAACTGCTGAGCAAGATCAATAACAATGACTGTTTCTCTTGAAGCCATCTATAAGGACAACGTTGATTCCATCAAAAACTTAGGTCTGAATCCAAGCTAAAAATAATGTGTTTTTGTAGGAGCAAATTTTATTCATTTGAGGATATAATTTGCTTCAAGATATCTGCAGAGAGCAGCAGAAATTAGAATGTTCCTTTATGGAGTCAGCATATGTAAATACTCAGATATTGATTTTCTTTCTCCCCCTGCAAAACAAGGCTTAATTCTTTGTTGAAGATAAAAGAAGAGAGCCAAATTTATCTTAAGAACAAAAGGAACGACTTTGTTGATTTGCACATTGTGAACATTTCCAGGTTGCAAGGTTCCATTAGGCCAAAAGGACATAAAGAGAGAACTAAGTAAAGTTTTAACTGACATTTGGAAAAGTGTCTTCATAGTGTGATAAATTCTTGAATGAGGAGGGGGGAGGGAAATCTTTCCTTTGATATTTAACAAAGGTCAAGAGACAATACCAGGAGTCAGTAATAGAGCTATAGGAGCAAAACCTGGAAACTATTCTATACTTGTCAATTGTATAGAAATGAACGACCAGCCAAATAAATGGCCGGTCGAAATTGCACTGGAGCCGGCAGGAACATGGCTCCTAGCACTGTCACCAATATGGGGGGAGATCACGCGAGATAATGGGCGATATTCCTGTTGCCTTGGCAACCTGCCAAGGCTTCTTCAGCCAGGGTGCGGCCATGTGCCCTGTTACTAGGGGCTGCATGGCAAGGCTCTCATTCTGCCCTGGCTCCCTGTTGCCTTGGCAACTGGCCGGGGCCATTTTACAGCTGGGGCATGCGCTGCAGGCCCTATCCTCCTTTTCGCCCTGGCTGTTAGAGCAAGAGCGAACATGTGCTCTTGCTGCATCGTGAAATACGTGGCGTGGCCTAGGTTCTAGGCCGCATTTTGACTTGTGTGTGAGAGGGTGAAAAGGGCAACAATGACCCAATTTAGGGATGCTTCTCAATCTCCCTTTGTTGATTCAGAAGGGATTTTTGTGGTGTGGGTGGGCCCCGGACGCTTGCTTCGATGCTCCTTATCCCTCCCCTATTTTGTTTCCCCCTTCATTTAAAAGGCTACATTTAAAAGAAGAAGAAGAAGAAAGGCAATACAACAATTGGTAAAGCAAGAAACTGCAAAGAGGGCCCCCATTATTTGGGATTCTGTGTGGCTCTCCTAGTTAGCTGGGGGGGGGGTTACTACTGTCAAAAAGGATATAAAGAGAGAACTAAGGAAAGCTTTAACTGACATTTGGAAAGGTGTCTTCATAGTGTGATAAATTCTTGAATTAAGGAGGAGGGGGAGGGAAATCTTTTCTTTGATATTTAACAAAGGTCGAGAGACAATACCAGGAGCCAGTAATAGAGCTATAGGAGCAAATCCTGGAAACTATCCTAAACTTGTCAATTGTATAGAATAGTGTTTCCTAACTTGAACAACTTTAAGATGTGTGGACTTCAACTCCCAGAATTGCTGGCTGGGGAATTCTGGGAACTGAAGTCCATACATCTAAAAGTTGTCAAGATTGAGAAACACTGGCCTACAGAAAACCAATTTGTAATACCAGCCAGCAGACATTTCAACAAAAGAGCAGATTTCATTTACCTGCTGCACTTCTTTAAAGATTATGTGTTTCCACAGTGAAACAACTGATTAGAAATATTGAAGAAAATTGCTGTACTCTATTTTTGGATGCAAAAAAAAATGCATTTAATGCTATGGGTCCCAAACTGATATTGTAATGTAGTAAACATTATAATTGAGGTTATATATAAAATTTACCTAGAATTGCTCATACTAGTCAACTATAAATCAGCTAATGCCCTTCCGTGATCACATATATATATATGAGAGAATTATTGCAATGTTGGCATTGTAGTATAGTTTTGTAAGTAACCACAGGTCTTTTCATCTGCTGTACCAAGTCTTCCACAGTAGTTCTAAGACATGGTAATTTTGCAATCTGTCCAATTACTTTCAGCAAATACATATATAAAAATAAGCTATGTGGTAAGTAATATGCCTTAAGCAGAAACTTTGTTGAGTCATGTCATTTGTTCTGCCCTGTGAAATGTTCAGAGATGTTTTCAATAACTTCTATGTTTAGCATCAACCTTAGTTTACAACGATATTAGTACAATTAGAATTGTACAGGTAGTCCTCAACCTACAATCACAATAAGAAATTGAAAATTCATTGTTAAGTAGCACAGTCATTTAGTGAGGTATCAAGTAACACAAAAGGTTGATTTACAACCTTTCTTGCTATCTCAGTACACAAGTAAACAATGTAGTTAGGCAAGAAATCACTTGGCCATGAGTTGCAACCTACCCTGATGGCTTCCTCATTGACTTTGCTTTGTTTGAAGCTCTCTGGCAATCACATGACCCTGAGACAGTGCAACCAATGTGAGCCCCAATCATAAGTGACTTATTTCGGCACTGTCATAAATTTCATTGGTCACTAAATGAATGGTCGTAAGTCAAGGATTGTACAGATAGTGGAACTGGAAAAGGTGCAAAAAAAGGGCAACAAGTATGATCAAGGAAACCAGGTTGCAATGCCTTGGTCTCTTCAGCCTTGAAAGACAGCGTTTAAGGGGTGACTTGATCGAAGTGTATAAAATCATGCATGGGATAGAAAAGGTGGATAGAGAAAAAATCTTTTCTCTATCACACAATACTAGGATGAGGGGGCACTCCCTAAAGCTCATAGGTAAGAAAGCGAGGACAAATAAAGGGAAATATTTCTTCACACAGAGGATCGTTGGTTTAGGGAATTCACTTCCAGAAGAAGTTGTGACAGCTTTCAGCCTTGATAGCTTCAAGGCAGGATTAGACAGATTCATGGATGCCGAGTGTATTGGTGGTTATTGAAACGGATGTCCATGTGCCGCCTATGTTGGTTGAGGCAGGCAGGATTCCCTTGAGTACCATTTCATGGGGGTCAAGAGAAAGGGAAGGTTTTGCCTTCTCTTTCTGCTGAAGATCCCCATGTACAATTGGTGGGCCATTGTGTGACACAGAATGCTGGACTCGATGGGCTTTGGCCTGACTCAGCATGGCTCTTCTTATGTTTTTAAGGACTGCCTGTATGCTGTCTTTTAAAAGGGCACCTTACAGCAGATTGCAAGCATACAAAATCTCAATAAATCAAAATGTACAACAACCAGTATCACACAATCAAAATATGTTGAAATAATTAGTGTTGGGCAAACCAAACCCGCACAGAAGAAGAGGAGGAGGAGCCGGGCGTGGGTGGCGGCAGAGGAAGGTGAACACTGGGGAGCTGTCAGCCGGTCGGGAGGCTGGGAGGGAGGCACAAAAGGAGCTGGATTCCATGGAATCCAGGAAGTGATTACCTTGGCGTCCTTAGCAACCTGCCGGTATATGTGACGTCAAAGCTCCACCCCCAGAATTGCTTCGTGGGAGGGATTCCCCAGCTCCTTCAAAGGGAGGTCTTTTCATGTAAATTTTTTAAATTTTTACAGAAAAGGACGCTGCAGCAGTGCTGCAAGCAAAGGGAGATCTTTTCACATAAAAATAAATTGTTTTATTTTTACGTGAAAAGACCTCCCTTTGCTTGCGGCGCTGCTGCTGTGTCCTTTTTCGTAAAAATAAAAATAAATAAAAATAAAAATCTGTTAAAATAAAAAACGATGGGATTCTGTGGGCGGAGCTTTGGTGCCACGGACCATTCGGGTTCGGCCGAACTTTGCGAGAAGTTCAGCTGAATTTGCCGAACCTGAACACTGTTGCATTCGCCAATCACTAGAAATAATAACATTAACATCCAAAAGTCTTTAAATAGAAATATGTTAAGAATTAGTATAAATAAATTGATTAAAAGGATATGGGAGAAATGGAACCATCTTGGCATGGTGTTTAAAAGACAATTGTGCATGTACCAGTGAAAAGTATTGCTCCCAGGCTAATGCTTAGGATATCTCATAATGGAAAGATACTTACAGCAGGTGTTCTGAAGTCCCTCTCATAGTACAGGTAAGGAATACACAGGAAGATTCATTCCATCATGAACTATGTTTCCAGGTTATGAAGGTTTTTAAGTGAATAGCGGGCAGGATCCTGATTTTGGTCTGGGAATAGTAACTTGAGCAACAGTAATCCTATTCTTCTCTAAAAACATCACTTCTCAACTTTCTGACAAATATAATGTGGATGATTCACATCTTTGTGATAATCCAGTCTTGCACTTAACTACTCATTACATATCACCTCATTTCCATTAACAACCCAGAATTCCACCTAAGCAAATGTGTGAAATTCAAACCAGGTAAGTGAACTGTCTAACAGAAAGAGGGACAAAATGACTCATCTATTACCAGTTATTATTATTTTTTTCTGTTAACTTTAATACAGCTACTTTCAGATCACTTCTCAATGCTACCTTTTCCCCAAGTGTGAATGGTCAGAAACCTTTCTTACAAGTTCTTCCTGAGCAGGCTTACTAATTGGTTGCAAAAGTATATTGAAAGCATAATGATCTACCCATATGAAGTTGGAAGTTTTGCTTTAAAAATGCAGTGTTGGTAAGTTTGGGGAGAATGAAGAAAGAGAGTACAGATTTAAGTTTAAAATCAGTGTTTAGCTGGAAGAATCATATAAAATTGTAGCATGTGCAATGATGGTGGTAATTGGTAAAGGGTTAAGAAAGAAAGCTTGTTATGAAAAAGAAGGAAACAACGTTTTGGGGTTAAGAAGAGGTAAGCTACTTATGTATCTCTATTGATTTGTTCATCTGAATATTGTTTTAACTTTAAATAATTTCAAGTCCTCATTAATTTTTGTGTCTGTGTGACCACGGTCTGTAATTTCATTGATTTGCATTGCCCTTCATCCCTCCCCATTTTCTTTCTTATTTGCAATTGTGTTTTTAGTACCACTTTTTCAGAAATTGTGACTCACAGAGTTACTATTCCCATTAGTATCTCCTTCCATAGAACATCCATTAATTCCCTAGGCCCCGAATATAATAATCCTTCCTGGAATAAAATTCTTTGTCTTTCTATCAAAAGTTCATTCCAACACAGAGGTAGATGGAGAAACACAGTTTGATTTTCTTCATCTGCTTCTATGTTTCTAGCTTGCATGGTTTTTTTTTATTGTTTTTATTGTTTTATTGGTTTCTGCTTTTTATTGTAGTTGAATAAAAACCAGTACTTGTTTGGCTTTGTTTTGCTGATTGATATCTGTATGACACAAAATGATCATTTTTTTTGAGGCAATGAGTTGGAAAAGTGAAAAAAAAATGGAAAAAGAGCTATACCACAACTAAGAAGGAACTGCCTTCCTGGAGTTATACTAACTGTGCAATCAACCACGGTGGACAACAGAGCCACTACTGTGTAAGTAGATGCTATCAGAATCATTTGCCATGGCTGGATTTCTCCATCATTGCACTAGCATAAAAACATATGAAGACCATGTCTGTCAATTGATAGCCTTATTTATCATGTACAGTGGTACCTCATCATACGAACTTAATTGGTTCCAGGAGGAGGTTCATAAGGTGAAAAGTTCGTAAAAGCAAATAATGTGTGCAAATCCTTCAGGAAAATCCCAAACTTTAGAAGGGAGGCGAACAGAGGGCAGGGAGGAGGAGCTAAAGGGGGCGGGTGGAAGAAGCAAGGCTAGGCTAAAGGGTGAGTGGGAAGGAAGAAAGGCCCCTCCCTTTTCTTTCTTCAAAAGACACCCTTTCAGTGCCTCTGCAAGTAAGCTGTTCTCTGCAAAATCTTTCCTCCTCCAAGCCGCCCCTCCCTTTTCTTTCTTCAAAAGACACCGTTTCAGTGCCTCTGTAAGCACCCTGTTCTCTGCAAAATCTTTCCTCCTCCAAGCTGCCCCTCCCTTTTCTTTCTTCAAAAGACACCGTTTCAGTGCCTCTGTAAGCACCCTGTTCTCTGCAAAATCTTTCCTCCTCCAAGCCGCCCCTCCCTTTTCTTTCTTCAAAAGACACCCTTTCAGTGCCTTTGCAAGCACGTTGTTTTCTGCAAAAACTTTCCTCCTCCAAGCTGCCCCTCCCTTTCTTCAAAAAAGGGAAAAAAAGAAACCCCTTCATCCCAGCAGCAGCTGCTTGGATTCGTAAGGTGAAAATAGTTCGGAAGAAGAGGCAAAAAAATCTTAAACACCGGGTTCGTATCTTGAAAAGTTCATTAGAAGAGGCATTTGTAAGATGAGGTAACACTGTACTTGCTTACATCCTCTTGTTGATAATGCATTCTGTAGATTAACGAGGGTGTGTAAACAAAGGTTTTAGCAAGTTTTCTATTTTCTTGATTTTGAGATACCCCCATAATGCATTTCATGTTGTTCCTCTTCAAATATCTCTGTAATGAATATCTCTTGTGATTTTTTTTGGGCTTATTGATAGGCTATCAGTCTATTTGAGGCAAACTCTGCCAACAGCCTGGAGTTCAACAGCCTGATTTAAGGTTGACTCAGTCTTCCAATTTTCAAAGTTGGTAAATGAGGACCCAGATTGTTGTGGGCAATGTGCTGACATTATAAACTACCTAGAAAGTACTGTAATACCTATAGTATATACTATAGGACAGTATATAAGTCTAAGTGCTATTGCCATTGCGTGTGTCCTTTTTCTCCCATTATTTCAACTTGCCTGATAAAGAATTAGACTTAGTCAGTATAAACTTTTACTAAAGAAAATTATGCAAAGAACTTGACAAAAAATGCATGACCTTTTAAGATTTTGCTAGCTTCTTTAGCTAAGCCAGAAATAGGCAAGACAGCTATATTATATAGTTCTAACAATCTCACATTTAAATCAAATAGAATTCTAGGAGTTGAAGTGCACTCACTTAGAAGTTGCCTAAAATGAGAAACATTAAACTAAAATATATGTAGCATCCCAAGATGGTGTTTTCAATGCTTAAAATTCAATATATCAATACTTTTCTTAAACTGCTGAAATTTAGATAATGAAATAGTTTTGATTAAAAAAAAATTCTTAACTATCTGAAGAAATAAGTTTTAAATATAATAAAGAGAAAGAAATCCTTCTTGGTAAGCAAAATGTAGTTCATAATTTCTCTCCAATCCATTTCCTGATTAATGGAATAAGGATCTCTCTTAACCTTGCCAGCCTGGTCTCTGAAAAGAAGTAAACGCTTCCAACAGAAATTTTGGCTTTAGGGATCAAAACAATCATAAGGACAACATGGTGGTATCTGATCAACCTCTCCCTCATTGGACACTCTTCGGAAAAGAAAAGAGAGGGAGGGAAGGAGGACAGACCATATCCTTAATGAGAATAAAAGTACACACTTCCTCTGGGTTTTCCTTTCCTTTCCAGCTGTGTGATGAGTGTTTTGGAATCTATCTGTATTGCTATTAGTGAAGTGGAAAGAAAGCTAATCTTTTCTCAGAAGCAAAAAAAGATAGGAAGAAGATGGTGAAGAAATTGTTTGCAGTCTTTGCAAAAAGCTGGGCTGATTTCAAGCTTATTTACCACACCCCCTCTGTAGTTTCTCATACATTTCTTTCTCATGCATATAGTATGTATACTCCCATCAGGTTAATTTATCTCCTCTCTCTTCTAATCCTACAGTTTTAAAAATGCAAAGCAACAAGTAGATGTATGGGGCGTTTGCAACTATTTCCCAGGATGAACATATACCAGCCTATGAGTTCAAGTCAGCAAAAACTGTCTCTTACTTTCAAATGCATAACACTTGAGAAATGCTTTGGACCACATCAGAGAGCATCATCATCACCTCGAGGCTCGACTACTGTAATGCTCTCTACATGGGGCTACCTTTGAAAAGTGTTCGGAAACTTCAGATCGTGCAGAATGCAGCTGCGAGAGCTATCATGGGCTTCCCTAAATACGCCCATGTCACACCAACACTCCGCAGTCTGCATTGGTTGCCGATCAGTTTCCGGTCACAATTCAAAGTGTTGGTTATGACCTATAAAGCCCTTCATGGCACCGGACCAGAATATCTCCGGGACCGACTTCTGCCGCACGAATCCCAGCGACCAGTTAGGTCCCACAGAGTTGGCCTTCTTCGGGTCCCGTCAACTAAACAATGTTGTTTGGTGGGACCCAGGGGAAGAGCCTTCTCTGTGGTGGCCCCGACCCTTTGGAACCAACTCCCCCCAGATATCAGAGTTGCCCCCACCCTCCTAGCCTTTTGCAAGCTCCTTAAAACCCACCTCTGTCGTCAGGCAGATACTTTCTCTCCCCCTAGGCTTATAAAATTTATGCATGGTATGCTAGTATGTATGATTGGTTTTTAAATTGGGGTTTTAAATTAACTTAAATATTAGATTTGTTTACATTGTATTATTATTGCTGTGAGCCACCCCGAGTCTGCGGAGAGGGGCGGCATACAAATCTGATAAATAAATAAATAAATAAATAAATAAATAAATAAATAAATAAATAAATAAATAAATAAATAAATAAATAAATAAATAAATAAATAAATAAATAAATAAATAAATAAATAAATAAATAAATAAATAAATAAATAAATAAATAAATAAATAAATAAATAATTTTATGGGCAGATGGTTCTCTGGAAGTTGGAGGACTGGTCTTTCTTGCAGCCCAAGCTAAAATGTCCATGAAGACAATGTCCAGGACCTTGAGGGGAGGTCAGAGCCAAATTTGAAGGCAAGGTGCTGTGCTTACTGTTTGGTGATATTATATCTCCCAAATTCTGGTAAATGGTATGTAGTTTCTTTCCAGAGTAGAGCCTTGGATACTTATTGATAGTGGAGAAGTCATAGGAAAGATCCCTCCCATTTAAACCAGAAGTTTTAATATAGTGGAAAGTACACTTTCAATGTGGTAGCCAGCTAACTCTACTGCTCCACTCAATTTTTATCTAGTAGATGTATTTTTAGAGGGGGTTTGGGTTTGCATGAATTTTTTTGATTTGGTGATGTACCAGCTGAAATATTTCCATTGATGTTAGATACCTCTCGAAAAAAAGATGCAATGTTATTAAAACATTTTTAGGATGTAGTTCCTTCTTACTACCTCATGCCATTTTGCTATGCAACATAGTCTTACATGGATTGCTATATCATTACTTCAATTAATATTTTCTGCATTTTCTAGGAAATCCATTATTAAGAAAATTGTGATCCCTGAAGAACAATAAGCTTTTGGAAATAATATAGCATATAAACATCATTGGCAGGCATGTCTGCAGCATTAAAGTTGCAGAAAGTAAAGTTATCCACCTCATTCAGGAATAGTATTTCTTGTTTATGAATTAATATGTTTTTCCTAAGTTACAATAGGAAAAGATCTTAACTGCCAATTGGGGGTATAACTGGAACACTTCAGTGAATTATGATAATAACTTAAAGGTTAAAGCAATTTTCACTTCAAGGTAAGAAATCACTATCTATTTCCCAACCAACAACAGCAAAAAGCAAGAGTGCTATGAAAATGTAATTTTATCATATTTCATGTTTCAACTTATTACTAGGGGGCTTTCAAACAGTTATCATTTACCAGGAAAACAAAAGCCTTTGTTTAATACATATTGAACAGCTAGGAAAAGTCAAGTCAAGTATGTGTAATTATATAGTCTAGGACAAAAGACCTAGACCAAATGGCCTCTGAAAGTCACACCACTGTTTTGGAATTGCACAGCATGAACAAGATAATCCTCTGCTTAGGCTATTGATGGCTCTGCTTCTATGTGAAAATGTAAGATTCCTGGTTGCTAAAATGTCTTTAGTTTAATTTAAATGCTTAAGCAAAAAGTGTTTGCTTAAAATCTCCACGAGAAAATTTGTTGCAATTACCAAGCTTGGAGGAATTGAGCAGGATCAGACCCATGTTACTGGAGGGATCCAGCTGTTTTCTTTCTAGTATCACATGGCTTTTGAAATGGTATGCCTGGAGAATCTGCAGTATTTGACAAGTGTTAAATTAGAGTTTTGTGAATCCCAGTTGTCTCAGGTTTCAGCCTTATCTTTTTTTTTCCTGGAAAACTTACACAAGGGTTTTGATCCGTGGGAATTGGAGTCTTCTAAGCTTTGCATTTGCACTTTAGAAACCAAATTAAATTAAGGATTGGCACCAGTCCCTGAAATTAGTTCCAGGTTCTAAAATTCCTGTTCTTGTAATTTTTTAAAAGACTAACCTAGAAACAGGAGATATGAATGCCACATTTATTCCTCCTTATATAAAGATAGTTCATGTAGACACTCTTAATTCATAATGTAACAAAACATTCTTAGAAAAGCAAAATAATGATTATATTGTAAAGCAGTTAGCTAATAAAAAAGATTGTATCAAGCATTGGTGGTTCATCAAGGGATTTGGTAATAGGAAAATCATGGGGGAACAGCTAGATTTACATTACAGATGACTTTCTTTGTAAGATTAGGATTTGTAGATCAAACTCCAAAATACCCAATTATAATATTGTAGCTAAGTTAGTTATATTGAGTTAGAAAGTACCTCTGATTAAGAACTTGGTAAGGTACTACCTGTTAGATGGCATTGAAACTAAGTAGTGATTTGTCTCAGTATATATATTGTGCAATGCAAGTTTTTTCTTCTCCTCCAGTTGCCATTGTCTATGGTGCTATCTACTGAAAGCTACATGCAGGGCATAGAGGGGCAGCATACAAATCTAATAAATATTATAATTATCATCATCATCATCATCATCATCATCATCATCATCATTAGTTGTATTGCTTTTTCTAATATGCTAAGAGTAATCAACCAAAACCAGTCTCAAGCTATTGATAGTCTTTATCAACTATCTTACTTGTGAGATTTTCAAATATATCTTAATAGAAAAAGTATCTGGAACTAATTTTTACAGCAAAAAGTAAAGTATTATAATTCAAATTTTAGGATATTGAAATCTTGAATGTTATATTCTTTGACTATACGTTGATGTGGATATAGAATGTACAACACCTGTAGTATGTTTAAGACAATGGGAATATTTAGAACATCATGTCATATCTGATTGTCAGTCTTAATGATGTGTTGGAGCACACGAACATGTACCATATGGAGTAGCAAAAATGGAATTTTTCAGTTAAAGGGATAAAATGGAAATAGAATAGATTTAGTGATCAAGACATACAGAGAAATATCTCTAAGCTCGTCTCTTTTCCCATAAAGAAAAGACATCATAAACCATGAAATTATTGACACTTCTCAGGATACTGTGTCTTGCCTTTTAAGTGGTTGAGTTAATTCATCATCTCAGTGTCACATGAGCTCACTTCTGGCACTGTTTCAAGGGATCTCATTATTTTTTGATGTGTATGATGGATTAGGGATGAGAATATTGCTGGCCTAAGGGTTTACTAGCTCTCCTTGTCATATTTGTCAGCTACAAACCAGTTCTACTGAAGGGTTATAAGGCCATTGTGAGACACTGGGCTATTAAAAAGTTGTTTCATTACTTACATTTATTGTCTTAAGAAATATTTAGCACCAATTGTAAATATATAGTTCTGCACACAAGAAGAAAAAAATGGGACAGTAGTTACTTTTAATCAAGAAGTTTTCCTAAGCTTTCCCAATACTGTATTCAGATATTGAATTTTGTCACTTGCTCATTCTTTTGGACTGAATGCTGATTCGCTCTTCCAATATTTTTAAGTGAGAAATTCAAATATATCAGCTTCAGAATGATAAAAGAAGAAAAGAAAGGGGGGGAGAGACCAAGAGGGAATTTAGAATTGTATTTTAATAAGGCAACAGAGGCTACACCTGCTACAGGAATGTTACACAATACATCAGATTATACTTTTCAATGTTTATTGACATTTAGAAGTATTCACTAGACTATCATCTTGCTCATGTCATTACTAATGATCGTTCTGGCATCCAAAAGAAAACTCGGTTGTAGAATAATCAATGAACCCATTTTAATACAGTTTTGCACAAACAGGAGGTGGATTTCAACAAGTTATTTCAATTTCTTATCTTTAGCTTATAAAGTAAAGATATATAGATTGTGTATTAGTAATTTATTTGGGAAAGAAACTTTTAATACTATAGTGTATGTTGTAATAAATATCCATTTTGAAGAAATATTTTCATATATAATATATACAAAAATATACATATATAATATACAAAAATATTTCTACAGCACTTTATAAAACATGAACACTAGGATGAGTTACCTAAAACTATAGACTTAAGTCTATTCATATAAATTAACAGTTTGATTGCTTCCGATTAAGAGCCCTACATAATTCCAAGTATTTCCCCTTTTTTCAGTTGTAATCTTATATGTGGATTTTAATAAACAATGTTACCTGAAATACGAGATGCATTTAATCCACATTTTAACACACTGAAATATGAATTTCTTATGTGTAGTTTTCATTTGCATCATCATCATCATCATCATCATCATCAACAACATCATCATCACTATTATCCTTTTTTTTAAAAGAGGGGGGGGAAGCAGAACAAATAGTCTTTGTCATAGGTGCCCCTGGTTTCCTTCTATCACTCTTTTCTTTACATGCAATGCAATCATTAATTTAAACTATCTAATATCATGTTCATCCTTCAGGCCTTCCCTGCTCCTGTTGACTTCCTGCTAAGGAAATTATGCTAATAAACATCCTCTTTAATTGAACTCCCGAAATCCTGATACTGTCTGAAGAGAAGGCATGTGGCAAAATTTTAAGCAGTCATTTGCTTGTATATGTTTGGCATGGGTTCCCATTTAAAAAAAAAAAAACCTTTCCCCAAACCCATCTGCTGTCAGACAGCTGCATGTCTTTGCTACCCAGCATTATATTATATCTCAGCACAGATGACTACAATAACTCATTCTAGCATGGATGCCTCTCTTCTGGGCATCTCAGCTTTGTCTTTAGAAGTCTCATAGTCTTGTGGCAAAATACTTTGCTCTGGTACTTGCAAATATTAAATACACTAGCTGATTACCCGGCATTGCCCAGGTATTTATTTTATATTTTATATTTTATATTTTATATTTTATATTTTATATTTTATATTTTATATTTTATATTTTATATTTTATATTTTATATTTTATATTTTATATTTTATATTTTATATTTTATATTTTATATTTTATATTTTATATTTTATATTTTATATTTTATATTTTATATTTTATATTTTATATTTTATATTTTATATTTTATATTTTATATTTTATATTTTATATTTTATATTTTATATTTTATATTTTATATTTTATATTTTATATTTTATATTATTATTTTATATTATTTTATTTTATTTTATTTTATCTGTTTTGCCTCAGTTGGGGTAGTCCCATCTTTTGTGCAATGAGTTGGAGCAAGGGACAATCCTGGGAACATGGCCAAAGCTGTGGTGCGTGGGCAGATGATTCACTTAGGCCATGGCATGCTCAATCAAAGGCCTCTGTATTGGCCTAATTATGCTATAATCATAACTTCATAGGCCCACTGTGTGAGGGAGGCCTAGGCCTGAGTTGGGGTGAAGGACGATCCTGGGAGGATAGGACAAAACTATTCCCTGTGAGATATGCATGGTCGGCCGAGTTAACGGCCACCCAAAATTGCGCTGGGGCTGGGGAGAATTCAGCCTTGACGTTTTTGCCAATTTAGGCATCAGCGATCTTACGGGATATTGCGAGACCACTGTTGCCTGGATTCGTACTCCCGCGCACTGCCTTTCAGAGCTAGGGCTTGCCTGGGTGAGCCCTATAAATAGGACTTCGCCTCAGGCATTCTTCCTTCTGCCCCTGGCTCCTGAAGAAGCAGACACACACCTGCCCTCCCTATCTTACAGTGTGCCTTGAGGGGATCGCCCACAGGGGCCAAATAGGAATTTTTTGCAGTCTCAGTGCTTTAGTGGTGGCTGTTTTTTTGTCTATTGCACACTGGGGAGTGAGGATGGCCTGGTTAGGAGGTGTAGTGATAATTGGCTTTCTTTGGTCACTGGGGTTGGCAGGTTAGGGGCAGAAATGGGCAGTGGTGGCAACTGCGTGTTCTCCTTTAGGGCATCTTTTGAAAGATGATAGGCAGCCTCTCGCTCAACGTACCATGCGGCCAGGGCAATTTGCCCTTGGGACTCACCTATCCCAATAACCGGAAGGAGATGGGACAGCGAACCCTCCCACACGCCAAGGCATGGCTAGGAACCAGGTGAAGGTGTGATACCTTCACCTTGTTCAGCCAGGAGCTGCGCCTATAGTTGCCCAGGAAAGTTATTCGTTAATTATTTCCACCCCAAATTTTTTAGAGGCTTCTGCAGGTCCTGGTTATTGGTTGATAATCAGTTAAAGTTCATTTAACTTTAATAAAGTGACCCATTTAAACCCAGCTCTTTGTTTCCATGTTATTATTCTGCCTCTGGTGTAATGGGCTGCCACTGTGAGTTGTGGGTAAGCAATCCTCTTAGGCCCATAGCATGCTTATTCAAAGCACTTTGTACTGGTCTAACCAGACTCCTTTCACTTCGTGGACCTACTCCACAATTCAACCTTGAACTGCATATATTCTATTATTTTAATTCTGAAGAGAGTACATCCACGTGCTTAGAAACATCACAGAAAGACCCTTCCCTCTTTGCCAGACAAATGAATCTCAGTTAATTTTGGTGTCTGTTTTCCTTATGTTACTTTCTAGAAAAGTTTATAATAAGAGAAATAATCCTTGATTCAGTTCCAAACCACTTAGGGATATAGTGGTTGCTGTGACCAAATTGTCCTCATAATTGTTTGGCTTCTTTCCCAAGGTTGAAGAAAAGCATTGTAGATTAAATATCATTGGCTTTTTCTTATTACAGTCTCCATGGTTGATACTCCACAGCAGGAACTTGACTTTTAGCAAACTGGCTGTGCATTGAATAAAATTTTTAAACCCCCTTCATATATTTGTTACCTGCTTACTAGGAATTATAGTCTAATATAGCTGAAGGATCACAATCTAAGAATTATAATCTAAATCAGTGGTTCTCAACCTTTCTAATGCCGCGACCCCTTAATACAGTTCCTTATCTTGTGGTGACCCCCAACTATAAGTTTAGCACCAATTCTTCCAACAGATCTTCAAGCTGATTGGCAAGAGGTCAGAGGGACACCCTCCTGTAAACTCCTGATTGGTTGGATTGTAAAAATATATTCCGAGATGCTAGAATAGAAGCTTTAGTTGCTAACACCATGGGAAATTTGTCTTTTCCCATGGTCTTAGGCGACCCCTGTGAAATGGTCATTTGACCACCAAAGGGGTCCCGACCCAAGGTTGAGAAACACTGATCTAAATAATTGCTCTTTTATTGCAATTATTATAATCCTCCTCCCAAATTTTTTTCCCCTCTGTTCTTATTTTCATTGGAATCCTCAGAATTCTGGATCAATAGAACAACTAATAAGAATTCCCTTCAAGAAAACAAAAAACAGCTACAACCCCATGGTATTGAAAAAGTTAGATTTCTTCATCATTAGTATTTATGTCTAAGGAGGAATTGTGGCAGCTGTAATACAATTATTATTTTTTCTTCTTTTTACAGTTATTTTTTGCAGAAGAGACGGAGTAACGACTCGGACACCAGAGCTGGATTTAAACTTGGGTCATTTTTATTATAATAAATTTGCATAATTTATTAATTAAATTAGCATGAATTAGCATAAATTTGCATAAATCAACATACTCAACTATGACCCGGAAACAGTGGACCTGCAGGGTCAAACAAACACTTCCGGGGCGGAAATGACGTAAAAGGTCAACATTCCTGGGCAACTAAGGGCGTAGTCGATGCTGGTCCAGGTGAGGGACCTCTCCCTCACCTGAGACCCTGCCATGCACTCGCATGAGGGGGGTCCCACCGGCTCACCCCTACCCTGGGACTTCAATAGCGGGACCCAAAGACAGGTTCCCCCCAAGTGCGCAGGTAGCACCCACCATGGGCTTGGAGAGAACCTGTCAATCATCCCCAAAGATGCCCAAGGGAGAACGCGCAGTTGCTGAACCACCACCCAGATTTCCGCCCCTAACTTGCCACGGAGCGGGGGTCAGATCTCTATCTTGGCCCCCCGACTCCCCCCTCTATCTGCGCCAGCTCACGCAGAGACCGCTGCAGGTCCTGTAAGAAAATGGCGTTCCCCTGTTCTGACAGGTGAACGCCATCGGCCCGGTAAAGCCACGGCCGATCTACGGTGATGAGGGGGTGGGCCACTACAACCCCACCTAATTCCCTGACAGTTTTTCCCACGGCCTTATTCACCCTACGCCTAACCCGGTGGATGGCCCTAAGGGAAATGGCGTCCCTCCAAACGATCCTTGGAAGGATCTCTGACCACACCACTTGCGTGGTGGGCCATACCGTGCGAAGCCACCGCAGGTCTTCGCGCGCTTGGATGATCAGTGGGAGACCACCAAGCAGGCACAGGTCATTGCCACCGAGGTGCAAGACCAGCCATCTGGGTGCGGCTATGGGTTGCCGACCACCCAATCCCATCTGGGCGCGACCCTGGGTAGCCGCCCGCCCAGCAGCGCCGGGTACCGCCCGAGGAGGCTGAGTACCCAGCAACGTCGGTAGGAGCCCCTCCCACCGCATACCCCTCCGGCCCATCCAAACAACATTGACCCACCGTCCCAACGACAGCTGGGTCCCAATGGCGCTTCTGGCTGCTGAGCGGCCGGCCCAGAAGACCATGCTGTGGCCACACAGCAGCGCCGTCGGTTTCTGCCTGGACTGGGAACCTGGAAGAGGACACACACAGAGAGGTTACCTAGCCTAAACCCTGCCCAGAATCCTCAGCGGGCCTAACATAACCCAAATATGCCGCTGACCGCCAGTGGCCGATCTCCTGAATCCGTTGGGCCGGGAAACCAGAAAGTGCCGCGCTAGTGGCGGCGCCGATACGGAACGAATGCGTTCCGTAGCCGGCGGGATCCATGCCTACCTGAGACATAGCCTTAGACACTATCGCCCAGAATTGATACCGGGTCAGGGGGGTGCCATCCTGGTGGACAAAAAGGTACCCGCGCCCTGACCCCCGCAAGCCGCAAAAACACCGCAAAGCAGCCACCGGGCAAACAGACTGATCGGTGGCTGCGCTAAGTTCAAGTCTAACCCCTCTGTGTAACTGATCTGTCTTGGAGTGTCTCACCAAAAGGGAGACACCCCCCTGTCTAAAGGTCAGATCAGCGAGCTGGAAAGCGCGGAGCGACAAGTCAGACTGCGAGGAGGCCATTGCCTCGCTGACCCTAAGGGCCCCAAAAAACATAACACAAGTCGCTGCCCTAAAAAGACGGGCCTCGTACTGAGAGGCACACAGACTGTCAAATGTGTGATTAATCAAAGACAGCTGTTGAACCGTCAGGGCCTGACGAGCGTCAGGAGGGAACCCCTGTCGCTCCCGCACCCAGCCTTCCAGCATCCTCCGGATGCGAAAATCACCTGAAACATCACTAAACCCCCCCGCCTTGGACAGAAAGGCGAGGCCGGCTAACCTAGACCTGATAGTCCTGACTGAAAGGCCACGCCCCTTCAGCAGGACACAAAATTCAGCTAGGTGCTCAACCGGGACAGGCCAGCTATGGGGGTAACCCCTACCCTGCCTGAAATCCCCAAACTCCTTACCTGCACGCTGGTAAGCTCGCAGGGTGCCAGGAGCTACAGATAAGGCGATCGCCCGGGAGGCCTCGTCCCTCCAGCTCTCGGGAGCCCGCCCAGGCTCCACAGGTGGGCTGGAAACACCTCTGGCGACTCTCGGGCCCACGGGGCCAGGGTCCGAAACCTGGACAACTGACCACGGGACAAGGCGTCAGCCACCCCGTTATCTAGCCCCGGGACGTGCCTAGCCAAAAACAAGGCGTTTAGAGACAAGGACCTGTGCACAAAATGGCGGACAAGCCGCATTACCCTGTCACTCCTAGAGGACAGGGCATTCACAACATGGACAACCGCTAGATTGTCACACCAAAAATGCACAGTCTTGTCCCTAAACTGCTCTCCCCAGAGCTCTAAGGCCACTACCAAGGGGAAAAGCTCCAAAAAGGTCAAGTCCTTAACCAAGGAACAGGCACTCCATTCCGGAGGCCATGCCTACCAGCACCACTGGTCACCTAACACTACCCCGAAACCGCAAGTCCCTGCGGCGTCGGAACACAGCTGCAGCTCCGCTTCCAAAAGAAGCTCCTGCCTCCAAAAAGACAACCCGTTAAAATGTTCCAAAAACTCCCGCCACACGCAGAGGTCAGCCCTGACCCCGGCGCATAAGCGGGTACGATGGTGGGGCAAACGTAGCCCCTTCATCGCATCATACAACCGGCGAGAAAAAGCCCTACCAGGCACCACTACCCGACAGGCGAAGTTAAGGATCCCGGCCAACTCCTGGAGCTGCCGAAGAGTAACCTTCCTACAGCCCAAGACCGCCTCAATCTTGGTCCTAATTTTTATCAACTTGTCCAGGGGCAATCTGGACGATTGCTCCTCCGAATCCAATTCAATACCGAGGAAGGTAATCCTGGTGGCAGGGCCTTCGGTCTTCTCGGGGGCCAAAGGCACCCCCAATTGAGCACAAAGGGCTTCGAAGTCACGCATCAAAGCAAAGCATTGCTCCGATTGCACAGGCCCGGCCATCAAGAAATCATCAAGGTAATGAACGACCGAACCCAGGCCACTACGCCTCCTGAGCGCCCACTCCAAGAAGGTACTAAAGCTCTCAAAAAGGGAGCAGGAAACAGAACAGCCCATAGGCAATGCCCTGTCCACATAAAACCCACCTTCGAAATGGAAGCCCAGAAGCTCGAAGTTGCCTGGGTGAATGGGGAGGAGCCGGAATGCCGACTTAATGTCGCATTTACCCATAAGGGCTCCTACCCCACACTCCCTAACCATGGCCACGGCCGCATCAAAGGATGCGTACCGGACTGAACAAAGCTCGTCAGGAATGAAGTCATTCACTGACTCCCCTTTTGGAAAAGACAAATGGTGAATCAACCGAAATTCACCACTCGCCTTTTTGGGGACCACCCCCAGGGGGGACACTCTAAGATTTGAAAAGGGCGGCTCCGGGAAAGGCCCAAGGACCCTGCCCTCGGCAACCTCCTTTCGAATCTTAGCCCGAACAATGTCCTCATGTCCGACAACCGACCTGAGGTTGTCCGACATGAAAGCCTTCCTAACACCCACATAAGGGATCCTAAATCCCTCGGAGAAGCCCCTCAAGAGCAGCTCGGCTCTCGGGCGAGGGTGGTAGTCGACCAACCAACCCTCAAGAACAGACACATTAATTGGGCTGGGCCCCTTTTCCCCCAGCTGGTGGGGGAGGTTTTCCTGGACCCCCGCCCTTCTTCTCCGCCCCTTTCTTGGGGCGGGGACAGACTGAAGCTGCATGGGACCCCCCACAATTCCCGCAGGCATGCTTGTACTTACAAAAGGGACGAAAACACGCCCCTTTTGCAGCAAACTCATGACAAGCGGGCGAGGCCCCCTTGCCAGCCACACCAGGAGTCGCCTTGGCTGGTGAAGCCGCGCCAGGCTCCTCCTCCATGAAGTGCCCACTATCCGTACGCTCACACCCCTCCTTTCCAGACATATGCGTGGCCCGGAACCACAGGTCCGGAACCACCATATCCCATGGCAAGTTAGGCTCTACCGCCATCCTCATACGGAAACCCTTATCATAATGGCGCCATATGGTGCCCTTATATTCGAAGTGGGCCCTAGCAATCAAATCTATATACTTAAACATGGCAGAGGCCATAGCCGGCTGCCTTTGAATCACCACAGACCCATAAGTAAGAAAAGCATACAGCCAGGAGCTGAAGCATTTCGTTACTTTGGTCTTCTTCGTTTTCTCCCCCGGGACAATCTCTTTCTCCTGCTTAGGAACCTCTCGGTTCAAAAGCGAAAAAAGATCCACGTATTCCCCCCGCCATATAGCCTCCTTCACCGAAGGGTGAAGGTGGCACCCTAAAGGGGTGGACGGCAACCCGCACGGGATAGCCCCTGCTTTAATGCAAGCGAACGGGTCCCATACCGAGTTGGCCGCCACACCAAAAACTCCCGCACCGTGGGGGTAGGGCAAGACGGGGAGCGGGGGCATGACAGCAGGGGCCGGGGGAACCCACCCCCCTGCCCCAGGCACCACAGGTATCCCCGTAGGACCTGTCCCGGGCAGCGGAGCAGGGCCGGCCGCCGGCGGCCCCGACGGAGGAACCGGCTGTGCCCAGACCTGCCCGCAGGTGCCCGTGGAGGACCCCAAAAAACTGGACCCGCTCCCAACCCCCGCCGGGGGAAAACCCGGGGTGGGGGAAGGAAGAAAGGACAGTGGTGTAGTGTGTGGTGCAGCCTCACCTGCCCCGTACGGGGTTGATGACATCCACGGGGGGCCCATTGTTGCGGGGCCCAGGAAAGCCGCCATCGGCCCCGCCGGGGCCTGACGTCCAACCGGAGCCATCTGCCCAGCCTGGGCCGCCGCAGGATCTCTCCCCAACGCCGCAGGAACTTGATCCAGGGACCCTCCGGAGCCCGCACCGCTTCTCCACTGCTCGAGCTCGTCGAGCCTCTCCAACACCCTGGCCCAAGACATGGCAGGAGAAAGAACAGGTTGAGGGGCAGGAGGCAACGAAACCACCACCCCTTGCTCGGGGACCACCCCCGCAGGCCCCTCCCTACTGGCCCGAGCCCGGGCAGAAGGCCTAAGGGCCCTCCTGGGGCGCGCAGCCGGCGGAGCCGTAGGGGCAGTGGCAGGCCTCTTTTTTGGAGCCATCCCAACTTCTCTCTAGTATGCAGGGAGCAACCCAAACTACCTAGGCTCGAACTCCCCACTGACTGAGTGGCAAGCAAAGGTCCCCCACCACTGGGCCCTACCTAGGGCCAAGTACTGAAAAGGGGAGAAGCCCCTGCTACCCCCAGGCCCCTTCCCTCAGGCGCTAAAGAGCCCAGGTAGGCCTTAAAGGCCTGCAATCCGGCCTCCAACCAGCCCAAGACCGGGGACCCCAGAACCAAACGCCCCCACCGCGCCCTCCTCCCGGCCGGGAGGAGGTTACCAGTCCCCCTCGGGCCCGAGGGGGATCCTCTGAAAGCAAGCTCCACAGGTCCTGAGGATTGGAGCCTCCAACGGCAGCTTCGGTGAAGAGCTAAGAAAAAAACTTTTCGCTCCCTCGGTCGGCCACAAAATGGCGGCCGCAACACGAGGGCAACCTAAAATGGCGTCAGAGCAGCACTCAGCCGAGTGTCTGCTCTTCAGCATAGGTCTGGGCGAAAAGGCTTTCTTCCCGGCCTGCTGTCCCTTAAATAGGGCCAGCAGGCCCCGCCCGGACCCAACGTCATGCCCAGCCACGTGGGCTGGGCATTCTCGGCCGAAATCTCGCCTCGCGAGATTTCGGCCGAAAACAAGATGGCGGCCGCCATCAGAAGGGTCCAAGTCTGCCCGGCCCTTCAGCAAAAGCGCCGTGGGGCCGGTAAGTCAGCCGGCGATAATTTTTGGCTTTGTGTAACAATAGGAAAAATATTGAATGTATAAAATTAATAAAACTACAAATATTCACAAACAGTAACAGAAAAACATTGAAGATGCTAAATAAGAATATCTTTTGAAAAAATAAATTTTATAGCAGCTACTCAAAAAGACCTGAAAAAGGAGAACTAAGACGAAAAGAGAAGTAGAAGAATAGGAAGGACAAGAATAGTGGTGCAAATATTTCAAAAACGGATTTGAAATGACACTTCACCGAATTCTTTTCTAGACAGGATTGTATATTGGAATGGTCCAAAAATGTCACAATTGATGTTTTGGATGTGCTACCCTAACTTCTCTACAATCAACATGCCTTGTAATATGGCTACATACACACAAGCTTACAAACATTCAATAGAAATATAGAATTAGAAATATGTAATATTGTTTCATCCTGTGCATAAATATTTCCAAGAAAGTAGTACAATTCCAAAAAATTAGAAGTGAATAAGTGCAGCAATTAAATAAAGTTATCTCTTTAAATGGAATGTGGTGGCTCAGCTAAGATGCTGAGCTTGTCGATCAGAAGGTCGTCAGTTCAGCTGTTCAAATCCCTAGCACCATGTAATGGAGTGAGCTCCCGTTACTTGTCCCAACTTCTGCCAACCTAGTAGTTCGAAAGCATGTAAAAAGTGCAAATAGAAAAATAGGGACCACATTTGGTGGGAAGGTAACAGCGCTCCATGTGCCTTTGGCATTCAGTCATGCCAGCCACATGACCACATGGATGTCTTTGGACAGCGCTTGCTCTTCAGCTTAGAAACGGAGATGAGCACTGCCCCTAGAGCCGCATGTGTGGAGGAACATTTGCATTTATCTCATCCATTTTAAAAAATGGAAAAAAAAGTATAGACACAAATATGACGTATTGCTATATGATTAGATTGGTAGACAAATAATTTATGACAAGAAAAACAAAAATTCATTAAATTTATACGCCGCCTTATTCCCAACAAGTCTGGGTGGTTTACAAATTGTTCAAAAGAAATAACAATAACACCAAAACATTAAAGGAACAAATAAACAAAGATGTCAGAGAAAGTAAAGAAAAAGAGAAGAAAAGGAAAGGAGAAAATTGCATTAATCATCCTTGTTAAATGCATGGGCAAGTAGCTATGTCTTCAGAGGACTTTAAAATACCAGTAGGGTGGAAGCCATTAAAATCTTGGGAGAAATCTCATTCCAGGAAGGCATGGAATTTATACCTTGGAATATCATAATTCAGAAGAACTTGAAGAATTCCCAAAAGAGTTTTTTAAATGAGTTACAAAGCTGAAGAACACATGAGCTGGAGAAAAACGCATGCTGTATAAAAATAAACTGGAAATGAAAAGTTCATCTGAAACACATAGATGTGTATTTAAATTGGATGTGAATGAAAGAAATCATGTTTAGTTTAGTTTAGTTTAGTTTATTTAGATTTGTATGCCGCCCCTCTCCGCAGACTCGGGGCGGCTCACAACAGAATAACAGAAAACAATTTCAGCAAATCTAAATTTCTACTAAAAACATTTTAAAAACCCCATTTTCTAAGCACACATACATACACACATACCATTCATAAATTGTATATGCCCGGGGGAGATGTCTCAGTTCCCCCATGCCTGACGACACAGGTGGGTCTTAAGGAGTTTACGAAAGGCAAGGAGAGTAGGGGCAGTTCTAATCTCCAGGGGGAGTTGGTTCCAGAGGGTCGGGGCCACCACAGAGAAGGCTCTTCCCCTGGGGCCCGCCAACCGACATTGTTTAGTTGACGGGACCCGGAGAAGGCCCACTCTGTGGGACCTAATCGGTCGCTGGGATTCGTGCGGCAGCAGGCGGTCTCGGAGAAATTCTGGTCCAGTGCCATGAAGGGCTTTAAAGGTCATAACCAACACTTTGAATTGTGACCGGAAGTTGATCGGCAACCAATGCAGACTGCGGAGTGTTGGTGAAACATGGGCATATCTAGGTAGGCCCATGACTGCTCTCGCAGCTGCATTCTGCACGATCTGAAGTTTCCGAACACTTTTCAAAGGTAGCCCCATGTAGAGAGCATTACAGTAGTCGAACCTCGAGGTGATGAGGGCATGAGTGACTGTGAGCAATGAGTCCCGATCCAAATAGGGCCGCAACTGGTGCACCAGGCGAACCTGGGCAAACGCCCCCCCTCACCACAGCTGAAAGATGTTTCTCTAATGTGAGCTGTGGATCGAGGAGGACGCCCAAGTTGCGGACCCTCTCTGAGGGGGTCAAAAGTTCCCCCCCCAGGGTAATGGAAGGACAGATGGAATTGTCCTTGGGAGGCAAAACCCACAGCCACTCCGTCTTATCCGGGTTGAGTTTGAGTCTGTTGACACCCATCCAGGCCCCAACAGCCTCCAGACACCGGCACATCACTTCCACTGCTTCGTTGACTGGACATGGGGTGGAGATGTAAAGCTGGGTATCATCAGCGTACTGATGATACCTCACCCCATCCCCATGTCCTCTGTTTACTTTGCCTTTATTCTCCATTGTACATTGTTAAGTAATATCCAAAGATCTTAGGCTTCGGTTATTCATCCCTTGGTGTAACATGTAGTTTGACCACACAGTTATCCACTTCATTATGGTTTGCAGCTGTCCCGTCTTCACTAGCAGAACGGTGACATTCTCACCAAAATCTGATTTCTTTTAAAGAATTAAGTTTAAACCGGAGTCATAGAGGAAATAGGAAACATAAAAATTAAACCAACCAACCACTAAATAAATAAATAAATAGTAGAGGGAGTCAGAAAGAAACCCTGGGGAGGCCAGCACTCCAATTTCAACCTTTTCAGTTCCCCAAATCAACCAAAATCTCACCTAAAACTAAATCTTAGGAGGGAGGTTGAAACAGAACAGACCGTTTAGCTTTGAGAAAAGGAACCTTAGCAAGAATATTTTGATACTTCTCTTCAAGTAACAGGAATTATGTCACACAGAACCGGTCCAAGACCTATTCTTTATCCTCCCACAACATGGAACATTAAAAAAAAGAATGTTCAAACAGACTGTTGACTGTTAGAAAAATTGACTGTTAGGGCAAATTAGCAAGAGAGTAGTGGTAGGTTTTGCTGATGGGTGCTTTGATCTGGATTCCTGCATAGAGCATAGATTTCAACCTCTTTATTTAAATTAAAAAAGGTTAGCACAGGTCATGGGGTTGAAAATTTGACCTTACATAAATAAACAATTTAGCTCCCCTTCAAGTCAATTGGGCATAAACTGGAGTGTGTTCATCCAACACAGATAAAATTAATCTTTACAAACTGGATTGGATTTTAGTTTAGTTTAGTTTAATTTATTTAGATTTGTATGCCGCCCCTCTCCGAAGACTCGGGGCGGCTAACAACAATGAAGAAAACAAGGTAACAAATCTAATATTAAAAAGTAATCTAAAAAACCCCCAATTTAAGAGACCAATCATACCAACAAGCATACCATGTATAAATTCTATAAGCCTAGGGGGAAGGGAGAAAAAAATTTCAATTCCCCCATGCCTGACGACAGAGGTGGGTTTTAAGGAGCTTGAGAAAAGGCAAGGAGGGTGGGGGCAACTCTGATATCTGGGGGGAGCTGGTTCCAGAGGGTCGGGGCCACCACAGAGAAGGCTCTTCTCCTGGGTCCCACCAAATGGCATTGTTTAGTTGACGGGACCTGGAGAAGGCCAACTCTGTGGGACCTAACCGGTCACTGGGATTCATGCGGCAGAAGGCGGTCCCGGAGATATTCTGGTCCGATGCCATGAAGGGCTTTATAGGTCATAACCAACACTTTGAATTGTGACCGGAAATTGATCAGCAACCAATGCAGACTGCTGAGTGTTGGTGTAACATGGGCATGCCTTGGGAAGCCCATGATTGCTCTCGCAGCTGCATTCTGCACGATCTGAAGTTTCTGAACACTTTTCAAAGGTAGCCCCAACTGCAATTAGTGTCCGTGATCGCTTTCTACATTTCAGTGTAAATGGGTGGGGACACTGGGCAAGAATGGAGATCTGTGTTGAAGACTCCAAGGAATGTCCTTTCATATGGCAAAAAAAATAAAAGCAATAAAAAGAAAAAGCAGCATGATTTCATTAACATTTTGTTAAGCTTGCCTATATTGTGGCTAAATTATGCAGAAACATTTTATTCATGATGGGTACATTCCCATTACAAGGCACCAATTTATACCTGTTAGCATTTGATTGTTTCTGAAAATGATAATATAAATTGATATGTAGGCTCTATAAGGATGGGAAATGTGTTCCATTATATTAAGTAATGTTCACTCTGAACAGATAACATATTTGAGCAGCCACACCTACACTGATAATGGACAGAGCC
Source organism: Erythrolamprus reginae (assembly GCF_031021105.1). Classification (NCBI taxonomy): domain Eukaryota; kingdom Metazoa; phylum Chordata; class Lepidosauria; order Squamata; family Dipsadidae; genus Erythrolamprus; species Erythrolamprus reginae. The sequence goes on along the minus strand of NC_091951.1, from coordinate 303,222,382 downwards.
AGGCAGCATTAGTCATCAATTGCAATCATTCAGAAAAGAACTGATTATACATAATAGACTTTTTGCAACATAAATCCATTGAAAAATATATTTTTCCCATTTCAGAAATTCAGCAGACACAATAAATCTACTCTGCTGTACAAATGCTATATACTAGTCTCTTGAGTAATAATTAGCTATTATTTCACTATTGAATTTGGGAAAGTATACTCACAGTAGCCCACATTTTCATATTGCCTATATGTCTTCCTGATTTCTTTAAAAAAATATTTGTTAATCTCCTGCAATAATTATTCATTTCCTCCATTTCTGAAGCTTATTCACTTATAAGCTCAACATATTACAGTGTGTACCACTTGAGAACAGTTTGCTGCAATTCTAGCTCTTAATGGTATTTGTTCAATGCTATCAATTGGGGCACAATTCAGGCAAAATAAATTGCTTTGCAGGTCTATTCACAGGAAGACATTTAACCATTCCCTCCACCCAGTGAGATAACTGAATTTGTAATATATTACTGTTCTGCTATGAGAATATTATTCTCTATTATTTATTAGTATGTTTTGAACAGTTCTAAATGCATACAATTATGGCAAATATGCAAAATATGCCAATAATTTAATTCATATTATTATATTATTTATAGCTAACTGGAACAGAAAAATGAGTTTCCCCCTTAAATTATAGCTATTTATTAGATCTTTGCCTCTTTAGCAAATAATGAAAATATGAAAATTACTGGTATGTCCATTTTGGTCTTACAGTTAAAGGAAATCTCCATAAAGTCCTGAAATCATAGTTTTGATGGTAATATACTTTAGAGGAAATACAAAATTATCTCACTTTTATCATCTTTATCAATACCTTTTCTGTATTTGTAATCATTGGACAGTGGGGTCAAACAGTTCTACATATGAAGGACAATAGATCCTCTATATGCAAATATAGATTGCAGGATTGATTGCAAATATTGATTTCTATTCCTTCATTATCTTACTCAAAGGATGTACAGCCAGAACCAGGATCTTCCAAATTAAATAAAACTCTTAAGTGTCATGGGCTACTATTCCTGTATATATTGAAGGAGAATAATAAATGACTTTTGTTTACAATTACTTTGTGATTACCTTGCATTAACAAAATACAGGGAACATCAAATTCAAAGCAATTTTTAAAAGAATGCTATGAACAAAAAGAAGGAAGAGGAGCAGCAGGAAGAGAGAAGGAAGAAGGAAGAAGAAGAAGAAGAAGAGGCGGAGGGGGGAGGAAGAGGAGGAGGAGAAGGAGAAGGGGGAGGAGGAAGAGAAGGAGGAGGAGGAGGAGGAGAAGAAGAAGAAGAAGAAGAAGAAGAAGAAGAAGAAGAAGAAGAAGAAGAAGAAAGAATTATGAATTATACAGCATGTGACAGTTCTAAGATTATTTTCTAAGCACAGACTAAAATAAACCAATTTGTCAAAATTGAAAGTTTATTTCACTTTATCCAAGCATTTCTTTATCCAAGCATTTCTTTGTCCAAGCAGTGCTATTTGCCCGTCACACACACATACACACCCTCCCCTACCCAAGAATTCTGAGAGGGAAAGTAGATGAAACAAAGTAACAAGAAATCAAATACTTGTCATGTCACTACCCCAAATATAAACACTATAATGAAGCAAAACGGTTACCCTGTTATTTTCAAATGCGAGTGTAACCTTAGAACACCTTCCACTTAGTCTAAAAATTGACTGTACTGCAGTAAACTGTCTGAAGATTTTTCTATGGAAGGGATAACTTTTTCTTTTAAGTGAGGTCAGTGAAACCTTAAAGTTACAGGGACACACAGGAATCCAACACAGGAATGGTCAAAAGGACATTATAACTACAAGAAGGTTTTATATGATACAGTCATTTCAAGATGAATTATTCTTTTCAGCAGATGTGCAACAACCCAGGTGATTCAGAGAATATCTCTCTGATTAATTTTTGCAGAGAACCAACGACTCATTCAAATACAATATAATTTTTAGAAAAATCTCAGAAGTTATTCAAACAAATTAAGTAAGGGGCTTCTCAGCAACTGCAGAAATTCTTCAATGAAGCAATACAATATTAATATATTAGTGTCAATTATTTAAACTAAATGAAAGTTGTATCCACAAATTATTATTATTATTATTATTATTATTATTATTATTATTATTATTATTATTATTAATTAGATTTGTATGCCGCCCCTCTCCAGAGACTTGGAGCAGCTCACAACAACAAAACAGTACAAATCCAATAGTTAAAACAATTTAAAACCCTTAATATAAAAAACAATCATACATCTCATACAAACCATACATAAAGCGGAAACGGCCCAGGGGAATCAATTTCCCCATACCTGACATCAGAGTTGAGTTTTAAGGAGTTTGCGAAAGGCAAGGGGGGGGCAATCCTAATCTCCGGGGGGAGTTGATTCCAGAGGGTCAGGGCCACCACATAGAAGGCTCTTCCCCTGGGTCCCACCAGACAACATTGTTTCACCGATGGAACCCAGAGAAGGTCAACTCTGTGGGACCTAACTGGTCGCTGGGATTCGTGTGGCAGAAATTTCTGAGACAGGAAGAGCAAAAGTATATAGGTGACTGTTCACAAAGAACAACATTAAGTATCTTCAGTATTTTTTTCCAATGTTTCTACAATGAATGAACGTAGGATTACATTCATGATGTAATATTTGGAATCAAATAAAACATCCCAAAGCAGTGAGTAGCACTTGGCATAAAAGTTCTTAGTGGGCAGATAAAACATATTTCAGGAGGAGATGGGATATTTGAGGTTCTTCAACCTTGGCAACTTTAAGACTTGTGGACTGAATTCTGGCAGTTGAAGTCCACAAGTCTTAAAATAGACAAGATTGGAGACCTCCACTCTAGATTTTGCTGAATTTTATTTCTTAAAGAACCATGTTACCAGCTAGGAGTCTTCTGTACTATTTATTGTTCGTATATTTCCTACCTTCCAGTGGAGACCTACTGTAATATTGGAGTACGTTTTGAATCATTGTTATTTCCTTTGGCACTATGGAATATTTAGTTTTCTGTCTGGAAAATTTAGTATAGGAACTAGAGAAGGAGAAAAAATAGTAGTTGAGGATGGATTGGAAGAACCTGTGATGTATTCTGGGGGATTTTGGTGAGTCCCATGCCTCGATCATCTTGCAGTTGGAACTGCCCTTAAAAATGATTCAGAAGCTTTACTTTGTATTATGTGGTTCTCTGAATATTAATGATAGGTCATTAAACCCTAACCTATTAAACTGCCATTGCTAAAGGTGGGCTAAAATCTCTTCTAGTCCAACATTATTGTACTACACCACAGTGATGCTCATTGGGTGTTTAAGGTTATTAATCAAGATTTAAGGATTGTTTTGAGTTGTATGGATATAATCCATCTAAAGTCTAAATAAGAATGGACAGCATATACTTTGCTACAAACTGATCTAAACAACACTGGGAAATTAAGTGGAGCTGCTGGGATCTTAATTCCATATCATAATTTAAAACCAAATGTGAATATCAATACTTTGGAACTGCCTTTTATTCTTAGGAATCCTTATGTCCTTTGGGACTGAGAGAGAGCTTAAGAATATGATTGTTTTAATAAGCTTGAAATTCATTTTAGGAGAAACAAATACTTATAAACGGTCTTCTTTCCCCTCCCCTTCCTACTTGCTATTGGATCTGTCTTTTAACAAAAAGATTCACATTCAACAACTGCACGTTTATCTGGTATGATGAATAATGCATCATCCACTAAAATTTTGCCTGTCACTCAACTGCTAGAGCACTGAGCCCTTGTTGGGATGGCAACAGCAACTTCGATTGAAGATTATTTCATGTATCAAATCGTATAGATGACAATTATGACAGTCTTCATGCCTATCATAGAGTTTTGATCACTCACCATTGACAGTGAACTTAGAACAAATGGATGTAGCACATTTTAGATTGGAAGACTTTCCTGGGAAGTATGAAATTCCATCCAAAGGCTGTCAGAACATCAAATGACTTGAGAGTTTCCAGTGGGAACCTGTTATCCAAAAGGCAGATTTACTGAATTCCATTCCATTGCTAACAAACATTCAAGTAGTAATTTGCAGAGAGAGGTATCTAATTGTGCCATTCCCAACCTACCGCTCTATAGAACAGCTGGGACTACTAAATTCAGAATTCTCAACTGAAATTATTGTATATTTATATACAAGGATGATGAGTAATCAAGAATTGGGTTAATCTTAAAAATCTTAGATTTACACATGCAGGATGAGATAAAAAATTCTGCAGGAGTTCTTTGATGGCTTGATTGGTAGAAATTGGATGTCTGAAGAACTAAGCATACTAAATACGTACTTGTATCCTTTAATGGGGAAAGGGTGCTTGTAAGTCAGTCTTGACTCATCTTGCTTATCTGAACTAGTTCCTGCTATGGCTTGCTATTGGCTTCTTCCCAAGGCCAACAATTAGTGGCCCAAAAATGTACTTTTCAAAATTTTGTTAAACAATAATATTCAGCATTTCTGATGTTGAATATGACATTTAGGGATGAAGGGAGTTGTCTCAGTAATCTCTGGAGAATCACTGGTCAACCCTTACCTTATTAAGAATCCAATCTTAGGTGGCTTCAAAAGTATTTTAAATCAGAACCAGATCCTGATAATACTAAACTATGTAATGCCATTCCACTATTTTGTGGTGCTACATAAAAGCGTGAGTTGTGGTCATATGTGTGTGGTACTTAAAACTAAGGGTATCCATTAGGGGATTGCAAATATATGCTTCCAGAGTTTCAATATCAGTACTAAGAGTTATTACTGGAGCATATTACATACACACACAAATTGAGGGCTTAATTTAGCTCACTGATCTTTACGTTTTAGTACCACACCTATTTTGGGGGAGGGGGCCGAGAAGAGGGAATATTTCCTATAAAAATAACACAGATGACAAGAATTGTCCGTAGAAAAATAATCTGTCCTTCTTTTGTCCGTATCATATGCCTTGAGGAAGTTTTCTTTTAATTAAATTAGTTAAGAAAATTGACTTCTTTCTAATCAATGAATATAAGATAGTGTAAAAACTATGCCATATGTATGGCTTTCTCAGCAATCCTCAGGGCATTATTGAATTGAATTAACATCAGTTAATAGGGATCAAGTATTGTACATGAACAGCAAACTGCAACAAACAATTTTCATTCTCATGATCCAATTATCCTTACAATAGTCACCGGGAATGGCTTGTTTAAAAAATGACATATTTTTTCAGATTCTCTCTTTCATTGCAAGAAATCTAGCTTACATCTCATGTCTGATTCTCATTAACTCAACATCATCAAAATTATATACAGTTAAGATGAGGACAAGTGAAGTTGACTAATTTCGTGAATCTTAAGAAAATCAACTGGAGCCACTTGTTGAAAACAAAGCACTAGCTTTCAAAGTATCAGTGTTTGGACATCCTTCAGACCTGTACTATATATTAAGCATAGCTTGCTATTTTAAAAAAAGGTCTTCCTGGTGGCAATCTACTGATAAGAATGAAGGATTTTTTTCCAGTGTGAAATTTTATTGAGAATGTAGCTAATTTTTCATTTTCCAAGTAATATGATACAGGTTCCAATGCTAAGGTACCAGATTGTATTTGACTATTCACAAAGTTATTGTTTGGTCATAACTGGTTCTCCTTGGTAGACTTCAAAATGAAATAAATAACAAAATTAGTTTTGTAAATCTTGAAATCTGTGCTTATCTGCCCTATGGTTTTCAACATGGTGCAGCATTCCTATTTTCCTATAGTAACGAAAATAGAATAGAATTCTTTATTGGCCAAGTGTGATTGGACATACAAAGAATGTATCTTTGGTGCATAGATCCCTTAGTATACATAAAGACAAAATAAAAGATATCCATTTCCATGAAGTATCTCTAACTTTTGACGTACCATCAAGAATCATACAACACTTAGTGATAATCATAGGATACTAATTGTACTAGAAAACAAATACGGGGATCGTGGAGAAAGTAATGCACCACATTTTTACTTCAACAATTATTTATTTCACACAATGAAACTTACACGCAATAAAGAATGATGTTTCTTCTACACTTTCTATTTTTCCACATAATGTCATCCCATTCTATGGCCTTCCTCCAGCAAGACACAAGGGCGTGTATGCCCTGTCGGTTCCACTTCTTGTTTTGGTCACAAAGTCATTTCTGTAATGGCCTCATTCTCTGTGCCCAGTAACTAACCGTACTTCTGTCAACTGCAGATTCTCCACAAACTGTACACAAAGGTTTGTGAATGTTCCCAACAGTTTCTTTCTCCACAGTGAGAAATTCAATGATGACACGCTGCTTGTAACGTACATCACTTACAGATGCCATTTTGAAACACTGCTGCAGCTATGCTATCTGTCTGAAGAAATGTAAAATTTACCCATGCACTTGTGACAATTCAAATAATGTATATCTAAAGTTTTACATTCGTATCATTGCTGTAGGCTGAGAAAAAAATGTGGTGCATTACTTTCTGGGCAACCCTCGTAAAACAATATAAATTGTAAAGATACAAGCAACACAGTTATAGTCATAAGTGGGAAGAGATAGGTACTAGGAAGGGTGAGAGGAATAATAGTAATACACTCTTAGTAAATGATTTAAAACTGTTGTGGGAGATCAATAACTATTGTCCAATCTGTAAATTTCAGTACTTTAACAGAGGGATCTTTTGAGGTGTATTCATTGAAATATAGAAAGTAGAAAAGTAGGAGAGAGGGGCGTGGTCAGCGCCTTGGTGGCAGTGGCGTTTCTTTCGCTCCCACAAAGAAATGCCAGTTCCCCGTTGTTTGGGAGTGCCGATTCAGTTTGAATTGGCCCAAACCTCCCTGGAGGGGAGGGGAAGAAGGGGACTTGGTTTGGTCTCTGTTTGGGGTTGGCAACCCCAGGGTTGACCAGACCTGGAGCCTCCACCATAAGTGGTGTGAAGGGGGTTAGCCGCCATTAGCCGAGGAGACTGCATGCTAGAAAGAGTTGCTTGAACAATTGGAAGTCATCCAGAAAAGAAAAGAGAATGTAAGTTTTGTGCTGGTGTTGTGGCAAGGAGAATTGATTGTCAAGTTGAGCATTGCTGCTGGAGGGAGAAATCTTTTTGTTACTTTCTGCTTATGGACTAATGGAAAAGAAACTCAAGAAATTGGGAGAGTGGCTAAATGGATACTACAATTGCTGTTTTTGTTTTGAATAGGAATAAAAGTTAACATCTAAATATCATTTTGGAAGAATATTGGTTAATTTGTAAAATCTTATTTTTAATTATATATATATATATATATATATATATATATATATATATATATGTATGTATATATTTGTTTTCGTAGATTTTCACGGGTATATGTATGTAGATTGTTCTGAGTTCGGGTTTTGCCCTGTGTAATATTTTGCATGTCTATGCGACGTTTCGGTGAAATCACATTCACCATCATCAGGCTGAAGTTTTAAGCTTCGTGTTGCTGTAAATATTTACAGCAACACGAAGCTTAAAACTTCAGCCTGATGATGGTGAATGTGATTTCACCGAAACGTCGCATAGACATGCAAAATATTACACAGGGCAAAACCCGAACTCAGAACAATCTACATATATATATATATATATATATATATATATATATATATATATATATATATATATATTTGTTTTCATAGATTTTCACGGGTACAGGTATGATGGTCTTGGTATATTCGGGTTTCTTCCTGTGTAGGATTTGGAAATTTCTGGCGACGTTTTGACGAGGTCTCACTCGTCATCTTCAGGCTGGTGTTTCTGTCCTTGTTCTAAGGCGAACACTGCGAGACCTGAGCTGCTTTCCTTCTATAAATACTGGTGGCTGGGTGTGGTTTGATGGCTCAGCAATTGCCTGCTGTGTAGAAACTTCCTGGTGAGTCAGTGGGGTAACATCTGGGGTTGTTGATTAGCTGAGGTATGCTGATTAGTTAATGGTTGTAGATTAGGCGTGATATCCTAAGGATATCAGCATACCTCAGCTACATCAATGACCCCAGATGTTACCCCACTGACTCACCAGGAAGTTTCTACACAGCAGGCAATTGCTGAGACATCAAACCACACCCAGCCACCAGTATTTATAGAAGGAAGGCAGCTCAGGTCTTGCAAAAACACAGAGATTGGAACTCCAGCCTGATGATGGTAAATGTGATTTTACCGAAACGTCGCATAGACATGCAAAACATTACACAGGGCAAAACCCGAACTCAGAACAATCTACATACATATACCCGTGAAAATTTACGAAAACAAATATATATATATATATATATATATTTGGATTGAAAAGTTGAAAACTTAAAAAAAGAGAGAGATTTAAGGACGGTATGGTTGCCATCTATTGGAGGAAACTGTATTCATGAGAAAGTTTTCAAGTTGGAACTTTTTGTTTACTTAGACTCGACCGTCATGAAACGTGCTATCTGGATTAATTAAACCTGTTGTTGCTTCTGCACACACAAAAAGTGCTTGTTGGCTTTTTTGTAGGCTGTTTGTTTAAACAGCTGGACAAAATTAGCCATTTCTTATGTAAAGGAGAAGGAGATGGAGGAATTAAGAGAAAGAGGAGACTTGTTGGATGAGCTTCGCATGGAGAGTTCTGAGGACACTAAACGTTTCCACCATGAAATGAGATTAATAATTGACACTGGAATTGGAACAGGGATAGGATTACAAATTGGAGATGGCAAAGAGGACACTGACAACTGTTATAATGGACATGATGAATTTGGATTTGGAATAGAAAAAGCAGAACATGAAGTGGGAGTAGAAGATGTACCAGAACAAGATAGACTTGAAACATATAAAGAGACAATTACTGAATGTGGAAATAAAAATAATTTTGGGATTAAGGATAAATTAATTGGGGAATATATCACATATTCTTCTGATGGTGTATGGTTACATGTTGAGGTGGAACAAGAGAAATCTGGGGATAAAATTATAGAAATGTCTGAAAAAGGTTTGGTGGATGAAGATATCAATGCTCATGTCTTAAATGATGAGTATATTAAGTTAAGCACTGTTAGAGGAAGATACAAGCAAGGTTATCAGATTTTGCCAATTTTAAAAGGAATGGGAATGAAAGAGTGGGAATTTGCAAAGAGTTAATTTTTAAAGGGGATTTTTTATTTAAAGAAGAGATGGGTGAGGAAGAAGAAGAGGAAGAAAATGAAAATAAAAAATAAAAAGAAGCAATATAGAAAGATGGGAGAGACAGATATTAAATATAGACAAGGAGAAGGGCTTTTTGAAAATGGTTGATTGTATTTATAATATTTTATAATATTTTATAATACTTTATAATAGTTTTTTAATTTTAGTAGGTTTTTTTATTCACTTAGTAGTAGTAGATTTATGAATTGTGATAAAATTTATAAGTAAATGAAGTAAATAAGTAAATGAAATATATTAAGGTGACTTTAGTTTTAATTTAGACTTCTAAGGTTTATTCAATTTGGACTAGTGTGTTAAATGGGGTTTACAGATTTGAAAATCAAAGTATTTGTTTTTATTGCTTAGTTTTAATTTATCAAGAGGGGTTTGATGGAATATAATAATGGCATAATAATAGGTAATGAAGTTAAATGTTTGTATTTGTTTTTTTAATTAATAAAGTATAAGTATATAACTTTTATACTGATAAAATTAGATATAAGGGGTTTTAGTCTGTTTTGAGATTTGTACTAAGAGGGAAGAAGGCACTACAGCTTTGATATTATGATTATAAGATATGAAAGATATTGATTTTACCAATAGTTTAAGTAATATTAATCATGGACTTAATTAGACATTAATGGAGATTTATCTGGATGACGAAATTAGAAAGAATGGAATAAGGGGTGTGTGAACTAAAATTAAATAGATGAGATTTAAGAATGTGTAATTTGATTATATAAGATTTACTAATCCAAAACTATTTTATTGTAACAAAAGAGAAGGTATATTGCTTTTTGTATTTTATGATGTGGAGGAAAAAATAAAAAAAATACTTTGAAAAAGAAAGTAGAGAAATAGAGAAACCACACAGCCCTGGGGCTCCTGTGCTAATTGTACAGGTATCTGATTTTGCCTAGCTTCACCTGTTGCTACCTGTCTGTTAGGAAACTTATGATCCATTTACAAATGTGGTCAGGTTCAGCTAACTGGTTTGGTTTAGTTTAGTTAGAAGAATATCTGGAATGATGATATTGAATGCTGAACTGAAGTCTACAAAGAGGACCCTGCATACAGTAGTTCTTTAGAGATTCAAGACATTGTAGGATGTAGTGCAGAGTCATTATCTGTCAATCTACTTGCTATACTGTATAGGCAAATTGCAAGGGATCTAACAGCGGGTCTGTGATGGTTTTCAGGTGGGCCAGCACTAGCCTTTAAAAGGTCTTCAAACTAAAGAAGTTAGAGCAACTGAAGTCATTCAGTTCCTTGATGAAGGGTTTCTTCGGCACTGGGATGATGATGATGATTTATTAGACTTGTATGCCGACCCTCTCCGAGGACCCAGAGCAGGGGAGCATGATAGTAGAGCACTTGAAGCCAGAAGGAACATAGCACATCTCTAGAGATTTATTTAAGATGTGGATGAAAATGGGGACCAGTTGGTCAGCACAAGCTTTTAAGCAAGAAGGAGTTATCTTGTCTGGGCCTGGTGTTTTCCTAGCTTTTGTCTGTGAAATAGACCTTGCAGCTCATTCTCTGTAATCACCAGAGGTGGTAGCCCAATGGGATGGGGTAGGTTGTAGGAGGTTTGGCTGATGTTGGTGTGTTTGAGATGGGGTAGTGGAGATGGGTGGCAATAGTTTTCTCTCAAACCTACAGTGAAACACATTCAGGTCATCTGTCAGTTGTTGATTTCCTTCAGCATTATTGAGGAAGATAAGATGATTTATTTATTTTATTTATTTATTTTGTCCAATACAGAATAATACACAATGAAGGTAATAGAGGACACCTTTGAGGAAATAGAATTAGATAAAGAATAGAAGAAAGAGTATAGGATAAAATAATCAATGAGAGAATTTCCAATCCATATGATGAAAGATTCAAATATAACACATCTTCCTAATTCTGCAGAGAATATTTTTTCCTGTGTGCTATTTTAAATTTTAACATACTGTACTGGATAAAGCATATTTCTATTTCTACTTATCAAGACTTTTTTTTCTGTCAACATATTTTCTTTAAGCTCAGAAGCTAATTATTCTAATTTTTCTTAAATTAGAATTTAGATTAAAATAATTAGTTCTTGTTGTGAAATATGTAGCAAATTGAGATATTCGTATGTTTATTTCATACCTCTTATTCTGTTCTGTTTCCAAGTTTAACTTTAGACCAAATTCATTCAGTCTCTGGATATTCATCACTTTTATTTTCTAGAACCAAATGTTTTTACATATATGACATCGAAAGAATATAACCTGGATTTTCAAGGAAATGCTATAAACAAACATTTGGCAGGCTAGATCTCAAAAATACAACATGTCCCAGTAAGGTTTGCTTCCCAAATGTCACTGTGGGGAATCTTTGTGTAGAGTTGTGTATTCTAGCTGGAAACATATGATGTCATTTTTGCTGGCAAACCCCAGCTGCTAGCACTTGATTGGCCTTTCTTTTGGCAAAGTCCCCTGTGTAAAATCAATCACATCTTGCAGATCAGAACACATGCGGCTCTCATTAGGAGAAAATCCATGTATAGTCTACAGCTGTACACATCAGTATTCTCTTATGTGGTTTTAGATTAATAATATGCATATGGTTGCATATACCCAAATCATGTGAAGTGCAGATTTTTTCGCATCAATCCAGAGGCTAGTAACTTCTTCTCTGTGATTAGTGTACATTATACACAGATATAACTGATTAACATTTTTGGAATACTAATAATCTATTATGGAAAATCCAGGGAACTCATAACATTTTCAAGTTGTAGATGAACAAACACTTAATCCTCTCTCTTCCCTCTACTTTGCCAATCCTCCAAGGGGACTTTCAAAACATACACACACACAAATTCAGAAATGCAGAACAGCAGAGGAACATAATTGTACCATAAAAAACATTTACAATATTTAAATAGCAAAGGGAAGTAGTGGTAGTAGGAACAATTATTCCCAAAATAGGGAAATTGCCAACTTTTGGAAGGCTGTCAAACAAACTGCTTGAAATAAGCTTCATTAATATAGATGTTGCCTCTGAGATGCTTACCACTGAAAATTTGACATTGGGAAAACCAGAGGATAGAGAAAGAATAGGGAATCAGAGAGAGCATATAGAGTTTTTTCAGTTCCACATGGTTAGTTTTCTGTGGGCATGGAAACATGGGGATTGAGCTAAATCTGCCACAAAGAGGGGGATTTGAAAGATTTGGAGAAAATTAGAGATGTCATCTTAACTGACTGGGAGACAATTCCACGTGCCTTATCTGATTATGTACTGAGCTTTCTCCTTTAAGAATACATATATTGTGCCTTTGATCATCTAGAAATACAGCAATGTGGATGAAATATATGAAAGATTTATATGTGCAACCTTTGGTGATAGGCAGCTGAAAATTGAATGAAGTACACTGATCTTCTCACTCTTTCTTCCATTTCCACTCATGTGGACAAAATATACCTCTCTGTAGTTATTGCCAGTGAGGAAGAGATCTAAGGGCACAACAAAAGATTTGGAAATAGATGAATCATATGGTGAAGCTGAGAATAGGGCTTCAAAAGTTCTATTTCTCCTGTATGATTTGAAAATGTTATTTTACACATTGAGGTTAGAGATAGAAGATGTATAAGAATGCTGCAGGACTTTTCAACAATGCTAAACAAAAATGAAATATTATCTGGAGTCCTATATGTGTTATACCATGATTTTAATTACAGTTGGTTGAATAAGCCACAGTTCCATTCATCAGATTGATATAGAATAAAGTTGATTCAAATCAATTTATGCCTTAACAAAATAAACAAAGCTTAGTTCCATGTTGTCTTGTAAAAACCTATTTTGTAATAAACTGGAATATTAATTTCACTTGAAAATAAAATTTCACTTTTCACTTTTGAACTATCATTTAGCCTACTATCTATCCACTATGTCTGTTAAATCTGAAATTATGTCAGTTAATTTGTGGATATAAAAGATATATATTATATTTATTCTGTATTTATGATGTAACTTGGAAAAAAATGAGTAAATTGTGTTATTCACATATATATACTTTATAAATTCAATAATTAGTTCATTTGTATGCAAGAGCAATTTATGTACCTGTTTCTTGAGTGTTCTTTCTCATGATGCAACATCATTTTGGTATAAATCTCAATTAACCAGTGGTATCTACAGAAAGGGCAGTTAAAAAAAAGTCAAGATGGTGCTTGTAATCATGTGATCAAACACACATGCCCTTTTAAATTGCATCACATATTTTAAAAGGAGATAGGACTGATGGTTATGGCCACCATCTTGATTTTCTTAATCTTCTCAACAGTCGCCCCTTTAGCTAAGGAAAATGAGGTAAGTTAGAGAGAGAATTAGAGTACAAGCAACTCTTATATTAATAAGAAATCCCTATTTAATGAAGATGATGTTAGTAAAAAAAATGATTTCCCTCCCTCTATCAATACATTCTCTTAATATCTACTATATCACTAAACAGGATTTTCTAAGTAGTTTGTGGCCTTTGAGATCTGGCTCGGCTAGAGATCATAGAAGACTTGATAAGTCACTGCAACATTGGGTAGAAAAATTGAGGAAAAACAGTTAAATGATTTCAGATCTAGCAATTTTATCTGTAGAAGTGTCTAGAAACCTGATCCTCTGCATGAGTTTTAGTTTTAAGTCCTGTTGCATCTAGATGTTCAGCTGGATCCAGAAATTATTTTATTTCTTACAAGTAATTATTCATTATAAGTATCAATGGCCCAATGGTAGGAAAACCACTCTTCAAAATTGACCTGTCATCACATATCTAAATCATGATTCATTAAATGTTTACATTTAAATAATCTATATAAAATATATATTTCCAGGGAATTTTTTTACAACTCACAATTCAAAATAATGAAAGGAAATATGAAGTTGAAATAAGAATTTATCTACAGTAGAAATACATTCAGATAGATTGGTTACTTTTGAAAGTGCCAATTAACTTTCATTATACTTGAGAGACATGATTTCATATTGTTGTGGAAGTAATTTCATTTTTTAAATATAATTTTAAATTATATTCAAACTACAGTAGTATGCATGGGAAATAGCACAGCACTCTGTAGACCAATTGCTGAAAAATATTAATGCAATACCCAATACTGAAGTTGCCTCACCTGCTGAGAACATTTTCTACCGAGCCTCCATAAAGAACAAATCCAAATATTATTTCAAATGGGCTCTAAAAATATAATCTTTTGTATATGTGGAAAAGGGAACTAGAGCTCACTTTATTCCCAGTAGCTCAACATGCAAAACTCATACGGAGCTAAAAGCAAAACAAGCAGGTGGCTAATATAATCTTAAAATAGCTATGTTGCACTCTGCCTTTTTCCCTAAACAATGAATGTAATAATCCTTAAGTTGTGTAAACATAATACTTTCTTATTAATGTTTCCCAAAATTATAGTTGGTGTATGAAAATATCTGATAATCAGTAAAAAAAAAAAAGCAACCCTGAAACATTAACAGAAAATGTGCTAAAGACACTCGTTTTTCCTTCAGTTGTCTTTAGTTCAGAACAATAATAGTGATAAAAATACCAAATCTAGTCTAAATAAGCCTGATTGAAGACGATCACTATGAATACCTGGTCATTCTTTAACCTGACAACATTCTGAATAACAGAGTTTGAACCTTGGAGATCTTCCAGTTCAACTTTCTGCTCGAGCAGGAGACCTATACTATTTCAGATAGGTCATTGTCCAATCTAGGGATATGCAAAGTTGGCTCTTCTATGACTTGTGGACTGCCAATCATGCTAGCTCAGGAATTCTGGGAGTTGAAGTTCACATCATAGAAGAGCCAACTTTGCCTAGGCCTGGTCCAATCTCTTCTTAAAAGCCTCTAGCGATGGAGCACCCACAACTTCTGAAGGCAAGTCATTCCACCGGTTAATTGTTATCACTGTTAGTAAATTTTTCTTAGGTCTAGGTTGATTATCTCCTTGATTAGTTTCAATATATTGTGTCCTGTCTTGTCCTCAGGTCCATTGGAGAATAGGTTCTTTATGGTAATCCTCAAATATTGGAACACTGCTATCATGTCACACGAGTCCTTGGAGAAGTGCGGCATACAAGTCTAATAAATAACAATAACAATAACAGTAACAGTAACAACAACAACAACAATAATAATAATAATAATGTTATTCTCTGTTCATCAATATTAAATTCCAGATTATGGGCAGAGTTATCTTGCAATACTACATTCTAACCACTAGCGCCACCGGTGCTATATATTAGGGTATTATTTCATTTCAAGATTACCAGCATAATCACAGATATCATCTAGATTAGGCCTACTGTTAGGGAAGTTGTACTATTTGCCTTGTCTCAAGGCAATGGCAGCAAGAGCATTTTAGAAAAGTAGCTGTGTCGGGGGTGCGTTTAACTTACCTCGCCCCCAGTTCACGTCCTCCCATGCCTCTTGGGCACACACATGCGCTGTGCTGAAAATCCCCCCCCAAAAAAGTCAAAAACCAGATGGCAATGCATGTGCAGGGCTGGAAACTTGGCTTTTGCACATGTGCAGAAGAAAAAAAAATCAGCAAAAAAATCCAAAAATATTTTTTTTAAAAAAGATGGCAGTATCCATGGACCAGCACCAACAGAACCGGCTTTGTGATGTCACCATTGGTCTGCTACCAGTTCTATAGAACCAGTGTGAACTGGGAGGAACCTGTCTTTGAACTGTTTACCTGGATCTTGAAAGGCACGGAAATCACTGGTCACAATTTTTTTATCCATGCCTTGTTAGATCTTGGAATTGCCTCTCTTTGCTTTCTGCAAACAGAACTCTTTTTTCAATTTTCTGGTATAAGCCCCAACTCCTAAAATTGCAAAGGACATTTTGCAGAATGCAACAAAGTTTTCCATTTGACCTTCTAAAATCTTGATTCATTTTATTTCCCTTTTAAGGTATCACTTTATGAACTTGAATGAGTTGCTATCATTCTTCTTCAGCTGCTAGCCTTTAATTGTGACAAACACAATGGAGATTTTAAATTGAAAATTAAAAGTGCTAGGAACATGATTAGTAGTTGTAATTATTTAAATGTAAGACATCTGTCATGCTTTTGATCTAAGCTCCATAATTATAATTGTGAAATTAATGGTTAGGATAAGAATGTTTCTATGTGCTTCTGGCATATTGAATTGATAGATAACAATTGATGATGAATACTGTGAAACCATCAATGTCAGTTGAAAAAGTGCTATTGTATCAGCTTAGAAGAAGTATGATGGGATGAATCTGGAAAATGGTACTGTAATAGCATTGGAATGAAGCTTTTCCATGGCTCTCTCCTCTATTTTCAAGTATTATTGAATGGGACATTGAGGCAGCATTTTAGTATTTGTTACAGTTGTTCAGTCGCTGAGTCTTGTCTGATTCTTCATGATCCCATGGACTATAGCATGCTCGGTTACCTTGTCCTCCATTGTCTCTTGATGTTTTCCCAAATTCATGATCATTGTGTTGATGACACTATCTAACCATCTTATCTTCTGCCATGCCCTTCTCCATTTTAGTGGATTGGAATCCATGTAGATTTGAATATCTGAAGAAAAAAGTATGATATCATGAGACTTAAGAATGTAAATATCAAGATGCAAACAAATGTCTCCCAATTCTGTGATTTTATAATGGCCTTGCAAATAGTAAGAGAAGCAACATATCAAAATTTCCATTTTAGTAAGAATTTTGCAATATACAATTATTAGTAGTGTTATAATCTGTGACATTTTAGGAAAATCATCCTAGTAGCACTTTACATCATTGTTCTGCTAAGATCCTCAATACAATCAAAGCAAAGCAAATTCAGTACTGTATCTAGGTTGCCATATTTTGCAGAAGCAACAGATCTCATCAAGAACTACGGTAAATCTTAAATACAGATAGATAGTATTTAGTCTAGTAGTTAAGGCACCAGGTGGCCACAAACTTAAATCCTACCTTACCCAGGAAGCCAGTTAGTTTATGTTGAGCCAGAAACACTCTCTTACCCACCTCACAGGATTGTTGTTATGGGAAAATAGGAAGGTGTGTTAGAAATGTTCATTGCTTTGAGTTATTGTAAAAATAATAAAGGCAGAACACAAATAATAATAATAATAATAATAATAATAATAATAATAATAATAATAATACAATTGATCATACTCAGCTGCTGCAAAAAGATCGCACAGACTGACTACAACCATAGACATGATGCTGTGGCACAGATGATCCACTGGAACTTGTGCTGGAACTACCATTTACCAGTGGCAAAGAACTGGTGGTATCATAAGCCCAAAAAAGTGGTCGAAAATGAGCAAGCAAAACTACTGTGGGACTTACGACTTCAGACTGACCAAATTCTGAAGCATAACACACCAGACATTGTGATCGTGGAGAAAAAGAAAGTATGGATCATCGACATCGCAATCCGAGGAGACAGCAGAATTGAGGAGAAGCAGCTAGAGAAATTAGGGAAATACGAAGATCTAAAAATCGACCTGCAACGACTCTGGCATAAGCCCGTGAAAGTGGTCCCAGTGGTACTTGGCACGCTGGGCGCAGTGCCAAAAGATCTCAACGGACATTTGAAAACCACTGGAATTGACAATATCTCCATCTGTCAATTGCAAAAGGCTGCTTTACTGGGATCGGCAAACATAATTCGCCCCTACATCACACAGTGCTAGGTCCTTGGGAAGCGCCCCACTGGTGATGAAATACGAAATCCAGCATAGTGATCTCGTTTGCTGTGTTGTACTGACATAATAATAATAATAATAATAATAATAATAATAATAATAATAATAATAATTTATTTGATTTATATGCCGCCCCTTTCTGAAGACTGGAACGGTGATAGCTGTCACTAAACAGTGAAATATCCATGATGGCGTTGCAAGCAGCAGTTCCAGTTGCCATCATAAAATGCTGGGGCTGGGAGGTCCAACTGTCAACACAAGTGCAAGAAGGTTGGAGTAAGGAGGCCGCAGTGATTCATGATAGTAGGAATGATCTGAAAGTTGGAACTTCAAGGACCAGCCATAATTATATTCATTTAGCACTGTCGCAACTTTGAACGATCCCTGAACATGGGTTCAGTAAACAAGGGTTACCAGCATTAGAGGTGCTTTGAATTTTAATATGATCCAAGAAATCAACCAAAAGGGACATTAAAAGATTTTATTTTCATTGTTCTTTTTTCAAATTTCTAAACTGCCCATCAGGGAGGGACCACAAAGTACTGAAATATAAAGAAAAGTATAGAAGTAAACATGCAAAATTTAAAAGATGGACAACTTAACCTCCATGCTATGTAAAAGTAAATACTTTATTTAATTTATAATAATATGGTAATGGTGGTGATGCAGCTGCGGTCTCCAACCTTTCTGGATTGGGGGACTGATGGAGGTGGCCGGGGGGGGGGTTCATGCACACCACACACACACACACACACACACACACACACACATTTTCACAAGTGCAGCTTTATGTATGCTCACCCATCACTGGTGCAGCCAAACAAGCACCAGGCTGCGGACCAGGGTTGGGGACTCCTGCTATACATCCACAGCTTCTCTTTTTTGTCTTACATTCTGCAATTGAAATGCATCTAAATGCAGCATTCATAGCTATATAATAGTTTTGTCTCTGAAGTATTTCTTCAAGGGGTATTTGCTTCCTCAAAATTCCACGTACCATTTGTAAAAAAAAAAATCAAAAATATAAGAGAATGAGAAGATAAAAGCACTTCTTGCATTTGAAAACACACAGCCACACATACCAAGAATAAAAGTCATAGTCCAATCTATTCCGTTTGAGTAGTGTTTACTAGCAAACAGATGTCCATAAATAAAACCTTTAAATTCAGTTCCCTTGTCATATTTATACTGCTGCTGATCTCACAGAATGTCACTCTATGTATAATAAAGCTATAAAATAATATTAAAACAGAATGTCATTAAAGCATAGCTAAGATCATAAGATCCTGGGAACAGGAGAATCAGCTCTGGACATCTCTGTACCTTTGAAGCCCCCAAGGTTGCTATCTGAAGCAAAACTCCATTCAAATTTGTATTCTACTATCCTAATCTGGAAAGCTTGGCATTTTCTGA